>NC_090268.1:11248240-11558425 GCF_040414725.1 Anabrus simplex | reverse complement strand
ATAAAAAGACGAATGTTTCTGAAGTCAGTGTAAAACGATTACTCGGGACCCATGGTAAATTATTTACTTATCTGTTTATTGATTAGGGCCTTGTTTGGTCGAGAAGTGAGGGCTCTATGCGCTCTCTTATATTTAACCACAAAAATAAATAATTAAAATTAAATGAAGAAAATTTAAATAAATAACAAACTAAATTAATATTAAAACTGACATAGGAGGGCGACGGCATTCTCCTGCCACACCTGCACATGCTGTTCCAAGATCAACGTCGTGTCGACCACAGAGCACACCGTAACCTGCAGATCTTTCGGCTGAGCAGCGGTCAGTTGGTGTGCCTTCAGGTTTAAAATTGCGGTAACTATATCCATAACTCTCACAATTCCCAGGAGGCTAGAGGAGTGAAGAGCTATTTATGGAGAGCAAATACGTTTTATTCCGATGTTTTGTAGTAGTGAACACAACATCACTGAATCACTCTCTTCTCACGAAGCTTTGTTGGCTTACGTGTTTCTTATAAGCGAATTAAAGAAAGCAATACTACTCGCTATATCTCGTGTGGGAAAACCCGATTTCTCTTCGATGCGTGCACAAAGAACTCAGTTTCGCAAACCCTCCCACGTAAATAATTTCAAATGCTTAGGAAAATCATCCAACCCTCCGGATTAAATCGTTAATGAGAAAATTCCTTAATTATAAAATATAATTTGAATCACATGGAACAGGTACAAGTACAACAAAAAATCAATTTCTCAGAACGCTAAATTAAAATACTGTAACGAGTCATAAACCCTGATCATTAGAGAAAGATCACTAACTAAAAAATTAAAAACAGGACAGATAAAATCCGCAGGAAAGTATTTGGCTCACTTTGTATACAAGGAGTCTGGATGATAAGGTGTTCTCAGCATTCTACGAAAATATCAGCCTACACTAGAAAAATACTACCGTATTGAAATTTGACGGTCATATTTAAAAGGTGAGCAAGGGATATTTAATAATGCCTTCTCACTGAAAGTCAGGAATAATTGGTTATTCGAAATTATAAAAGACCTTCAAGAACTGAATATAGCACAGGGCAGGCCTAGCCTTAGATGGTTCGGGAACAAACATCATTTTCTTGAAAAATCCACGATGAGAACCAACCCTGCATAGACAGAGAACAACCATACAGAGAGCATGCGAAAAGAAGAAAGCAAATTCAATTCTGCTCCTCATTTTTCCACAACGTTGTGAAAGAAAGAGTGTAATTTCGAAAGACGAACAACTGTAGCTAGTAGTACAGTACCGGTACTGTATGTTTTATAGCTAATATTTAAAAGTGGTAAAGTAAAGAGGTCTGAATGCTCGTTAACTCGTATATTATGACCAACAGTTGCTCTCCATACTCACTTCAGTTAATTAACGAACTGACCCTCATTAAAACAGTGCTATCAGCTAAACAAACATGGTGTTACATTCGCTGGGGCAGCTCTTCAGCTGATAATTTCTAGAGAAGCGACAGAGAGCGTTAATTGCCTCATCAGATCATTGAACTACGTAAATAGCACATTAAATATCACCACTCTATTCATTGTTTTATGATGACATTTCTGAAACGTATTTTTGGGATGTCTACGGCTGCTTTATATCAACACTAAGACTTTACACAGATGGTGGAAGTTTCGTTGATTTTCTAGCGGTTTTACTTCGCAATGACTTAGGTACGTTTTCAGATACGATGCAATAGGAAAGGGTTAGCGCTGAGAACGAAGTGGCTGTCACCGTAATTAAGGTCTGGCCGCAGCATAAAAGCCATCTTGAGGCTGTGGATAATGGGGTTCGAACCCACTATTTTCGGAATTCAAACTTACAGCTTCACGGCTCTTACCGAATAGCCAACTCGCTCGGTAGATGATGATGACGATTTTTGTTGTTTAAAGAGGCCTAACATCTAGGTCATCCGCCCCTAATTGTATGAGGTGCAACGAAATGGTACGATAATTAAAACTTCAAAAGGTATCCACTAAAACGAATGATTGTGAAAAAATGACCACGAATCCAAAACAGTCAGTGGATCCATTTCACAATTCCTTATTTTCAGAGATGATGGTTGTTGTCCAAAGGGGTCCAAAATCCAGGCCACCGGCCCCTCATAATGGAACTGATCACTGGTAAAGCAGAACTGTGGTGTTCCTCCTACAGTGGTACAAATCACAGGTAACGTAGACTGATGGTATGTCACACACAATGGCACCACTCACACGTAACACAAACCTACGTTGTTTAGCGCAAGAGGGTACTAATCACAAGCAAAGCAAACCCATGGTGTTCCTCACACAGTGGGTATTAATCAAAGGCAACACAGACCGAGTGGGGTGCTCATATAGTGGTACTAATCACAGGAAACGCCCAGACCCGTTATGTTTCTCACAGCGTAAGCCCTTGCTGTTCTCCGCGTCATGGTACTAATCAAAAGTTGTTTCGTTGTTCTAGTTCAATCATGCCTTAGTCGACCCTTTTAGTCATCTCTTCCGACAGGCAGGGGATATTCGTCTGCGTCGCCCACCCACAGGGGGTAGAGAGAGAGAGAAAGAAGGGATCCGTCACTTCGAAAAATGAAGTAAGGGACAAAGATAGGCAAGGCCCACGAAAGGCATGAAAATGAAAGACTCCCTGGGCCTCGAATGCTCTAATACCATCGGGGTCGGAAAAGAAAAATAAATATCCAAGGGAGGTCACACAGAGTAGATGAAAGTGAGGAGCCTGGCACAAGTAACTGGAGGCAATGCTGGAAATCTGCTAAGGGCCACATGGTGCTAACCCGCGCTTCCAAGATGACAGTAGTAGGGGAGCTGTGACAGTTCTAAATCCGGAAATGAGTCAGCATTTTTACTGCTGCGTTAGCACCCGAGGTCACTGACCCCGGCCAAGGTCGAGTTCGGCCGACTGCACGTCCACACGCTCTCGGGAGAGGCCTCCATCTCATTGACTGCGCTGGCCAAGACTGCATGCTTGACCTCACATCCGCCATCTTGGAGGGGGATAGCATTACTTTTTACGTATAAGAGAGCAAGCCTAACCTCATGGAGGGTTCTACCCTCAGCTTTACGGCCAGATGCTCTTCCTGACGCCTAAGAGAGCGATCTTAACCTCACAGACGCCACCTTGGAGGGGCTCAACCTAACTTTTTATGCGCAAGATAGCAAGCCTAACCTCATAGAGGGACCTAACCTCAGTTTTACGGCTAGATGCCCTTCCTGACGCTTAAGAGACCGAGCTTAACCTCACAGACGCTACCTTGGAGTGACTTAACCTTACTTTTTAGGCACAAAACAGCAAGCCGGACCTCAGAGCCGCTATCTTGGAGGGACCTAACCTCAGTTTACGGCCGGATGCCCTTCCTGACGCCAAATTCACAATATGGCGGCTATACACAATTCCTTATGAGACGGCTTACGGGCCCTTGCGCAAGATGGCTGCTATACATAGGCTCTTATGAGATTCCCTAGGGACGCTTGCGCAAGATGACGGTTATCTAATTGCTCAAGATGGCGACTACAAATAGCTTCTTATGAGACGACCTAGAGGCGCTTGCACAAGATGGCGGCTATACATAGGCGCTTATCAGACGTCCTAGGGACGCTTGCGCAAGATGGCGGCTATTTAATTTCACAATATGGCGACTATACATAGCTCCTTATGAGACGGTCTAGGGGCGTTTGCGCAAGATGGTTGCTATACATAGGCTCTTATGAGACGCCCTAGGGACGCTTGAGCAAGATGGCGGCTATACCAGGCTTATATGGAGAAAGCTAGAAAAGAGGCTACTGCACAAGATGGCGGCTATACATAGGTTATTATGGAGAAAGACAATGGCCATGGCCGCTTGCGCAAGATGGCGGCCATACACAGGCTTACATGGAGAAAGATAGCTTAGAGGCTACTGGGAGAGATGGCGGCTATACATAGGGTCTTATAGCCTCTTCTCCTCCAAACGAACAGAGCCGACCTCCTCCTCCTCATCCGTATAGCAAAACGGCACCTCTCCATAGCAAAATGGCAAATGGGAGAAAAGAACAATTCTTTCCCATCTGTAGGGCAAAAGGGCAAGGGTTACTCTTCCTGGTAAAAGGGCAAAAGGGCACCTCCTCCTAGCAAAAGGGCACCCTCTCCTAGCAAAAGGGCATAAGGGCAAAAGGTCACCTCCTCTTTGCAAAAGGGCAAAGGGGCAAAAAGAACACTGTCTTCTTGCCTGTAGAGGAAAAGGGCTGCTCTTCCTGGCAAAAGGGCAAAAGGGTACCTCCTCCAAGCAAAAAGGCATAAGGGCGATAGGGCACCTTTTCTTAGCAAAATGGCAAATGGGCAAAAAGTCATTTCCTCCTCATTTGTAGGGCAAAAGGGCAAAGGGCTCCTCTTCCTCGTAAAAGGGCTCCTCCACCTGGCCAAAAGACTCTTCCTTACAGTTATTGAAGATAGCTCTATCCCTCCTCCTACAAACAGATGCTTTCCTGAATTGAACGTTACATTACAAAAAAATATACTTACGTTATGTAGCGTTATCCTCATAGCATAAGTTTTTCTATCGAGGAGAAAGCGGTAGGAGGAGGAGGCGTTAAGGAGAAGGTAATACTTTTTTCAGCATGCAAAACTACATACTACATAAGCAAATTATGTATCCGACAAGACAAAACAGGTTTAATCCAGTTACAGAATGCTTGGAAAAATATAGAATTGACATGCAATATGTCTTTTTCCGACAAGACAAAACATGTTGACTATTAAACAGAAAACTTTTATCGCTACTGTGCTTCGTCAAGAAAAGTTACAATTAGCACACACTAGAATTAATGTAGAGCAAGACGAAACATGTTGGCTCTCAGTGTTCAGAACAAAAAACTTATAACGCAAACCATTATATGATTAATCCCTCCGTTCATACAATCGCACACTTATGCAATTAGCGAGCACACATAGAATTGCAAATGTTGTATATCTCCATCCGACATACTTCTTCTTAATCACTGCAGATAAAATGATTACTACATAGCAGACGATACCTTTGTCCTAAGGAGATGGATTTAGCGGGATTCAAACCCATGCAACAGAAAGAAATCTGTTTAGCTACCGCAACACAATAAAAAATCATACTACTGTGCAGATGAAATGATTTTACTACTTAGCAGGGGATACCTTTTTTCCTACATCATATTGTGTTAAGGAGAGAAAATATGGATTCAAACCCTGTTCTAACACAATACGAAATCATTGGATTGAAACTTTCTTTACGAGGGAGGGGAATAGAAGTGTACTTCCTCTTAAATCAATAATCACTACTATTACGCAGATAAAATGAGCTGTTCGAATGGACTCTTCCTCCCCCTTTCCGCGCCTTCCTCTTAGGGATAATGGGCTAATGGGCTAGGGTGCCTCCCCTTTCTTTATCCGGGCTTGAGACCGGCTCTACATCTGAAGGCGGAATTAACACCCTAAGGAAGAGAGGATGTTGGAAAATAATATATACGAATATAGCTACTCGATCGACAATATACTACAGAAGGATGACTAAGTTGAGTGTAAGCGCTGGGAATGTAGGAAGGTGTTTAAGCTGTTGTACTCTCGAGAGAAAGCAATTTCTCAATAATACCTACACGCGCCGAGCCAAACGGCTATATAAGGCTCTGGAGCAGTCGCAAGGAGGCAGAGCCAAGTAACAGAGGTGCGAACGTCGGGCACTCCCACGCACCAGTCTCAGCACCGGATCATCGGAGAATGTCAGCCGGTCCGTCTCGACAGACTACATTATCCTACAAGGTTATAAAAAACTGACAGTTATTCAAGGAAAGAACCAGACAGCAAGACTCCACCGCGTCGCCATCTCAACTACGAGTGACACCCATTCTGATCAGGCGACAATCCAACATGGCGGATCAACCTCAACAGCAACAGCAGCCGGAGCAGCCACCGCCAGTACTACCCGAGGGCCAGCAGCCACCCCCGCAGACATTACAGCAGCTTTCTGCCATCGCCAACCATTTAGCAGTCAACATGAATATGCTCTCCCAGCATTTTTTAGCCGACGATCGAGCATCCGATGATGGCGGAGGGGCGTCCAAAGCTGGGGAGAAGAATTTTCGGAGCTTACGCCCCCACAACTACCCGAAGGGACTGGAAGTGCCGCCGGACTACAGGGTCTTCCAGATTGCCGCCGCTCTGGAAGGTCGGATAAAGAGAGGAGAGGCATCCTAGCCCATTAGCCCTTTATCCCTATGAGGAAGGCGCGCTAAGGAGGAGAAAGAGTCCATTCGAACAGCTCATTTTATCTTGTCGGATAAAGACATACAGCATGTCAATTCTATATTTTTACAATTGCATTCTGTAACTGGATTAAACCTGTTTTGTCTTGTCGGATACAGCATTGGCTTATCCTACCATCTTTTCGCATGCTGGAGAAAGTATTACCTTCTCCTTACCGCCTCCTCCTCCTACCGCTTTCTCCTCAATCGAAAAGCTTATGCGATGAGGATGACGTAAGTATATTTGTTTGTAATGTAACGTTCAATTCAGGAAAGCATCTGTTTGTAGGAGGAGGGATAGAGCTAACTTCAGTAACTGTATGGAAGAGGAGGAGCTCTTTGCCCTTTTGCCCTTTCGCCATACAGATAAGGAAGAGCCATTTCGCTCTTTTGCTAGGAGGAATAGCCTTTTGCCCTACAGATGAGGAGGAAGTGTTCGTTTTGCCTATTTGCCATTTTGATAGCGTGAGGTGCCGCTTTGCTATACGGATGAGAAGGAGTATGGCGGCTGTATCCCTTTGGAGGAGGAAGGGGCCATAAGACCATATGTATAGCTGCCAACTTGTCCAGTAGCCACCTAGGCTAGCTTTCTCTATAAGAACCTGTGTATAGTCGCCATCTTGCGTAAGCGCCATTAAGCCGTCTGCTAAGAACAGCTGCCATCTTGCACAGTAGCCTCTAAGCTAGCGTTCTCCAAATAACGCAGTGTATAGCCGCCATCTCGCGCAAGCGTCCATGGATATCGTCTTTCTCCATAAGAGCCTATGTATAGCCGCCGTCTTGCGCAAGCGCCCTTGGGTGTCTCATAAGAGCCTATGTATAACAGCCATCTTGTGCAATTAGATGGCCACCATCTTGCGCAAGCGTCGCTAGGGAGTCTCATAATAGCCTATGTATAGCAGCCATCTTGCGCAAGCGTCCCTAGGATGTCTTCTAAGAGTAGCAGCCATCTTACGCAAGCGCCCTTAAGCCGTCTCATAAGGAGCCGTGTATAGCCGCCATCTTGTGCATGCGTCGGGAAGGGCATCCTGTCGTAAAACTGATGTTCGGCCCCTCCAAGATAGCGTCTGTGAAGTTAAGCTCGCTCTCTTAAGCGTCAGGAAGGGCATCTGGCCGTAAAACTGAGATTATGCCCCTTCAGGAGGTTAGGCTCGCTCTCTTACGCGTTAAAAGTTAGGTTAAGCCCCTCCAAGATAGAATTTTGGTACGACGACTTCAGGAGGAATGCTGTATTCAGCCATTAGAAGTCCAGTCGTATATTTGGGGTGTCAAAGTTCGCTCATTTAAGCACTGCGGGGAGCAGGTAGAGGCGGCGCGGCTGACCAGTTCATGTTTCAAGCTGTCACTCTTTCTCTCTCGCACAAACATTTCTTCCTCGCCTCAAAATAAATACAAACATTTAGAACGTACTGTAATCATATGTTCTAGCAAGAACTAGAGGCAAGAAATGGTGGTGGCCCGTGTGTGACCGTGAATGTGGGCACGTTATAAAAGAAGAACGCTACACGAAAGTTACTGAATGTTCTGTGATTGAACAACAGAACATTGAAAGTAATGTATTCCACGAACCTACTACGCTGCCGTAGCAGGGGGAGAAGTAATATTTCCAGGTGGCGGATAGGGGGTGCTAAACGGTGACGAAGGAATGATGACATTGGAACCATGTGAGTACTTGTGATTAGTACCATTACCATATGTATGTGATAAGTGTCATCGTTTGCGTCCTACCGGTCGGTTCCACTCTGTTCAGAACGGCTTTACGTTACCTATGAGTAGTACCACATTGTAAGGAAAACCATGGGTCTACGTTGCCTGTAGTTGGGACCACTTTGTGAGAAAAACCACAGGATTCACTGACGCCCGTGATAAGTACCACTGTGATGAATGCCATCCTGATGATGATGATGATGATGCTTGTTGTTTAAAGGGGCCCAACATCTAAGTCATCGGCCCATAATGGTACGAAATGAGACGAAATGTAATCAAAATTCAAAAGTTCAATATAATCCATTGATCAGCATAAAAAACGCGATGGTGAGGAATGAATGGATGGATATGAATTTAAAACAATCAGTAGATCCGAAAAGAAACTATCATAAGAGACTGCTTCTAAAGCACAATCCTGAATTGAGGATGCTTGTTGTCTAAAGGGGTCGAAAATGCAGGTCGACGGTCCCCCATAATGGTACTTATCGCTGGTAAAGTAGAACCATGTTACTTTTCAGGTTGCGTTACTAATCAAGAGTAGCGAAGACTCACGGTGTTCCACACATTATGGTACTACTCAAATGTAATCTAATGCGCACATGTAACGCAGACTTATGGTGTTACTCAGATACGCGTACTGATCACGCGCGCCGGTATTCCCGTGGTGTTTCCCATGTATTGGGTACTAATTACATGCAACGCAGATTCACGATGTCGGCCATATAGTGGTACAAATCACAGGCAACGCAGATTCACGATGACCGTCATATAGTGGTACTGATCACAGGCAGGTCAGATTCATGATGTCGGTCATATAGTGGTACTAATCGCAGGCAACGCCCAGACCCGTGTTGTTTCTCACAATGGTACTAATCACGGGTACTGGAAATCCCATACGGACTCACTTTCTGTTGCTACTATTCACAAACCTATTGTGTACCTAACTTAGTGGCACTACTCGCAAGTAATGGCGATCCTTTGTTTTGCCCGCGTGATGGTACGAATCATAAGTAGTTTCATGGTTCTAATGCAATCATCCCTTGGTCGCCCCTTCTAGTCGCCTCATATGACAGGCATATGCTTAAACGTGCTGACTGGCCAAAGTTCACATCACTAGCTGTCTTTAACGACACGAATAGTCGGATCGTACACGGTGAGATAATTTATAACATACAAGTTATTCATGCTGCTGCTGAGAAGTTCATTCCATCACTTTCACTGACCCCTGGACGAAAGCTCGTTCCATGGTGGAACGGAGAATTTGCAGCAGCTGTAACAGAACGACGTCGCTCTCATGATACCTACCGGAGGTAGCCCGCAGTGGCCAAATTGGTAACATTTAAAGAACTCCTCCCCAAAGTGCCAGTTCTTATTCGACAGAGTAAGAAAGCTTCGTGGAAAAGATGTGCTTCGCCCACGACATCACGTACGCTGTCATATCAAGTGTGTACTAAACTTCGACGTACTTCGTGTATACAAGGACGATCCTCAGTACTCGCAATTACCATTGTACACGGTATCGTCCCTGACGCACACTCGGTTTCTTATCATCCTGAAAGTCATCGTCCAGCTGTATCAGGTTTCGGGAATTACCATCGTGATTTCGTCGCCCTAAAGCGAGAGGTTCAATGCCATCCTTTGAGTTTTGCCTTTCAAACTTCAGAGGACTATAACGTGCCTTTTACGGAGTGAGAAGTCTGCAGCGCCCAAGCCAGATAATCTCCACATCCAGATGTTGAAACTTCTTAGTGAGGAGAGCGTCTTATACATTTTAAGGTGTTCAAAGGAGTCTGGGCAGGGATTGTGTTTCGGTCAAGGTGGCGAGAGGGAATAGTCATTCCTATCCTCAAGCCTGACAAAAATTCCAAGTAAGCAGGAAGTTACAGACCAGTTTGTCTTAATAATTGTCTGTGTAAACTATTTGAGAGGATGGTGAATCGTGTTTGGGGCGGAGTTTGGAGAAAGAGGATTTTTATCCGAGCACCAATGTGGTTTCCGAGCACCCCGCTCCACTACTGACCTCTTCGTACGCCTGCAGATTTTCATCAAGGAAGCACTTGTCCGAAAAGAACAGCATGTAGTTGCTGATTTCTTCGAGTTAGAAGATACTTATGTCATCAGTTAGCCATATGGCATACTTTCGGTCTTGAATCAATGGAAATTCCGAGGTAAGTTGCAAGTTTTTATTGCAAATTTTTTGTCCCTCCGTCTATTCCGTGTCCGTGTGGGGAGGGCATATTCGCAATATTATATTCAGGAATATGGAGTCCCACAGGGATCAGTTCTCAGTGTCACTCTGTTCGCGATTGCCATCGACTCTCTTGCCACTGCTGCTGGTCGCTATATCTAGACGATTTTGCTCTGCATTACAGAAATTAGGAAAGTGGAACAGTGGATTTTCGAACATGGCTTTCGGTTTTCAAGTGCAAAGGACTCTGTTGTTCACTTCTGCTAGATGCTCACCCTTCACCCCCATCCTCAGCTTTATTTAGGGAATGTCGTTCTTCCTGCAGTTCTCACCGATTTCTTGGTCTCCTTTTCAGAAGCAAATTATCGTTGGAGCCACACGTGCGTCTTTTAAGAAGTATAGTGTAAAGAGAAGGAATATATTGCGGTTTCTTAGCGATACTAATTGCGGGGGGGGGGGGGATTGACCACACGGTGCTCCTACGATTTTATTGGGCAGTTATTTTATCCAGATCAGACTACGGCAGTGTAGCATATGGATCAGCAAGGCAAAGCGTCCTTGCGAAACTGAACAGCATCCACCACAGCGGTGTTAGTTTGGCAGCGGGGGGTATTCCGTACAAGCCCCTGCTCGTTGAATTTTGTGTGCCGCCTTTACACCAGCGGCACCAACAAATATTTTTGTCCTATGCTGAAAATTTACGACAGATCACACTTCACCAAGTTATCCTTGCGTATTTCACAATGGAAACCATCAGCTCTAGGCTGCTTGCCCACGAGCGACGCAGCCGGTTTGTATATGTTTGGATAGCACTCACAGAATTCTTAATGTACCTTCTGTTGCTTGTTTCGTCAAACGGTGAAAGAAGGTACCAACTTGGATTCTACGTCAACCTGAAGTAATTCTGGATCTGCATACCGGCCTAAAACAGAACGCGGACCGCTCCATTTATCGGAAGCTTTTCCTGACCACTGTCAGCCGGTATTCAGACTCAGTACTTGTTTATACGGATTGTTCGAGCTTAAAAGCGATACTAGGCTGTGCGTCCGTTATCGACAATAACAGGTTTCTTGTTCCACTGCCGGGAACCTGTAGTGTGTACAGAGCAGACTCTCCAATGAACGCCTCCACTTTCTGCTGTGTACCGACTCATTGAGCTCGTTCCAATCTACTGATGCATGTTTCCCTCCAGGACCCGGGTACTGGAGTGCTAGCACCAGAAATACCTATTGTGGTTTCGAAGACGTATGTGTCTAACGGGAAAAGATTTAGCTGATGGGGCTGCCAAGGAGACGGTCACATTGGTCCCGATGCCTTACAGGGTTGCTTCCAGTGACATTCGTTCTCAGCTGAGAGAGTTGTTTATGTCCCATGGGGAGATGGAGTGGTAGGCCACCCCTCTCCCTAATAAGCCGTGAGCGATTATGGGAACTATGCAGGTATGGAGATTTTCCTTACGGGTTTCTCGTTGAGAAGCTGTGGTATTGTGTCGTCTTCGGAACGGGCACGGTGTAGCAACACACTTTTACTTACTGAAGGGAGAAGTTCCCCCGGTGTGGACTTATAGGGGTGATCTTGCGGAGTGCGTGGACCTGACTGATCTGCGCCGAGTAACATCTCTCTCATCCTACAAGATGACGAGCAGTCAGCAGACCTCGTCATCCGTTTTATGAGGGATAGTGGCGTGTTTTATAGCGTATAAATTGTATTTTCTATTTTTTATTTTATTGTTTAACTACGTTGGCTCTGTTATTTCAATAATGTGCATGAGTTTACTTCGAGGAAGGTCCTTCTATTCTGTTCCATATTCTAAGTTTATCAGAAAATAAGGCATTTCAAATTAGATCCACTGGTTATTTTAAATTCATAATAATATTTCATCATCGATTGCTTTACATTTTTGTCAGTGGATACATATTATTCTTATTACATTTCATATCATTCGCGGCTTATGCACTTGATATTAGGTCTCTTTAAGCAACATATAATCACGATTTAATTTACTTCCCACGGACAGAGATAAGTCTTTTGGTCACGATGGGACAGTGGGAACGAACCGGCGTGGCCTTAATTAAGTTACAACCACCAATATTTTCCTGATGTGAAAATGAAAAAACACGATAAACCATCTTCAGGGATGCCGATAATGTGTTTCGAATCCACTATCTCCTGGATTCAAGCCCGCAGCTGTGCTCCCCTAAGCGCACGGCCAACTCACCCGGTCTTTAAACGAGAAACATCATCATCATCATGATCAACAATTCATGACTCAAATTCAGTGATGACTCAGGTAACGCATGTCTCTCGAGCTATTCAACAGTGCCACAGTACGTTAACTGGAGGGGAAGCGTTAATAACCCAAGTATATTGATGCAGCCTGTCTTGCACTTCCGAACAAAAGGAGGCATTGAAGGCGCTGGTTATTCTTACAAAACTGAAACAACTTCTACGAAGTTAAAGTTTCCTTGTTTTAACCTAAGTCGTACAAAATCCAACGAACATCGCCCCGGAAAAGCTGCCCTAATAGCTTGGTCTCCTCTGTTACGACACCACGCGTTAACAAGCAATTTAATCAGCTCGTTAACTGTTCTTGCACTCCTGGGAATTTGCCGAGGTCGGGTAATGGAGATTAATTCTATTCACAGTCCTCTGGTATGGAAATAGCCATTGTCATGAAGCATGTGATAGAGGTGAATATTACCTCTTGAAAATTGTTATCCACAGCGCAAAGTTGTATTTATATAATTGTAGATTTTTGGCCGTGCTCGTTATTGTTTTATCGGGAGATGGAACCCTAAGAAAAGAAGTATTTATCAGTTTTAGATTTTCATACCAAAGAAACTTGCAATTTCCTACTTAAATTGGTGAATCATTCATTAAGGAATTCGTTCCAGAAATAGGATTTTTTCGTTTACTAATTTATTGTTAAAATTAATTAATTTTACAAACTTCTCTTGAAACCTCCTCATTTTGTAACGAAGAGATAGCTAATTGTTTCCCAGCTACATTATTTACGTTGGTAGCTTTATCCACAAACCGCGGCTGCCTAGAGTGAAGTGTTTGGTTTACAATTCAGTGCTTCTTTGTATGCGTATTCACGATGAGTTACTTTGATGCAAATACTCTTGGCATTCGAAATTTTCAATAAAATATATCTATTAAAGGCAGTTCCCTGAGTGATTGTTAATCAACGGCCAGGCACAACTACTGTGACATGGAGAAATTAAATTTTTAGGATAATTTTTCTATTACAGTGCGGGTGTTTACGAATTACACCCCTATGGGGATAACACCCTGAACACTAAAATTTTCATTCCTCCGATACTCTTCATCCGTCAAAGTTGAAATACCAGTCAATGATTGTTCCTTTAAGAACTGGATGTCAAATAAAACAATTTTAGAGAAAATTCCAGCTGTTAGGAGTTAAAAATTGAGGTAAAAACCCGAAAACAAAAGTATTAATTTCTCTGAAACCCTTTGACATAAGAGGTTGACAATTCAATTATGGTCCATCCAGTACGGTATGTCTTAAATTATAAGTGAGAAGTAGTCTTAGTGATTTTGACCGGGAGGGTGAGGCCTGAAAATATGAAGGTTCATATCTCTGAAACGGTTTTGCGTACCAAGTTTAAATTACACATGATGGATACTCTTGTATATCGTAGATTTTAAACAAGAAGTGGTCTTAAAACAATACACCTCTAACGTGTTTTGATTCCGGTTGTTCTCTGATGAAAAAACAATTCATTCCAAAACGTTTCATGTACGAAGTTGTAAATTTACTGGAAGGTTGTTCTTTTATGTCCTAACTGTCAAATATCATATATTTCAAAATATTTCTTCCAGGGGGGGTTTAGATGTCCCAGTTAACGCTATTCTGAGCGTAAACAGGACGTTCTGATCCTTCGAAGATTGAATTGTTTGGCAAAATAAATGGTAGGCGTACGATGTGACAGCAGTCAGCCAACCATTCACTGAAGTCTCTAGGTCCTTCGGGCTCGAAAGAGATCTTGTATTGACCAAGGGAGAAAGAATATGAAAGTGAGAAGTAACTGGAAGCAATTGGAAACTCAGCTAGGGGACCCATGGTCACAATCCCTAGCTCCCAAGTATAAGCCTATTTGTAAGTCAATACTGTGTCCTGTACGAATGTGTATGTGTTAACGCAATGTGAGATCCTACTGCCAACCTCTTCTAACAGTGGCAGGTCTTTGCCGTGAAAACGCTACGTCCTACAAACCTAGATCATATAACAACACCCTTACCATTAGGGGTTTAGCGTCACAAAATATATGGAGACTTTCGGCGATTTCGGATGTGAAGAGGATAATGGTGATGATGGTGATGATGATGACGACGACGTGGTCTTATATATAAATTTATATACCTTTGAGCTGGCATCGGGAGATGGGGGTTCAAATCTCTCCGTCGGCATCCATGAAAATGGTTTTATTTTCCCATTTAACCCCTGTGCGTCGGGGAAAGAAACGAAGAATACACCCACGGTATCCCCTGCCTGTCGTAAGGGAAAACTAAAAGTGGCGACCAACGGATGATGGAATTCGAACCATGAGATTACTTGTCATTAGTACCATTGCGTGAGGAACACCACGAGCCAGGGCGTTGCCTGTGGTTAGTACCATCATGTCAACACCATGGTGGTGGGCGAGCGGGAGCGCTCGGCTACATACATAAACGTCAACGCCTGAGTAGGTAACTAGAAGGTGCCGCGTGCTGCACTAAATTGATTTAGTTCCCCTGTGTTCACAATGAGTCTGCGTTACCTACCAAACGAGTAGTACCACTATATGAGGAACACCATGACTCTTCCTTGCCTGTGATTTGCAGCACTATGTGAGGAATGCCATGGGTCTGCGCTGTCTGTGATTAGTACCGCTGTAGGAGGAACACAGTAGTATAATTGGATGGTTCTGCGGCCGCCTCCGCCTCAGGGCTCCCAGAGGCCCCCTCCGCCTCCGCCTCACGGGTGGCCCTCCCAGAGGCCTACTCCGCCTCCGCCTCCCGAGGGGCCTTCCCAGAGGCCTCCTCCGCCTCCCGCGGGAAATTTGAATTGGTAAACAAAGCCACGTGCTTTTTGACAGCTGTCATCGACAACAACGCATCGCTAACCTCACTGCTGCCATCTTGACGGGCCTAAACCTCAGTGGTACCAACTTAACCTAACTAGCGTGAGATTTGAATAGGTAAACAAAGCCACGTGCTTTTTGACAGCCATGTGCTTTTTGACAGACAACACCACATCGCTAACCTCAGTACTGCCATCTTGACGGGCCTAAACCTCAGTGGTACCAACTTAACCTAACTAGCGCGAGATTTGAATCGGTAAACAAAGCCACGTGCTTTTTTTGACAACCACGTGCTTTTTGACAGCTATCATCGACAACAACGCATCGCTAACTTCAGCGTTACCATCTTGACGGACCGAAACCTTAGTGGTACCAACTTAACCTAACTAGCGCGAGATTTGAATCGGTAAACAAATCCACGTGCTTTTTGACAGATGACATCCGCCATCTTTTTTCAACAGAGCAGAGTGCTGCCCTCTTTAGCTACTTACTTTTGAAATGTGGTGGCGGATAATTTGAAAAATGCTTTTTGATAGCAGCCATCTTTAATCGACAGAGCACCGTGCTGCACTCTGGTGACAGATAATTCCACGTGACAGCAGCCATCTTTAATCAAGGGAGCACAGGGCTGCACTCTATGTGGTGGCGGCAATTTGAAAAATTTCACATGCTCTTGTTTGGAAACAAAGCCACGTGCTTTTTTTGGCAGCTACCATCCGCCATCTTTGATCAAGAGAGCATCATGCTGCACTCTCTAGTTGAAATGTGGTGGCGGCAATTTGAAAAATTCCACGTGTTTTTTGACAGCTACCATCCGCCATCTTTAATCACGAGAGCACCGTGCTGCACTCTCTAGTTGAAATGTGGTGGCGGCAATTTGAATAATTCCACGTGCTCTTGTTTGGAAACAATGCCACATGCTTATTTGACAGCTGCCATCCGCCATCTTTAATCTATAGAGCACAGTGCTGCCCTCTTTAGCTGAAATGTGGTGGCGGATAATTTGAAAAATGCTTTTGACAGCAGCCATCTTTAATCTAGAGAGCACCGTTCTGCCCTCTTCAGCTAGATACCTGTTGTGGCAAGCAATTCCACGTGACAACAGCCATCTTTAATCAAGAGAGCACCGTGCTGCCCTCTTTATGGGGGTGGCAAATTTCACGTAATCTTGTTTGGAAACAAACTCAGGTGCTTTTTTCGGACAGTTGTCATCCGCCATCTTGCATCACAAACCTCAGTGCCGCACTCTTTAGCTAGATACCTTTTGAAATGTGGTGGCGGCAATTTGAAAAATTCTATGTGCTCTTGTTTGGAAACAAAGCCACGTGCTTTTTTGACAGCTGTCATCCGCCATCTTTAATCAATAGAGCACTGTGCTGCTATCATGCGGGCAATTTCGTCAGCTGTCATCCGCCATCTTTAATCCACAGAGCACCGTGCTGCCCTCTTTATGACATGTAGTAGCGGGCAATTTGAAAAGTTATGTTAGCTGTCATCCGCCACCTTTAATCAAGAGAGCACCGTGCTGCCATCTTTAGCTAGATACCTTTGAAATGTGGTGGCGGCAAATTGAAAAATTCCACGTGCTCTTGTTTAGTAAACAAACTCACGCGCTTTTTGTCAGCTGTCATCCGCCATCTTACATCGCAAACCTCAGTGCTACACTCTTCAGTTGAAATATGGTGGCGGATAATTTAAAAAGAAAAATTCTACAGCAGCCATCTCTCGACACTAATTGCACAAGATGGTGGCTATACATGACTCTTTAAAGGTGCTTATGCAAGATTGCCGCTATACATAGGTTCTTATGAGACGCCCTTGGAATGCTTGCGCAAGATGGCGGTTATACAAGGCTCCTCATGAGACGCCCTAGGGATGCTTGTGCAAGATGGCGGTGGCTCTTATGAGGTGGCTTAAGGGTCCTTGCACAAGATGACTAGAGACGCCCTAAGGATGCTTGCGCAAGATGGCGGACGCAAGATGGCGGCTATACACGACTCCTTATGAGACGCCTAAAGGGTGCTTGCGCAAGATGGCTGCTGCTCTTAGCTTAGAGGCTAACGTGTCGTGCTAGTTCGATTCATTAAATTTGGGGCTCAAATGCAAAATGTTACATATCTCGAAAACGGTGCATCGTAGAGCAAAACGGGCAAAATTTTTCTGCCCAATACCTCGCTTCGCAGAATGAGGAACATGATAGCATAAGAAAAACATAGTCTAATGATGAGATCAACGGTTCGGTTCCTACTTAGGCCCTTTGGCATTCGCTCTGTTTTAGCTTGTATTAAAGCAAGTCTTCGTAACATGATGAGGTCTACTTATGGTAGAGAGTATAACGTGCCGTGCAGGTTCGATTCATTAAATTTGGGGCTTAAATGCAAAATGTTAAATATCTCGAAAACGGTGCATCGTAGAGCAAAACGGATAAAATTTTTCTACACCTAGGTTTGCAGTATCAAGAACATGATAGCATTAGAAAAACATCGTCTAATGATGAGATCGACGGTTCGATCCCTACTTAGGCCCTTTGGCATTGGCAGCTATCTAATTCTACAAGATAGCGGCTATACATAGCTTCTTATGAGACAGCTTAAGAGCGCTTGCATAAGATGGCTGCTGCTCTTATGAGACTCCCTAGGGATGCTTGCGCAACGTAGCAGCGACAAGACGGTGACTATACACAGCTCCTTATGATACGGCCTAGAGGTGCTCACACAAGATGGTGGCTGCTCTGATGAAGAAAGCTAGCTTTGTATCGTGCAGGTATCTTTACAGCACTAACCCCTTACCTTTGAAATGTGGTGGCGAGTAATTTGAAAAATTCTACGTGCTTTTCTCTTAACAGCAGCTATCTTTAAACAATAGCGGCTATACATAAGCTGTTAAGGCCTCCTCTTATGTCAAGGCATAGCTCTATCGAACAAGTTTAAACCTGCATCGGGATAGCTAGATTAAGCACGTGCTGCAGTGATGACGTCATTATGCATGTTTAGACTTGCAAATCACTAAAGAAACGTAACAAGACTAGAATCGAACACTGCACTCTATGCCGTTAACTTTATCATGTGATCGGAACATTGATTGAAATGTTTAGAACACTAAATAAGTGATCAAGACTAAAATAGAACACTGTACTCGATACAACATGTGTTTAGAACATGTCAGGGGATACCTTTGTTCTAAGAAGATTAGGTTACCGCATATTCCTTGTAGGGCTAATAGGCTAAAGGGCTAAAGGGCCTGGGTGCCTCTCCTCTCTTTATCCGGGCTTGAGACCGGCTCTACAACTAGAGGCGGAGTTAACACCCTAAGGAAGGAAGAATGTTGGGAAATAATCTATACGAATATAGCTACTCGATCGACTATATACTACAGATGGATGACTTAGGTGAGGGTAAGCGCTTATTAATAATACCTATACGACGTAATTCATGCTCTATTTCAAAAATATCTTCTTTGTACTGTGTGTAACCAGCATCATGATAGGCTCTTAGCAGTTGTAAACGTTTTACGAGTACGTTGGGGTCTTATATCTACATAGGGTAACAGAGGCTTGTTGTGAACTTTGAGTCTATATGCAGACAGTTGATGTGTAGGGACTTGTTTTGATGTAATACGTGCTTCAGCAGTAGCGTTTCTAGGTACAAACTTAACTTGTTTCGTTAGCGATGAAGCGTTGAAATTTCCTTCTTCTTTACATTGCATCTCTTCTTGAGATGTTTGCACTGCGACAGAACGTGTAGTAGGCTTAGGAAATGAAGTAAAATCATCAAGCTGTAATGGCAATGAAACATTAAGATTTTCTTCTTCTTCTACTTTCCCTTTACTACTGTTTTGATCAACATCATTATCCTTATTATCATAATCATGATCTTCCCTCTCTTTATCTTGAAGTTTGTGCTTAGTAACAGAACTTGCAGCAGTTCTAGACAACAAGGGAGAATTAAAAATCTCTCGCAGAGGTGTACTTTTTAAACATAAATCAGTGTTCGCTGGAATATGGTTGAGCTCTTTGTATTTTGTTCCCGATGAAGCTACATTACAAGCGGCTTCATGACGTTGAGCGTTGTATGCGTTCTTGAACTCTCTTCTACAATGTTTGCATTGAAAAATTGTCCTTCATGATATCTCATGACGTCTCTTGTGATAGCTTCGGGAAAATGCTTTTCCACACTCTTCGCAAATATACCTAGAAATAGGTTTTTCCATGACGGACTTTTATCTTCTGCTAACAGATTCTTCTTTAAATCTACTTGACATTTGTTACTCTCTACTTCGATGATGCGAACAGCTTAGCGATTAACAGTAAACTAACACAAAAGCGTACAACCAAGGTAGCAACAGTAAGGTTTAAGCCTATCAAGATGGCAAGAGTGAGGTTAGCGACGTTCTGTTGTTGGATTTTAAATTCCGCGCTATAACATGCATAAGGTGGCAGCCTTGAGGTTTACCGCCATAAAGATGGCAGCAGTGAGGTTAGCGACGCTCTATTGTCCTTCAATGTGAGGTTAGGGTCCGTCAAGAAGACAGCTGTCAAAAAAGCACGTGGCTTGGTTTACTAAACAAGAGCACGTGGCAGTGACGTGTAATGAAGCTGTGTTCAAAGATAATATGATACGAAGAAATGTATGAAATTAATGATAAACACAGAGAAATGAGTGTGCAAATACGGGCAATGTAACAGAGTAAAATTCAATTACGTAGAGGGCAGGATTCGAACCCGTAATAGTACGTACGAAATAAATGGACTGCGCAGATATTCGTTTGAAAGGCTACGGACCCAAAGATGAAAAGAGGTTAAGATTACACATACATGATCGTATGGTGTGAAGGTTAAGAATGACGATTGCTGAACATCATGACAATAATAATAATAATAATAATAATAATAATAATAATAATAATAATAATAATAATAATAATAATAATAATAATAATAATAATAATAATAATAATAATAATAATAATAATAATAATAATAATAATAAATATTGCAGATCTAAATTTGGACCGTGTTAAATGAAGGGACGTTTATAAATGTGTTAAAGAGGAATATAACTAATGATGTGAAACCGATAATAATAATAATAATAATAATAATAATAATAATAATAATAATAATAATAATAATAATAACGTTAGGACGGTGATAAATCGTAGTGATCAAAATAATAATAAGTATTATCAAAATAATAATAATGATATTTTGTTGATCATTGAACATTTGAAACGCGACCGGTATATTGAGACGTCTGCGGACGTGACCAAATAATAATAATAATAATAATAATAATAATAATAATAATAATAATAATAATAATAATAATAATAATAATAATAATCATAAAAATGTTTGACTGGAACAAGTTAAAAGTTATGCGGACGTCATTCGTATGATTACGCTAAATAGATGCAAATGATAATTTCGTGGATGAATGATAACTCTAATAATAATCAATTAAATTATCGACGACGATATCCCTCAGCGAAAGAATTTGAACTGAGATAATAATCATATGGAGTCTCGTAACTACCGTATGACCCGGTTTGTTTGTTTCGCTTGAGGGTTGAGAGGTGGTCATCGCCCGGTATTCACACTACATCGTGACATTGACCCACTGAGACCAGGTGGTCGAGCTCGGCAGTAATTAGATTATGCGTAAATATTTTTAGAGGCGGATTCCAGTTGGCATGGCATCCGCTGGGTAAATGATAGAATCCGTCCGTGAAATACACCTTCCTTAATCATCGTAGCAATCCTCAACCTGATTGCCGACATCGAGAATTGTAGATATTTTCGGAGGTACTCAATCTAATTTGAACCGGGATGCCGACGATAAATTTTATTATCCTCGGACTCTCGACGTAAAGAAGGCTCGTCCTTGTGGACCATCAGATCATACGGACACTGGTTCGATCCCAACGTGGTCAATTAGTGAATCATACCCCGAATTTGTGTTTCTTTTTCCGGGTGGACATTATAAGTGTATTGTCACCACTTGTGGTGAAGCAAGTGACCTTATTATTTAATGTGTTGTAAAATCATTTTTTCTAAAGTGTATCTAAATTCAGCTCGCCGGATGGCGCAATAAACTGCTCCTTCTGGCATTTATTTTCAAAGGAAACCATTCTAATAATCTTTTTATTGTAGTTAGATATGATGCCCTTGTTAAAATTTAAATGTCACTTCCTAGTCCTATCATGGAGTCCTTAAATTCATTTTTATGATTGAGCGTCCCCCACTTTATATTTTTGCATGCCCCGTTCATCCATGTGTTCATTGATGCCTCTATATTTATGATTTTTGATGACTTAAAATATGAACCGACACTCCTGAGATTAATGCTAGTCTGGGACTCAGAGGGTGGACGGGTGCAAAATTTTGTGGGAGAGTAAAATCACTTTTCCGGTTCCCTATAAACCCCCAGTCCATTTCGAAAATTTGACATCGTATGGACCTAAAACTTAGCTTTGGACAGATGGATGCTTAATATTCAGTTTGGTTGAAATATGTCCAGTAGTATTTAAGTTAAAAGATATACGCTTGACACGCACACGCTCTTATTTCTGGTGGGACTTGTACTGAAAAACGGTCCGTTAACGATATCTCCCTTATTAATCCTCGTATCGAAATGATTCATATGAGAAAACAGGTTTAAAATTTTATTTCCTTTAATTTTGGTTGTGTATATTTTGTTGGAGTGCAAAATCACGATATCGGTTTCGTATGAAACCCCAGTCATTTCAGGGATTAGAAAAATATTGGCCCTAAAACCTACCCAAAGACAGGTGGATTCTAAATATGATGTTTGGTAGAAATATATATATATATATATATATCCAATAGTTTGCAAGTTATAGATACACCGAAAAACAGACAGACATACACCAAATCTAAGAAATATTTGGATGGTCATTATTACACCTGAAACGGATAACTGTACGCAGATTTTACCAACATAGCTAATGTACAGGCACACGGTCGTCACGATTTTATTTATATAGATCCGCTGATTATATAAAACTCTTTACGATTTTGTTTAGTTGGGTCCGCTGATTATCTTAAACTCGTATTCATTCATTCATTCATTCTTGATCATCACGTTTTGAATTATGGTTGGTGGATGAATTTTTGACTTTTAAATTGTCATTATATTTCGTCCATTTCGTACTATTAGCGGCCAATGGTATGTCTGTTCGGACGTGACTACGGTAACCCACACCATGAATCATTCGTGGAGACAGTGTGACCTTAATGAAAAACATACTATTTTCTAGAGTTTTAACAGACGTCACTACTTCTTGTCTGGTGTGCCACCGACGGGCTTGGTATGAATGTGATATAATTGAGAATTTTACCTGTTAGGGGGATGGCACTCGATTGCTTATTTCATCAGTTTCTAAGTAGCAATTACTGTGATTTCAAATGAAACCAACCAATCAGCACCCAACTCGCCCCTATAAATCGATGCAATGAATCTTGATCAATGTTACGTGGGGTTAGGTCCTATTCACACCAGGCTACTGTCATGATGGGGCACCTAAAAATTTACTGCTATCGTGTGAACTTACCGTAGTTGCGTGCAGCGACGGGAAGATATCAGCGGTTAGGATTGAGCTTCGTTTACCTGGTTTTTAATGTAGGTTTTCTCTTACCTTCAACTTAATCTGTAAAATGTAGTTTTATACGTTTTTAGCTACGAAGTATAACCACCAAAGCGGGTGTCTAGTAATGCATTAAGAATCCACGAGTGCGTACCCTCGTTTTCACTTTAAGGGAGAACCAACAGTCACTTAACAATTCAAATCCTAGATTTTAGACATGAATACATTGTTCACATTCATGTAATGCGGAGAAGTAAGCTTGAAATATACCTTTTAAAATCTGCATAAAAAGAATTTCCAAAATTAGTTCTTGTAGATTTGCGTAGCGTAATTATGACGATATCCTTTCATATCTAATACCATAAATTTAAGATTGGAGAGCAACATTTGATCATATTCAAGGCAGTGGTTGGCAAAAAACTGTGTGCGTACGCTGGAAAATATAAATCCTGTATGTGACTTCATCGGAAATGTTCATCGAATAACCAAAGAGTTAAATATAGGAGACTGAAAAAATCTTTAATATTGTGATTTGTTCTTTCCAAGAGAAACACACGCCCAAGTGGACACCACAACAAAAGCATATTTAGTGAAAAACACCTGCAATCCAAAATGATAAATTTGGCAACCAGAAAACACTGGAGGTAGAATTGAAACTGGATTACACTCGTGGTGAGCATTAGCACATAATTACTAGCGACAGGAAGGAACATCATGAGGTGGAAATGTAGATTAGGTTCACCCAATACAGTGAATTTCTCCGATCGGTTGGCCGGTAGGCGCCTCCCGTTGACTCATCACTTCCCGCTCCGCGGCATAGCATCAAGGACAGCATTTCACTCACTCTATCCGTGCATGACATGAGATAACAATTGTAATTAAGCAAGAATTAATAATGAAGGAAATTAATAATTAAGGATTAAGTTCGTACCTTATGATAGGAGATGTTGAAGAAATGGTCTCCTGCATCCGCACATTTCTGTCATCGTCTTAGGATACACCGATTCACATGCATAGCGGCAAGTTTGCCTTTCGTAATTGAGGCTATTTCTTTCTGGATATGTCCTTTAAGTTCGTCCAACCTGTGAGGTTTTCTTACATACATTTTAGTTTGTAAGCTCCCCATAAATAAAAGTCACATACAGTTAAATCTGGGGACCGTGAAGATCATAAGTCCGCACTAATAACATGGTCTCCAGAACTTTCCTCAATGAAATGTTACTGTGCATTAGCTTACGCGCAGTGGCAGAGAATTGCAGAAAATATCAATTTCTATAGTCAGTGTCAGTCAGTTCATCAAACAATGGTTTCATCATATTATCCCTGTACCTTTGTGCATCAATTGTGCCCTGGGAAAAGATAGTTCTTATAATTTTTTATCCATTCACTGCGCGCCATACTCCGATCCGTTCGTCACGTAGAGAAATTTCGTTCAAACGATGGGGGTTTTCTGTACTACAATACCTGTAATTCTGCGTAGAAGCATCCCCGTGTAAATGGAACCATGTTTCGTCAGATCAATTATTTCATCATGAATGTTTCACAAAATCGAATTAAAAACGTACCCGATTATCATGATCACGTGGATGCAGTTCGGGTACCACAGTAACCCGCATTTACGTAGCCCACCACGCTGAGCTCTTCGAAACCCCAGCTTCTTGTCCAAGTCGTCTTAGGGACTTTGTTGGCGTAAGTTGTAATCATTCCGCGAGTTCGTTTACTTTTTCCTCGTTAAATACACGTTTTTGGACAGTTCGCTTCTTATCGAGTAAAGAACCAGCTCCTCTAAATTTGTTTTAGGAATTTCCGTATGGTCTCTCTATGCAGAGGCGTTCACCCGGAAATTGTGTTAGAAATTGCCTAACGACTTCCCAACAAGACTCTATTTTCACATAATCATCGTACATAATTACTTTTTCCTCTACCGTGCACACATCTGGAGGCATTATGGGAATTATACCCCGAAGTAACAGCTACAACTGGAGAACAGTCGGAGCGACAGATCAACACTTAATACACGTTCTAAGCACGGACCTGAACTGCGAAGTGCGCTTGAGTGAACGGGGGCTTCGCAGACTGTTTGCTAGAACAATAGGTATTGTTTCCCCTAATCGGGAGATATCACCTCTTACAATTCCTGACTTGTAAAATAAAATAGAAAAATTAAGTGTGAGGGCAAGGTAGGTTGTAGCTCAAGATGACCTTGGATATCATAATAATAACTATGGAACCACCAGCCTTTAAGGTGGTGAATAGTTTACGCGGCCAAACATGTAGGTCATTGTCATCAGTGAAGGTATCCTTCTGTCGATATTTGAAGCAAAGGAAGTTCATTGTTTTACGTGAATATTGATGTCGTTTTGGTACACTTAGGACCTCTCGGCTTTACGTAGAAACCGAACTACTGTACGTGACTTTCCATTGGAAAAATCCCACGTTCATTGTCCTGAATTCGAACTGCGGTAGACTTGTTGACAAGCCAGTGGCAATGTAACTCAGCCTGTCACGTCCTCACACAAGGAGAAAGCAAGCAAGCAAACAACCAACCGCGCGAAAATATGGTAATTTCTTAAGCCTGTTTCCTTGTTTTTAAAAATTGTTTATTGCAGAGTAAAAATTGAAGAATGGAATACGCGTCCATCTCTAATCATTTAATTTCGTGTCTAAAGTCCTAATAGAGGGAACTTGTTGGTTACAAATCGACGTTCCCTTGAAAGCCATTGGATTCCTCTCAAATTAATTAGTCCCGTGTTAAATGTCTTGTTTCTCTGCTTACATGGGCGTATGCCGTAAATTCCTACAAATAGGATTCTCTCAACTCGATGCCGAAACATACTGCCATCGCGACCGTTGTGTCGTCCGAGGAATACTTCTATATTCGGAAATTGAACGGTTACACCGTGTATAAAACACTGACACATGTAGGTGAAACGTGTTCTATATTGGTTTCGAAAGAAATATAGCAGAAACCTTTGCTATATTTTAAATAGGACGGTACTCAAGACGAGGTTGTCTGACAGAATAACAAACGAACGAATTCTAAATTCAGTAATTGGGTGGGAATTTCATAGAATAAGAATTAAGATATCCTTTGGTGGGATAAAGATTGAAACAATCCCAGTTCGTTCATTTACTATTTTAGGGCAATTTGTGTTATATTATTCCAAGAAAAGCTCAAAGCAGGAACATGAACAATTTCGAGGGCAGGTTAAATTGCGGGTTTGCATTATTTTCATGTAAAGCAGACAAAAGGACCATATAAGAAGAAACAATTTTTTGCCTTTCCGAAAATCAAGTGATAATATGTATGTCTCCCGGTCATGGAAATTAATCAGTGGCTGCTAATTTCAGATGGCAACCAACCGTAAGACATAGCCTCTACGGTTGCTATGTAACAGTGTCTGGCCATCCATCCTTACCTTACATTACAGCCTGCACGGTTGCTAGGTATTGTAGGATCATCCATCCATACCTTACATCACCGCCTGTGCTGTTGCTAGGTAACATTGTCTGACCATCCATCCATACCTTACATCACCGCGTGCGCTGTTGCTAGGTAACAGTGTCTGACCATCCATCCGTACCTTACATCACCGCGTGCGCTGTTGCTAGGTAACAGTGTCTGATCATCCACCTATACTTAAATCACCGCCTGCACAGTTGCCAGGTAACAGTGTCTGACCAACCATCCTTACCTTACATTACAGCCTGGACGGTTGTTAGGTAACAGTGTAGGACCATCCATCCATACCTTACATCACCGCCTGTGCTGTTGCTAGGTAACATTGTCTGACCATCCATCCATACCTTACATCACCGCGTGCGCTGTTGCTAGGTAACAGTGTCTGACCATCCATCCGTACCTTACATCACCGCGTGCGCTGTTGCTAGGTAACAGTGTCTGATCATCCACCTATACTTAAATCACCGCCTGCACAGTTGCCAGGTAACAGTGTCTGACCAACCATCCTTACCTTACATTACAGCCTGGACGGTTGTTAGGTAACAGTGTAGGACCATCCATCCATACCTTACATCACCGCCTGTGCTGTTGCTAGGTAACATTGTCTGACCATCCATCCATACCTTACATCACCGCGTGCGCTGTTGCTAGGTAACAGTGTCTGACCATCCATCCGTACCTTACATCACCGCGTGTGCTGTTGCTAGGTAACAGTGTCTGATCATCCACCTATACTTAAATCACCGCCTGCACAGTTGCCAGGTAACATTGTCTGACCATCCATCCATACCTTACATCACCGCGTGCGCTGTTGCTAGGTAACAGTGTCTGACCATCCATCCGTACCTTACATCACCGCGTGCGCTGTTGCTAGGTAACAGTGTCTGATCATCCACCTATACTTAAATCACCGCCTGCACAGTTGCCAGGTAACAGTGTCTGACCAACCATCCTTACCTTACATTACAGCCTGGACGGTTGTTAGGTAACAGTGTAGGACCATCCATCCATACCTTACATCACCGCCTGCGCTGTTGCTAGGTAACATTGTCTGACCATCCATCCGTACCTTACATCACCGCGTGCGCTGTTGCTAGGTAACAGTGTCTGACCATCCATCCGTACCTTACATCACCGCGTGCGCTGTTGCTAGGTAACAGTGTCTGACCAACCATCCTTACCTTACATTACAGCCTGAACGGTTGTTAGGTAACAGTGTAGGACCATCCATCCATACCTTACATCACCGCGTGCGCTGTTGCTAGGTAACAGTGTCTGACCATCCATCCATACCTTACATCACCGCGTGCGCTGTTGCTAGGTATTGTAGGATCATCCATCCATACCTTACATCACCGCCTGCGCTGTTGCTAGGTAACATTGTCTGACCATCCATCCATACCTTACATCACCGCGTGCGCTGTTGCTAGGTAACATTGTCTGACCATCCATCCATACCTTACATCACCGCGTGCGCTGTTGCTAGGTAACAGTGTCTGACCAACCATCCTTACCTTACATTACAGCCTGAACGGTTGTTAGGTAACAGTGTAGGACCATCCATCCATACCTTAAATCACCGCCTGCGCTGTTGCTAGGTAACAGTGTCTGACCATCCATCCACACCTTACATTACAGCCGGCACGGTCTCCAGGTAACGGTGTCTTACCATCCATCCATACCTTAAATCACCACCTGCACAGTTGCTAGGTAACAGTGTCTGACCAACCATCCATACCTTACATCACCGCGTGCGCTGTTGCTAGGTAACATTGTCTGACCATCCATCCATACCTTAAATCACCACCTGCACAGTTGCTAGGTAACAGTGTCTGACCAACCATCCTTACCTTACATTACAGCCGGCACGGTCGCTAGGTAACAGTGTCTGACCATCCATCCATACCTTAAATCACCGCCTGCGCTGTTGCTAGGTAACAATACTTTACATCACAGCCTTCACGGTTACTATGGTTACACTTCCCTCACACACTTTGTCGCGTTACGTTACACAAATATTCGGATCACCTGATGTTTATAACATGGAAGCTGGTTTGAACATCCTGTGATCATAAACTCTGTTGATTGCCGTATAAGAAATGTTCGAAATCTCTGCCGTATTCTGTCGTACTGCAAGCCTCTGTTCAACCTGTCATTGCGTTACTGGTATGAACACTTTCAAAAATGCCTGTTGTAGTACGTACCGTTTGACAAGCAGTACAATGTTCCTACGAAGTGTTGCCACAGCAATCGCGTACATCAACAGGTTTAGACCAAGTGAGCGTGGAGGCCAAGTATCTATTACTGTACGTTAATTAGTGTTTCAGCAAGCATTCCGAGTGGCTTATATCTGACCCAAGGTCTTATAACACTACATGTGAGCAATTCTGGTCCTGTACTTTTAACCTGTATTTTTGAAATAACCTATATACACATATAACGCTCTAGCCATGCGGAGGTGTGAACTTGTATTCCGGAGATAGTTAGTTTCAACCCCACTATCGCCTGCCCTGAATGTTTTCCGAGGTTTCCCATTTTCACATCAGAAAGAAGCTGGAGCTTTACCTTAGTTAAGGCCACGGCTACGTCCTTCCCACTTCTCGCCCTTTCCTATCCCATCGTCGCCATAAGACCTATCAGTGTCGGGACGACGTAAAGCAAATTCTAAAAATTACATGTGAAGATGTACGTATATATATTTGAATAATCGCTGGATGTGATTCACAAATAAAGTATACAACTTAATGAGGCGCTGATTTCAAACAGCAACATTTTTTTAAAAAAATATTTGGAAGTATTAAACGAATTTCATCCAATGAATAAACAATTTGAAAGTTTAAGAACTGAAAGAGTAACTTTATTGAAAGGCGTTTTTAACATTAAATGTGGTCACTTCAAATTAGTAAAGAGTTATAAATCAGGAGATACAGTTTATTGACTTACACCTTTTTATTCGCTACATGTCGCAACTAGCTAAACCACAGTATATCGATCCGTTCATATTTCGTATTTCCCCCTCTCCCTTGCTGAATGTACTTTATTTATCGGCATTCCAACCCTCCTTAACTCTTTCTCTTCTGACAGGAATTTGGACTTTTCTTCTTCGTATGCCTCTTTTAATCGATTCTTCCTTCCAAGCTCCTTTCCTACAATTCATTTCCTTAGGTTCTCATTTCTGTCCCCTCTATCGTACTGCACCGTTACTTATGTGTCATATCTGTACGTTCTTCTCTTCCTTTTAATTTCATTCTTTAATTTTCCTCTTTCTTTTCGTTTTCCTTTATGTTTTATTGTTAATTGTGTTTTCCCTACAGTTATCATACTAGTTTTTAATTTTATTCCGCTACATTTGTCATTAGATGATGTTTCTTTGTTGGTTTTTCATTTATTTTTTAGGTTTGCAATGTGCTACTCCATTGTAAATATATTTTTGATTCTGGAACTCTGTGATTCGGCATCTCGCTGTTTGGATTTCCAAAGTAAATAAAATTATGAAAATGCAGGCAGCCATGTGAATTAGCCGAAACACCCTGCAGCGGATCGTGCAAGGCCACTTACACTTTAGAAAGGTGTCATCCACGTGGATGTCCCCATTTCCGTAAATGTGATGCATTTGTTTCCTTGGATAGCCTGTTCGACCCGGGCAATGTTGGCCTAAGTTGACACTGTCACATTCCTACCAGAACTGGTTCCCCTGTCCACCGATGTGCGCCCTGTTTTCCTACCTCTCACCCAGTTGTAAAATGTATTCCATGACGGCGCATGTTCTCCACAGACTGCCACCAAGCGCCGATGATTTTCTGCAGTGGTGACAGCTTCTTTTCACAGGAGCCAAGTCGTATAGCGCTGTACCTGACGTTGCTTTCCACGTTGTCTGCTCGTACGCTGACAGTATTGTTAGGAAATGGCAATGATAAGTGCATTCGTTGGCCCCTGTGCGTGTGCTGCTACCAAACGGTGGAGCAAGACACTAGTTACACGCCATCGCCTTCTAAAGTGAAATGTGAACCATACACGGACGTACCAAAAATCAAGTGTAAAACAATACAGTACGATTATAAATAAAGGGCACAGATCTCTAAACATGGTTATACGAGTATTTAGCGGTTGTAGTAAGGATATACAGTAAATGAGAGGCTATGTAAGTCTCTGGTAAGACCCCAAATAGAGTATGGTTCCAGTACATGGGGCCGTCACCAGGATTAGTTGATTCAAGAACTGTAAAAAATCCAAAGGAAAGCAGCTCGATTTGTACTGGTGATTTCCGACAAAAGAGTAGCGTTACAAAAATGTTGCAAGGTTTGCCCTGGGAGAACTGGGAAAAAAAGACGGCATTCAAGAGATATAAGCGAAAAAGGAATCACACTTCCCCCCAGTGACGTGGCAAGCAACCTTGGGTCATACGGAATATAAGCAGCGGACCAGACCGTAGCAATTCAGTTCGCATTCTTCACAGCTGGCTCGCATGTCATGCTGCACGCGACGAGTCGAACTCAGTATAAATACTGCCGGACATCGTAATACTTATATAACTTTGACTGCAAGTTGGCACTTAGTTTATGTGAATACCAGTGAGTAACTTATAAATTGTTGGACTTGCAATCCGTCAGACATTCAAACTTAGGAAATTAACGTGTGTATAACATTAAAGTCATAAGACTTGTAGTATTTCACTAATATTTGAACTTGACGAATAACTCAATTTTCGTGTGAACAACTATAACAAACTTGAAGTTAGCACGGCTACTTTAAACTGTAATGATCTTGAAATGTTTCAACTCCGAATATCGTGAGTGTAGGTTGAAATACGCTGACTATTTTGAGTATTACCAGAGCCTAAAACATTTTAATTTGTGCCGAAAGACTGTTCGCGTATCATCATAACAGACTGTACCATTTGAAATAACCCGTGTGGATAGACTGTATAATGAACTTCGTAATTCAGTGATATTGTGAAGTATAGAATTCATACACCAATACTTGTAGAACTGTGATAGTGAGAAGGAACATTACGAGATATTACGAGAGAGAGCCATTTATTTATTTCTTTTCTGTGAAAGTGAGCCATGATAAACTGTGCTTCGAATGAAAGTTATTTTTGACAATACGAACAGTGTGCAGTAAGTGTCGAGATGAACTGTGCAGGGAAGTGTATTTTCTCATTATCGTAATTTACGATAATAGGCAGTGCTTCGACGTATTTCTCATCCAGTGAATGGTGATTATTTATGAGACAGTGATAATCAGTTCTAACAGTGCAAAATCTAATGGTGCACATTTCAACCTAGTCAGTTGGATGTTCTGGTGTTAAAGCCACCTTTTTATTAACATGAGAAATCCTGACTCGAGACGACGGAAATCGATGGAGAACGACGAAGATCGACGGAGAACGACGGAAATCTATGAAGATCGGCGTAGATCTACGGAGATTTGATGCAGATCAACGTGGACTTGGTACTACGAGGGACAGTTCCAGGGACGTGGTACTATGGAAAATCGTGGTGTTTCCTGTTAGCTGAGTTCCAGATTGCTGCTTGCGGAGCAGTATTCAACTGTTCGAACTCAACAAGAAGACGTATGTCAGTTGATATCAGTGTTTTTTCCATTCAAAAATATAATTCTGACTTTGAACAGAACTTTTATAAGCTCATTTACTTAATATTTTACTTGAAAAATTAACGTTTTACAACTGTGTGCTCTCGTAATGTCCTGTATTCTCATTTATTGGAATTTTAAAATATCAATTGAGTGTTCCATTCATAGTGGAAGTGTATCATAAACTCTCAATTTTCAATATTTACGCAGAGTGTACAATAAGTTACAAAGAAAAATAGGACAATACTCAGAACTTTTTACCAGAAGATCAGATTTAATTTCAAGTGTTTCATATTTGAGTTCACAAGAAAGATTTACCAAATTTACTTTATTTAATTTATTTAGAAAGCGTAATCTGAAATCGCAAGTGCCATTAGAAAAGTCTTTAGGGTTTCTTATTTATTCACAACATGCTTTATTATTAATTTATGCCATGAAATTTATGACGGATATAACTGAATGAGAAACACATTATTCAGTTGAATTTTACTTGATCAACTTGATTTTTCGATATTCTGTTGTTTAAATTGGGATTTATTTTCTAGTAAATATTTATGATTCGGCGATATAATAGGGTGACCTTCCAGAGATTGAATAAAGGAAAGAAAGATACAATACCTATTATTTCGCCTTGCGATCCTCCCTCTCTGTACCATCTCCTAAGGACTAGGCACCCCTCGGAAAGACCTCATGCTCTTGAAAATTAACTTTTCCTGGTACAATACCTTACATGAGAGCTCTACCAAACCAAGCAATGCATTCATTAGCTATACTAAAGGAAAAGTACAGATAAATTAGGTACATGAATTTAGTGCTGCATCGACAGTTTGCTATTTACGTTTGGGTACCGTTTTTGCATCTTTGTGAAATTTAGTGAAGAATTGGTGCAGATAAAGCAGCCTATTGTCTCCTTGGACTACAAAAGCGCCATTACATGCCCACATCGCGTTCATCTTGCTAATGAGGTTGGAGAAAGCACGGTGATTGCCCTGAGAGCATAGGCTGTTCATTAAAGTCGTTAAGAGTTCATTGGAGCCAAAGAGCTTCTGTATTGTCAGCAATCTCCTTTTCCTTTTTGTCTCCTTCAGACAGGTTCCTACTGCAGGGGGGAGGAAACAGGCTCATGATGTCCCATATATTGTTGTAAAACCAAAGCTTTTCAATTGCGGTAGTTAACATTCAGTATTTGATCACTACGCTTACCCGTACGTAAAGCGGTATTACTATTTGGTTATTAGTCAATGATATTTGTGAACAAATACATTTTTATTTTTGTGTCGTTAAATATACTCACCTGACTTACTAGACTTAGCCGGGATGGAACCTGGTATCTTTAGCTCAGAAAACAGGCATAGAATTATTATTATTATTAGTAGTAGTAGTATTGTTGTTGTTGTTGTTGTTGTTGTTGTTGTTGTTGTTGTTAAGGGGATGCCGTGGTTTACGGAGGTGTAATAAGATGTGGGCATGAATGGGTCGATAGGGAAAAGACCAAATTTTAATTAATGCTCTAAAATTCGAAATTTTACTTCTTTCGTTGCTTTTTTGTCTCTTCAGATTTTAAACTTTCTTAAGAAATAGCAAATAATAACTTGATACACATAAGGGAAGCTGTGCATCTCCAGAAACAATAGTTACTTGAAATTCAAGAGTAATCAGGTACCTTAAAGAGATGAGTTAGGTGGCTCAAACGTTACGCTATTAACCAAGAGCACTACTGCTCCAGTAAATTAAAAGTCAGAAGACTGGGCTCCAAAACTGACAACATTAGCAAAGAGCGTCTTAGACTCACGAGACTACTCTCCAAAATTTACAAGATACAGACTTTCAAAAGCACAATTCAACTTTGACATTAAGATAACAACAACCAGTTTCTACGCTCGACAGTCTACATTACATTAAATAGGACACTGAATAAGAAGAGTTAACAGCGGCAATAAGTGCCCATTCTACCTGGCCTTAGTAAGAAAAGAAAGGGTTAAAGTTATTAGCCGGAAATGAAAATGTTAGTGGGCTAACACTTGCATTCCTTTGAAATTCACTAGAAAATACCTAAAACGCTATGTGGGATGATGGCTTTAATTTACAGAGGCTAAGCCTATACTACGGACGTGACTAGATGGAGAAAAAGATTTACATCACAAAAATAAATTTTTAAGGTTTACGAAACCATAGTCACTTCAATACCAAGTTCAAGGGGAATAAAAGAGGGTTCCGCTCTTTATTCCCTAAGTTAGATTAACGTCTTAAATCAGACCGAAAATTTAGATTGCAAGATTGCATTACAAAGGAATATTGAAACCTTCCCCTCGAGTTAGCCTTCTGAGACTATTACATTAATAAAAGAAGTCTGCGATTAAATTCGAACTGGACGGCCTTCCGGAGATGGATGAGGCGTGTCCCCTGCCTCCTGTATGAACACACTCTACTGCTAGACTGGAGCGATCGAAAGACAACATGGCCCGAAAGGTCCCAGCTTTCATAGCGGAGAGGAGGGTTCCAAAATTATCTGGGCCTAAACACTGTACATACCCACAAATTTGATTGGTTGATTAAATAAATTTAAAAATACGTTATTGGTTAACATTTTACGCCGGCGGCGAGAGATAGAAATGCTGAAAACGTCAGAACACCAAAATCAATCTACAAAAAATTCAGTTTTACAAACTAATGACCAAAATTTCTCCTTAAACTTAATTTCCCATCCTCTCACCAGAAGGAGCATATACATCGACAGTAGAGACATCTGACGATAAACGTTCAAACTTTTTCCACTAGAAGTTTCACTGTTCGTATCACAGATGGCCCTTTAAAAGGCGCTTAGATTAAACGCACGGAGTTGGTGTACCTCCAATACAATTATTATTATTATTATTATCTCCTCTTATCGGCCTAGTAAGGACCACGTTATTCCAGCTGTCTTCTCCGAGCTTTGATCTTTGCCCAGTGCTCCTTCATTCGTTGCCGGTGTTGGTCTTTTCTTTCCTCTGTCCACGTCTTTCCCGTCTTCAACTTTGGCCTTTCTTGTAAACTGTGGTGGTCTTTTACTTTCCTCCTGAGTGGGTTGCGTTCTTGTAAATGAAATGAAATGGCGTATGTCTTTTATAGTGCCGGGGGTGTCCGAGGACACGTTCGGCTCGCCAGATTCAGGTCTTTTGATTTGACTCCCGTAGGCGACCTGCGCGTGTGATGAGGATGGAATGATAATGAAGACGACACATACACCCAGACCCCGTGCTAACGAAATTAACCAATTAAGGTTAAAATTCCCGACCCTGGCAGGAATCGAACCCGGGACCTCTGTGGCCAAAGGCCAGCACGCTAACCACTTAGCCATGGAGCCGGACTTGCGTTCTTGTATATCTTGATAAGTGATTCCTGTAGGACCGGGCGAGTTGGCCGTGCGCGTAGAGGCGCGCGGCTGTGAGCCTGCATCCGGGAGATAGTAGGTTCGAATCCCACTATCGGCAGCCCTGAAAATGGTTTTCCGTGGTTTCCCATTTTCACACCAGGCAAATGCTGGGGCTGTACCTTAATTAAGGCCACGGCCGCTTCCTTCCAAATCCTAGGCCTTTCCTATCCCATCGTCGCCATAAGACCTATCTGTGTCGGCGCGACGTAAAGCCCCTAGCAAAAAAAAAAAAAGAAAAGATTCCTGTAGGTCCCTTTCCACCTCCTTGAACCAACTTGGCTGGGTCTTCTTATCTAGTTCAATAGTCGTGTGGGTTTCATTCTTAAGGTGAGTTTTCCATGTTACGACTGTAGCCGCAAGCAACCGGCACGTGAGGTTAATTTTTTACACACGACTCGAGCCGCCAGTCGCGCAGTCCAGTCTGTCAGAAATGGACTAGAGGACGGGCGATTTCGTCAGTGGCAGGGCTTCCCTTGACGTTTTAATGGAAGAAGAAGAAGAAGACGAAGCATTGTTAATGTGGCACGAAGAAGGGAAAGTCGACAGTATATTTGCATCGTACTATGAGGAAGGATGCCATAACATTTTAATTTAACAGGCACCTTTTTAAAATTGACAAGACTACAACAGGTGGACCTCTAGGATTGTTCACTGGAGACCATGGGAATTGGAAGACCCCAGAAGAGATGCTCGATGACATAAAGCTGTTGGCTGGAACACATTGGTTCCAGGTGGTCAAGACCGAAGACGATGGAAGCACATGGAAGAGGCCTATATCCAGCAGTGGATTGAAATAGGCTAGAAAAGAAGAACAAGAAGAACCATTATTGGAACTCATTAATTTAATTTACAATTTAGAACATTAAAACCCTCTTTATAATAATGAAAGAGGTATCGTTACATACATTGAAATTTGTAAACTTAGCATTTATGGTCAATTTTGTACCAATCCCATCCCAAACAGACATATCCTTGTACTGCGGATGCTTTAAATCGTACACACATTTATATTCGAAACTAAGTGGCAAAGAGCTGTATCATGCGAGTGACTGAACTCTCCCTCGACATCTTACCCAAAGTCAATAACTGCTACACAACAGATATATTACTTATATCAACCATCGCAGCACCAGTGTGGCGGCTCAAGCAGCGAGTCGCAGACCAAACTCATATCGCGCATCCGCGGAGGTGGAGACTGCGGCTACAATCGCACCTGCAATTCTCCTTCTCCGCATGACATGAATATACAGCTCATGGTTATGCCGAAGTCTATATTCATTTATTATTATTATTATTATTATTATTATTATTATTATTATTATTATTATTATTATTATTTTATTGCTTTTACGTCCCACTAACTACTTCTACACTTTTCAATGACATCAGGAATAAGGAGTTATGTTTATGACCCCTGAAACACAGACATTGCGTGGTAAAACAGTTTGTTATTTTTTTATTGTTCGCATCCCTCTCGTAACGGTTAGTGTTATTACCTGCCATCCTCGGAGGTCCCGGTTCGATTCCCGGTACTGCCTGAACTTTAAGAATGGCATGTATGTGGTTGTAAACGGTACTTGCAGCTCACCTCCATTGGGAATATGCCTGAGTGGTTCTGCACTACCTTGGGATGAGGGGACCAGTTTACTTTTGTTTCTTCTTCTTCTTCTTCTTCTTCTTCCGAATTTGGCCAACTGTGGACCGCATAGAACTTAAGGCTTGTTGATCTTTCTTCTCTTCTCTTCCCAGAACCTTTTCATTCTCTCGCTTCGTATTTTTCTCTCCTCCTCAGAGATTATCCGGTTGGGCTTCTTTTTAGGTGGTCTGTCCTCAAAAAAATTGATTTTGTTGATTATGTTTCTAAACTCTTTCCTTTTATTGATCACCTCTAGTGTAATTCCAACTTCTTCTGCACCTCTTTTGACCTCTTCTACCCACTTAGTTGTGGCCTTCAATCATACAAAGTACTTAAAAAGATCTTTTTGGTCAGTCTGCTTTCATCCATTCTTACTAGATGTCCGTAGAAGTTCAACCTTCGCTTCCTCATTGTGTCTGAGATCTTTTCCGTATGTTTTACTTTTGTTTATTGTTATAAGAGTCCGACTCGTTGGCTGAACGGTCATCGTACTGGCTTTCGGTTCAGATGGTCCCGGGTTCGATTCCCGGCCGGGTCGGGGATTTTAACCTTAATTGGTTAATTCCAATGGCACGGGGGCTGGGTGTATGTCTTGTCTTCATCATCATTTCATCCTCATCACGACGCGCAGGTCACCTACAGGTGTCAAATAGAAAGACCTGCACCTGGCGAGCCGAACCCGTCCTGGGATATCCCGGCACTAAAAGCCATACGACATTTCATTTCATTTCATTGTTACAAGAAACCTGACTGTAGTAACCAGTGCTGGTGGTGGATTAGACCTCCCACTTTTTCTTCTATGATTAGTGTTAATGGTTGTAGTTCATCTTAAAACAATAATCACCACTATCACCTTTACATTGCAGACTTTCATCAGAGGGCTGCTTGATTCACTGCAGGTTGCCTGGGAAGCAACTTGTCTAAAACACCAATATTCTTGAATTGCTTGATCAGCGGATCTACGGAGCTAAGGTGTCTTGTCAATGCTCGCCCGGAGAGAAGGCCACGTTGCTCTAAAAGGGAGCGCAGACTTATAGGGCCTGTTTCATAGCCCAAGTGTTGGTCACCACAAGATTCGCTCTTAAGGTGCAGTTTTCTTTACAGTTGCCGGGCCGATTACATCAGGCGGTGGCCTTCTGAAATCAATTTTTCAGGGTCGATTCTCGCGCAGACCGGTGGTATTTGAGAGTGCACAATTACGTCAGCTTCGTGTCAGTAGATTTACTGTCATGTTAAGGAACTCCTACGGGACAAACTTCCGACACCTTAGGGTCTTTGAAAACAGTAAAAGTACTTAGTGGGATGTAAAATGAATACCATTAAGTTGCTCGTTATGGCGCCTCTTTTTAAATAGCCATGAATTGATGGGACATGACCCGAGTGCATGGTTTAGAGTTTCTTTGTCCTTTGTACACCTTCTGCAAAGGGACGAACGATTCATTTCACTTTCGTAAGTAGGAACTCCACTAAAGGTAGCATAACTTATTCGATTTCAACGAGGCTGTTCATTCGGGTGAAGTAAGGCGGAAATTACCTGACGTCAAGTTATTAGGTGACACGCATTTTCTAAATGCAGCACCTTGAAATGTCATCAGCTGTCGGGCTTCAAATGACTGATAAATCACGTTGCTGCCTACTATTTTCGTAGCTAGTAGTTATTATAGTAACTCCTAAGCCTTACGATACATCCTTGGTCATAATTGCAAATATTCTAAAAGTGAGGATCGTCGAATTTAGAAGTTTTGTTTGAAATAGGCAATTTCTGTTCTGTCACTTCCTATGCACAGTTTATTAAACCAAGTCCACACGACATTCGTGGAGAGCAGCTCCGTCTGGAAAAAGGGAAATGCCGAATGGCCTTTAGTGCCGGGAGTGTCCGAGGACAAGTTCGGGGTTCGCCAGATGCAGGTCTTTAAGACTAACTATTTCTCTGAGAGGACTTTACAAGCTTCAAGAAGAATATAAACTAAAAATAATTAAAATGTAAAAGAATTAAGAGACGCTTTATTCTTCGTAAAGCAAATTATGAGGTCTACTTACTGCTCGTCACGTAACAAAATGACGGATGTGATGTTAGGCAAGTTCCAATTTCTTCGTAGATCAGCCAGATCGAGTTCATGGTTTTTAACAGATGAACTTGATGATAAATGGGGTGAAATATAAGAATATGGCAGCGCAGTCTTGACACTCTGATGTAATGTGTACAGCTCAGCTCTGGTGCGTTCCATTTACACAGCGAGGAGATTCTGCTTACATTCTGAATAAGCGTTGTCTAGTATAAACATTGCATTGTATGAAATAATCACGTTATCTCCCAATATTGACATTACGTTCCCCAAGGGTATTGAAATTTAGTAAGTTATATGTCTAGTAGTGACAAGATGGAACAAAACAGATGAAACTTCCCAGCAACACAGGTGAAACGAAAGAAAACAAAAGCTAAATTAAACCCTATGATGATGATGATGATGATGATGATGGTTGCTTCGTCTTCTTCTTCTACTTCCACTCTGTCTTATTCGAGAGAAGATTATGATTGCTGCTTTAAGGGTGTAAAATAAATATTATCGGCCCCTGATGACATGAAATTAAGTTAACAATGAATAAAATTTTCCCACTGAATAAGAAGAGAAGGGAGACGTTCAATAAATTTCCAATTTCTTTGAAATCATTTAGGAAAAGGCTAGGAAAACAACAGATAGGGAATCTGCCACCTGCGCGACTGCCCTAAATGCAGATCAGTACTGATTGATTGAAATGAAAGAAAATAACATAGGGTACAAGTCAATAAAACTCATGAGACATAAATAAGGTTCTGTTTTATAAATACATCATAAATCTACAACAAAATTAATTATGAAAAACAGATAAAATATTTATGTATTATGAATCGAACTGAAAACAACAACATTGAGTAAAAGAAAAAAGTAAAATGTTTAATACTATTTAAGAGACTTGAACTATAAAACTATTGTATATCTGGTTTAGGGTCGCATAGCTTTCAGCTTGCATTCGAGAGGTGATGGGTTCGGATTCCACCTTCAGCAGCACAGAATATAGTTTTCCTTGGTTTTCAGTTTTCAAGCAGGGCTATACACATATATAGATTTACCACCAACTGGTTACATCCCTATTACAGATTATGTAACAACGTCAGTATTTGTGTCATACGACGGGTTCTACCCTAATCGCTAAGGACGAACAGTATTTTTAAAATCCACAGTTCTGGCAAGCACCACAATGTTGAAAACATCCCCGTGATATGAGCTAAGATACGATGTAATAATGAATGAGAATATATTTTGTTCAATCTTAAAAATTACAATCACTTCCTTATTCATCGTTTTACGGTCGATTAGATTAACAGTTTGACCTTTTCTACCTCGATGAGCACTAACGCAGAGTTATACTTAAGCCCTTATAATCATATTCGGTGTGGACGTTTCTCAAGAGAACAAAGTACCCGAGTGTATTGAACCCAGGAACACATTACAGAAGGAATAATGTAAGTAAGTTAATTTGCCCACTTTTTCAATCAAAAAGAAAACGAGTAAGGAAAAAGCGATTTTACGGTGGTTTTCCGCAACTGCTTTTAGGCCGGAAGTGAGTTCCAAAATGTGTTTCTTTTTGCTAATGGCTTGACGTCGCACCGACACACATATGTCTTGTGGCGACGTTGGGGCAGGAAAGGGCTAGGACTGGGAAGGAAACGGCCGTGGCCTTAATTAAGTTACAGTTACATTTACCTGGTGTGAAAATGGGAAACTACGGAAAACCATCTTCAGGGCTGCCGACAGTGGGGTTCGAACCTACTATCTCCCGAATACTGGATACTGGCCGCACTTAAGCGACTGCAGCTATCGAGCTCGGTTGTTTTCAGTTTGATAGAGCTATTGAAGACCCACAATTTGAAACATTCTCGGGTCCTTTAGCCCTTCACATTTCGGCATAATTGAGGAAATTGCTTAATTTAACATTTTTCGTAGTATTGGGACTCCTACCTTATCACATGCATTTAACGTAAACGCTAAGCAAAGAGAATATTTCTCTCTATTGTCCATACACTCTTCACAGTGTGTGGTGGCGCTATATGCGTCGCTTGATGTACAGACCTCCCAACCAAGCCCCTCATCTGGTTAATCCACTTTGCTAGAGCTCTTCCTTGTGTCCTTACTCCTTTCACTCTCCCTCTGCGATCAGCTTTTCCATATCTCTAGTCCTTCTTAATATGTGGCCAAATTATCGCAAGTAGGCCGGTCTAATCTTCTTCATGAGCCTATCCTTGAACTTGAGCTCTTCTAGGACAAGAGCGTTCGTCTCGTGTTCGGTCCTGGATACTCTTAGAACTCGGCGGTTCACCCACATTTGCATCGCTTCAAAATTCTTCCTACCAGCTTTATGAATTGTGCAGGTTTGAGCTGCCTACGTGGCGATGAGGAAAACCAGAGCACTTACCAGCCTGAGTTTGGTGTTATTACTGGGACCTATGTCTTTCCAGACTTTCGTCTTATTCTTTTTTAATGTAATGTAATGTAACTTTATTATTTTTTCTCCAGATCTACAGTAAACAAATACCCATTTGATCTGATAAATGAGATAAATAACAATGTCCAGCCTATAGCCAGATTTGAACTAAAATGCTATGAACAACAGATGCTGATAAATGGCCATGCACACCTTCTTACCGGAGATCCAATGGCCGTGGCACTACGGCAGTAACGGCACACGCATTTTATAAACAGGCAAAATTAATTTGGAGAAATATAATGGTAAAGTTAAATACAGTAAGGCAAAAAAAAAATGAAATGCGCCACTGATAGGGGCAAAATTAAATGACAATGAGCGACAGATACTGATAAGCAGTTGACTTGACAATGTTGCGCACTCGCTGGTGTTATGCAACATTAACCATGTCCCAGGTTTGCCTGCCTGAGTAAGCTAGTCAGGCAACACAATTCCACTCCTAGCAAACGCAGGCAAGATCACGTTTACTGCTGAGTGTGCTGACTTTTCTGTTTACACAGGGCAGTCCTCTACCATTTAAATTTCTTAATGTCATTCCTTCGTCATATTCGCCGTCACATTGCGTGCCCTTGCGAGGCTCATCCTGATCCCATCCGAGCAGCCCCCATTGTTTGTTATGTGGGCACTGAGGTGGCCGAATCTGCTCACCATCTCAAAGACTCCTATTTGTCCTAAGTTGTGGCTTGCCTGGTCCACGATCATGACCTTGGTCTCGCCAATGTTGATTTTCATCTACACTCCCCGCTGGCTCTTGTGAGCCTGTCCATGACAATCTTTATCTCGCTGGCGCCCGGTGCGGTGATGAAGGTATCGCATACAGTGATGATTATGATGTTATTTGTTTAAAGGGAACTGACAGTTAGGACATCGGCCCCTAATGGTACAAGGTGATCGAAACGAAAATTAAAACTTAAAAATGTATCCACTAACTAGAATCTAAAACGAATAATGATGAAAAATGATAATGAAACAAAAAAATCAGTGGATCCAATTCAAAATCTAGGTCACCACCCCGTCATAACTGCACTAATCACTGGTAAAGCAGAACCATGTTATGTCGCTCACAATGACACCACTCACAAGTAACACCAACCCAAGATGTTTTTCACTTAGTGCCACAAATTACGGGCAGTGTAGGCCTATGATATTTCTCATAAAGTGGTACTACTCATAGGTAACGCACACCCAGCCTGAACGCAGTGGAGCCAACCGATGGAATACATACGATGATATTTATTATAAGTAACGCCCAGACTCGTAGTTTTTATCGCACAATGGCACTGATCCTATGTAACGTAGACCCATTGTTTTCCTCACGATGTAGTAGTAGTCTCAAGTAACGTCGACCTATGGTATTCCGCACGTAATGGTGCTAATCGCAAATGCTCTCACGGTTCTACTGTCATCATCCCTTGGTCGCCCCTTTGAGTCACCTCTTACGGCAGGCAGGGGATACCGTGGGTGTATTCATCTTCTGCATCTCCCACCCTTAGGATGTTGGTATCGCATACCTCAAGTTTCTGATCGTATTTCCTCCTACTCGAATGCCCCTTTCCCTATCTTCCAGCACCTTTCCCGCAATGTGCTCTGCACGTGACTCTCCGTTAAGTATTTCGCGATTTATATTAATTATCTGGGGGAAAACAATTGAAGTCGATGGGTTGGCAGTGGTGAATGAATGAGGGAAATACGGTTCAATGTTAGTTCTTACGTTGGATATACTCCACGAGCTCTACTATTGAACTAGATTCTCTCTCACGTGATAACGCGTCTCTTTCCATATCACTCGTGGTTGGAGTGAGAAAACTTCAAGTACCAGCGCTCCTGCACCGCCTCGCTGCTAATTACTGACATCTAGAGTTATGTCGCGCGACTCAGCATACTGCCAATCACACCCCGGAGCGGGTGGAAAAATCGTAACTTGGACAGTTTTTAAAGCAGAATGATGCGGAAAACGGCATATTTCATCTCCTGGGTATCATGACATACTATAGGTGACGTTTTGAACTGTCACATCCCTCCCCCGCTTAAAATAAGAAAAATGACGGACAGGGATTTTTCTTACCAATCGCATGGTTCTCATATTGTTAAATGGGTGTGTATAGTAGGATAGCGTTTTCTTGCCTTAATGTGTATCTGAACATAAGGATACACAAGTATTCTTGGGTCATGATGTCTCGTCTTTCCCTGCATTCTATACAGTCCTCAGCATCTGACTCGTTATTACTATTATCCTCCTCATGGTGATCTAGTTCCATGTAGTTTATTCCATCCATCTCTTTTTCAGGATCTTCTTCTTCCGCGACTGCTACTCCATCGTCGTTCTCGTCTTCTTCTTCAGGTCCTCCTTCGCCTTCTAGGTCATCTGGATAGTTTGGACTCTCCTCTGGTAATTGTCCTGGTACATGGTAGAGTTTTAGATTCGGTGCGTTATAGATAGCCTCAGTTGTCCCATCCATGGAATGTACTTTGTACGTTTTATTTTCTAAATTTTAAATTATGCGGCATGGCCCGATGTACAGCTCTGCAATGTTGTGGTAAAATTTCCGTTGTGGATCTGAAGTTGCGGGACGTTTGACCAAGACAAGTTCTCCCACACGTAATGTTCTATGGAATTGTTTGCGTGGCAATCGTCGTAAGCGCATTTCTGCATGTTCCTTCAAAGATTCCAACGTGTCTCTCAACCTCAACTCTACTGATGGTCTTGGATCTTCTGGACATGATACAACACGTTTCCATAGTCTCTCGGGATGTTCGTTGAAGTGAACAACACTGGGAATCTGCCCTGTCGATTCGTGTACGGTTATACACCGCCAATGCTGTCTCGGGCAATTTATTCTGCAAAATTTGCTGATCTCCCGCATAATCTTTCGGACGGGTTCGATTCTAGATAACGGATCGAACTCATGAGATGTTGAGTTCCCATCTGCTCCATGTCTCTACGGAACGCGGCTGATGTGAACTGCGATCTGTGATCGGTTAAGAGTTTCTCATGTTTGCCCATTTTGGGAATGATCTTATTCTTTGTCTGGTTGACAACTGTACGGGTATTCGCTTTCTGTACTGGACAAAGCAGGAAATATTTACTGAAAAGGTCCATGCACACCAAAATAAATTGGAGCCCCCTGGTCGCCTTGGGAAGCGAACCATAGAAGTCCATTTAAAACAGCTCACGGTGCTGCTCCGGAATCAACGGTTTTGGTGGTTGTTTGAGTATGTATGCATTGGGCTTTATACGTTGACAGATGTCACAAATCATTAAAACCGAACGAGTCATCCTCCTCATTCGCTGCCATGTAAAGTTCTCTCTAAGCGTAGCCATGACTTTGTCTACACCAGCGTGTCCTATGGAGTGATGCGTCAGCCATATTAAATCAACCTTGAGAGCGGGTGGCACGACGACTCTAAGACGGGTATGGGCATCATCCACATAATTGTATAAAATCCCATTTATGTCATAGTTTTGCACGCGTCTCTCAGCGTCTTAATATTCTGGCGTTCCTGGTTGCAACTGTTTTCGTTAAAACTGAATCATTCGACGGGTCTCCGGCTAATTTCCTTGTTCTTCAGGAATTTGTCTGAGTCGATCCATGTCTCTCGGTCTCCCACAACTAGTTGTAGATGATGTATGGCTTCGCCCTCGAGATCAGGATTTCTGGTAAAGGCGTCTGCAATGATATTTTCTTTGCCCGCGCAATGTTCTATCTCCAGATCAAACTGCTGAACGAACAGGGTCTTACCGTTTACCCTTTCAGAAGTCAAGATGGATTTAAGCACAATTGTCAAAGATCGCTGATCCGTTCGTAATAAAATGGGAAACCGATAAATGTAATTGCGCCAATGGTTTAGTGCAGTTACGATCGGAAGCATTTCCAGTTCAGTAACGGTGTAATTTTGCTCATTCCAGTGCAGCTTGCGGCTCATGAAGGACAAATAATTTATCCGTGGTTCAGCGTTCTTCCTTTCCTGATATAACACTACGCCGACACCAATCATGGACGCATCCGTGTGTATTATAAACTTCTGGCTATAATCAGGATACTCTAATTTAACGCTTACGGAAAGCTTCCCCACAGGCTGTATCCCACTTCCATCCTTTGTTTAACTTTAACAGCTCTTGTAACGGAGCAACCGTGGTGGTATATTACGGTCAGTGTTCCGCAAAGAATCCGCATAAGCCTAAGAACTGCCGAACGTGCTTCAATCTGGTTAGTTTATTTTAAATTATCTTCCTTAACCTGGTGTAATCTCAAACGTAGATTATCCAGCTGTAAGAAAATCTTATTTGACAATAGGCTGCACGTACCTCGATCTGGAAATGGATGTCATTGTCCACTGTAATTTAGCTGCTGACTGCGGTGAGTTTTCATTTCTATGGAAGTCATGCAGTGAGGACGTTCCTTCGCATTCTACAGTGAATTTCGCTCGTCGGTGGTTGGCAGGCGCCTCCCGTTGACTCATCACTGCCCGCTCAGCAACAACGACAGTACTTCGCTCACTTTATCCGTGCATGATATGATATAACAATTAAAAGTAGGAAAATAAGAATTAAGATAATTAGTGATTCAGAATTTAGAAATTAAGCTCGTACCTTAGGACAGCAGATGTTGGAAGTATTCTCTTCCTGCATCAACACATTTCTTGCATCGTTTTAGGACACCCCGATTCACACGCATAAGTTTGTCTTCCGTAATTGAGGCTATTTCTTCTGTGGTTTCAATTTTAAGATTTTCGTAGTCAGCCATGCCGAGCTCCTAGAAACCTCGGCTTCTTGTCGTAGTCGTCTTAGGGATCTTGTAAGGGTGTGTTCTAATCCTTCTACGATTGCATTTACTTCTCCTCGCTAAGTACACGTTTCTTAACACTTCGAATTTTATCGAGTAAAGAACCAGTTTCTCCAAATTTTCTTACGAGTTTCAGCCCAGTCTCTCTGTGTGAAGGGCGTACACCTGGAAATTGTATTACGACTTCCCTGCAAGACTCTGTTTGCACATAATTGCCATAAATAAATAACCTTTCCTCTACCATGTGGGTGCATTATGAGAATTATACAGTTGGAGCGACAGATCGACACTTAGCACACGTTCTAAGCACGGGCCTGAACTGCGAAGTGCTGTGAAACGGGGAGGGAGGCGCCTGCCGGCCAACCGATGAGAGAAACTCACTAAATATTTTAATGTTTCTTTGATTCTCTTCCTCTACCTTAGTTGTGGCCTTCATGGTCGTAAAGGTTCAATTGATTTCCCACCTTCCAATTCTGGAAGTAGGTGTATGCTTATGCTGTGGAGTTAAATTGAAAATCAAAAATGTGACATTTGATTAGCAGAAAGCTTTTAGAAATTCTAAATGACTTTAGTGGCTTTTGAAGTACACACAGGACTGGGAAATGCTGGGGTACGCATTAATACCATTTCCGCCAATCTCATGATAGAAAGCGCTGAATGGGAAAGTAGAATATTGGAGAGAACGTTCACCACACCCCTTCTTGAATTATGGCCATTGTTCCGCTTGGCACAACTTGTAGAAAGCAATTTAAATTTTGTCAACTCCTTTGAAAAGTTCACCGCTATACACGTGTGACTCGTGGCGTAATTAATGCTATAAACGAACGTACGGATAATAACTCAGGGGTGTACAGAATTCTTCAACTTTGGCCAATATTCCTCTTGGAAATGGAAGACAGAGATTTCGCGATGTACAGGCATCGAATAGGCGATGGATATTCGCAATAGTTTGTAACTACTAAAGCTGTATTCCCTCGGTGTTGAGAGTTCAGTATATAAAGAAACGACGAGAAATGAAAAATAACATAGCAGAACTAAACAGGTTCTTTTAGAAAAATAAATCAATAACCTCCAAGTTGGACTTTATTCCAGCTGGAGCGAGAACTGTCACGACCACCTGAAAGGTCCTAAAACTAGCGAAAAGACGTAAAAATGTGATCCAAATGCATTCATAATTTTTTAGCCATGAGTTCATGGCATCACCACCCCCACATCCCGGGGGCGTATGTACTGTTAATTTTGCAGAGATGTTTAAGATTTCATTCTTATTCCATATGTGCTATGTTGGGCACAAATCACCCGAGATATTTCTTATGTTTTCGGGTTATTAAGATTACTATTGAGTGTTTCTACTCATCGCGTCACTTCTGGATGTGTTTTTAAGGTATTATAGTTTCTCCCTTCGCCCTTGCACGGCGCAATTGCCTTCTCTATGTCACTCGCTTACCGCTTGTTTAGATAGCGACGTGTCTTCCCTTCTTCCTTGGCCAATAGGGAGGATTCTCCCCTCGGGTTGTTGATCATCCCTGTTACCCTGAACGAGGAGAAGGAAAAGCGTGCGGCCGCAGGCCTGGTCAGTAATAGCAGATCATCACAGGGATTAACATATTTATTCAAGATAACATTCCTTTCTTGGGTTTTCCTTTTGTTAATTAACATGTACAGACTAATGTGAAAGAACATTCATTTAGCGAAACTTTAAAGCAGCCTCAGGCCGTAGAAAGGGGACATACTTCTGGGGCTGAAAACCCCAAAAATTTAATTTTTAAAATTTACAATCAAATCTATGAAACTGTGTTTCAATTCTCGAACCATGCCTCCAGTACGTTCGTAGTACCTCCTACTACCAGTGGACTCTGGTCCAAAAACATGTACCTTAGGTACACTACTAAAAAATACTAGAAAATACAAATTGTTATTTTCTCTGCAACCCCACAAATTATGACAAGACCGAAACGTCGGCCTAAATAGGAGGCTCACAATGCGTAACATATCCTTCAAACAATGAAATGAAACCCCAAAATACGGGAATTTTACAACAAGAGAACTGGCACTGGCCAGACATTACTGCAGATGTACATTGGGTAAACAGATAGGGTAATTATTAAACACTAATCTCCCTCTCCAGTCGTTCCACTCATGACTGAGTATCGTGACTCAAAGACTTTGTTGTTTCTTTTATAAGCTGATACCATTCTGTACGTACTTGCGTTTTCCGGACAGTAACTCTCCATGGTAAGCTCATGATCTCTCTTACTTGATCAACCCATCTTTTTGCGACCCGTCCTCGTGTCCTTGTACCAGAAACTTTTCCTTGGACAATTAATTTTTCCAGGTTGTCATCTTCTCTTCTCATAATGTGACCAAAGAATTGCAGGATTCTCTGGTACACAACTTGGCTTAAACTTTCTTGTATTCCAATTTCCCGGATGACAGAATCATTTGTTCGCCTGGCTGTCCACGGTATTCGCAACATCCTTCTCCAACACCACATTTCAAAGGCGTTGATTCGGTTCCTGTCTTTAGCTTTTATGGTCCAAGTTTCGCATCCATACAGGAAGATCAAGAACACAAGCGAATGGACTAATCTTTTCTTCGTATTCATAGATATTGCTCTATCTTGCCAGATCTTCTTTAATTTTGCCATGGCTGTGCGTCCTAGAATGATGCGACGTTTGATTTCTTTTTCGCAGCTACTTTTATCCTCGATTATTGAACCAAGATAAGGAAACTGACAGACTCTGTGGAGATTGTTCAGGTGCTGTGGCAGCTGAATCTCTGCACCTTTGTTGACAATCATTAGTTTTGTCTTGTTCCAATTAATTTCCATGCCAAGTGTGGTGTCGTCTGCAAAACGGAGGTTATTAATTCTCTTCCCACCAATCGAAAATCCTCCTTCCCAACTGTTGAGGGCATGCCTCATGATATATGCACCATAGATGTTAAACAATTGAGGTGATAATATGTATCCTTGGTTCACACCTTTGGAGACTTTGAAACTTGATGATAGATCACCATCAACTCTGACTTTGGCCAAGTTGTTATCGTATAAGCCTTTTATGAGTGAAATGAGATGAGATGGAATTCCTATTTCCTCCAGAACACACCACAACTTCGGCCTAAAAACACAAACGAAGGCCTTTTGGTGGTCAATGAAGCACATAAACAAAGGAATGTTAAATTCATGTGCCTTTTCAACCAACTGACGTATATTTAGCATCTGTTCTCTAGTTCCTCTCCCCTTGACAAAGCCATCCTGTTCTGATGGGAGCTGATATCTAATGTAAGGTTTCAAACGTTCATTTATGATATGCAATAATATTTTACTTGCATGTGATATTAGTGAGATGGTTCGATAATTCCCGCAGTTCCTCGTTGATCATTTTTTGTGAAGTGGAATGAAGATGGAAAAGAGCCAGTCTTGTGGTCATACACCACTGTCCCATATCTTGTTACAGATGAAGTGCATTAAACGTACCCCTTCTTTTCCCATTTCCTTAATTATTTCCCCAGTGATGCCATCACTTCCTGGTGCTTTATGATTCTTCAGGTGTTTAATTGCATCTTCTACTTCACTCCTCAATATTGAAGGCTCTGGTTCAGAGTTAGATTGATTAGGGCTGTACGTTTTGCAAACATTCCTGGTGGTCGCATCTGCATAGAGATTTTCACAGTATCTTTTCCACCTTTCAATGGGCAGTTGTTTCTCTCCAATGAAGGTACCATTCTCATCTTCCACAACCCATGAACGGGGCTTGAAGTCGCGGGTAATTTTCTTTACCTTCATAAAGAGACCACGAGGTTGACAGTGCTGTTTATGCAGTTCAATCTCTTCACAGATTTCATAAATTTGGTTTGCCTTATCAAATCTGCACTGCTTTTCAATTTTCCGAGTTAGTGATGCGTGTATTTTAAAATATTCATCAGTTTCATAATTGTTTCTTTCGAGCTGTTTCCGTTCCTCTATTAGGCTCAAAGTTTCGGCGCTTAACCATGGCTTCCTAGGAAATGAATTCTGCCCATGTATTTCCTTGCTTACACTATTCACAGCAGTCTTCAAGTTGTTCCATACCGAATCTGCAGTGTCAGTGGGATTTATTCCTAATGACTGTAGTTTGGGACGAATAGCCCCGCCGAAGCTACATAGAGCTAATAAACCATTTCAAACCCAAGGCCGGCACACTGCGACTCCAAGCAATTCAGGGTAAGATAAAACCTACTCGGCGCACGGCCAGTTAAACTGTAAATAAGGCAAGCTACAATCCAACATCTTTACACAACCATCCAATGTCTGGAAAACACATCCAGAGGAGACGTGATGAGTAGAAACACTCAAGCAATCTTAATAACCCCAAAACATAAGAACAATCTAGAGTGATTTGTGCCCAACATACCACATATGAAATCAGATTGAAATCTTTAAAATCGCTGCAAAATTAACAGTACGTACCCCCCGGGGGTATGCCATTAAGAACATATTTAATGAAGGAATACAATGTTTAAAAAGGCAAAATTCTGGTGGTATGAAATATGCAGTGAAATGTTTCCGACACAGGAATTCCGTGCTTGTTTAAAAAGTACTTGTAGAATTTGAAATGAAGTATGTTTTCCGCCTAAAATGAATTGAGTGAACCCGCAATGCACATCCAGGAAAAATAAATTGGAATGAGTATAGCTGGAATCATATTTTGCTTAACCACACTAGGGTTACGGAAGTTGGAATTTAGAAACCTTAGCTCAGTTGTCTTTGCAGTATATCACAATAGTCATCTCCAGATTCTTAGGGGTGAGGGATCGTCGGTGTCCACAAAGCACGTTGTGAAGCTTCAAGAAACTTCTCTCCAACGGATGTTAAGGGTTCATGCTTGAAACAAGTGAGAGATCTTCCTCTTCAAAAACACCTACATGAACAGTTTTTCCTTCCAATATTCCCCTTATCTTGCACATAATCTGGTACCCTTGTTGTTTTCCAAGAACTACTTTCATTTCCTCATTTCATTTCAATTCACTTTTCTCTTTTCAAATGTGGTTCAAATGGATGAACTTACGATATTTCGATATTGAGAGTGAGCAGTAAAAACGTATTCGAAAGAAAGTTTCCAAGAAAGAAAAGTCCGTTGAGACAAAAAAAAGGGGGTTAAGACAAGGACTATTAAGCCAAAAGACGCCGAAGAAGGCAGAAAAGGACAAATAAAGCCCAATATTTTGTGGTCAACAACCACCCAGAATGAACATATATTACTTTGGGGTCGTCTTCGGACTGCCGATAAATTTTCATGACAATAACATGAGTTAGATTCCTGCAGGCGATGGGATCTTCTCGTGATTCTCTACTTGCAGTCAATCATTAGTTGATGTTTAAAGAGGAGATCATCAATTACTGAATATTGTCACAAAGGCAATGGATACGGATGAATTAGGAGATGTTTAAAGAGGAGATCATCAATCACTGAACATTATGAAAAGTTTCTACTTTAATTATGTAACCTAAATATTGACCATCATCGGCAAAATACATTTGCTGTCTTCCCTCGAGGGATGATGTTACACTGCATGCTACGGTAACACAGCCGTAAGTTTGCAGGACGTGCTTTCTTCAACGCGACCTGTGTTACGGGCTCCCAAAATTAAGCTATTATGTTCATCTGTCGTCTTACCTTTTTGCCTACTTCATCGCCTTGCCGCTATCAACATTTCTACTGGAATCACTCTACTCCGTCTCCTCACCCGCCCCGTCTGCGACTGCCTGTTCGTCCTGCTGCCTGCTCTGCACTTGATTACGTCACGTGACTCCAGTATGTTCTCGGCCTCGCTTCCCTACGGTATATATAACTCGCCGTATCCATCAAATCACCAGTCAGGCATTCTCTGTGAATACAAGCGGCGGGAGCAGGCACCTTTTCGTACGGCTGGCCCGTGACGATTTTTAAATAATTATAGTATAACTCTAAGAGACCACTTCTTCGCTGTGCAGGGTGACCAGACTTTACAACCTTTGTGTTCTGATTTCTTAAAAATGTTTTGGCTTCTCACATCTTAACCTACATTGTTTTTCCTAACTCTGGCGCGTGTTGGGCAGTTCATGCAGTTGGGCATAGACTTTTTCTACCCTTCAATATTTGTGATATTTCTGCATGGACTTGTGGTTGGACGAACATATTTCTCCGTTACTAACTTTCTGTGAATACTGTGTGCGTGTGATTTCAAAGAAAGACAGAGACGGCAGCCTGATTTTTCCCTCCTTCCATCCTTTCGCATTTTTTCCCATTCCCAGTCCTTTCTTTTTTAAATTCATGTCCTTCGATTTGTAAAAGTGGCCTATGCTTATTTCAAACTAATTGGTATTTGGTGTGCGATTCGTCGTACCTTATCTCTCTTTAAATGTTCAGGATTGCAATTAGTTTCCTTCTTTAATTGCGATAAATATTATTCTATTCTGAGTCCAAACTGCTTACCGTTCCACGAGTGAATTCCTCAAGTGTAAAATAATGTTGTTTCCCCAGTTATCAGGTCTAGTCTCGATCTAAAAGATCGCCCTTTTAAAATTATTGTGTAACTATGGCTCTTTGAAAATTCTAGTCAAACGAAACTATTTTTGTAACTTAATTTTTACTATTGTGTGAATTTACTTGCTTGTATTGCGTTTTCCCTTTGGTCTTTTATTAATACTGCACCCGTCCACCTCCCGAGTCCCAGACTAGCATTTATCTCAGGGGTGTCGGTTCATTATTTAAGTCATCAAATATAAATATAACGGCATAATAGAACACGGGGATGAACGGAGCAATTAAAATTAAAATAGGAAAGGCTCGATTGTAAACTTGAATTTAAGGACTCCATGATAGGACTAGGAAGTGACTGTTACTTTAAAAAGGGCATCATCTAACTACAATAAAAAGATTATGAGAGTGGTTTCCTTTGAAATCATTTGCCAGAAGGGGCGGTTTATTACGCCATCTGACGTATGAAACTTTGATACATTTGGCAACGACATTTAAATTTCCACACATGTTACATACACAAATCACTTGCCATACCGCAAGTGGTATCAATATCTTAATGGGTTGCTTCTGAAATAAAATGACATTTTGGAGGTATAATTTACGGATCGATTCCATTTGAATCGAACCGTTGTTCAAAGATATAGCTTCCTTCTATCGGGAGCCCGAGCATAACCCATGTTACGGTCGGCTTCCCGATTTAACTAAGATGACGTACTCCGGCTATATACATTTTTCCGAGACCGGTGCTCGGACTGGGTAATGTTTCTCATGAATTACGAAAAATGGATTACAGGGACAGTTCCTATCTTACGATATCCAGCTGATGCCATACCACTGAATTAGCATTTATATTTTATTTACATGTGATTTGAAATGTTACAAAGTAGCCTCAGCAGACTACTGCCACAGATGATATAACGAGAAGCGGTTGGGAAATACCGTGGCAATGGCCCCCCTCGCATCGCGAGCGAAGTAAACAAACACGCCAAGTATTACTGTAACATCGTCCCATGCGGAAACCGTACAAAAACGAGGTACCAAATGACTCTAATATTATCATACTCATTATTCAAACATACGAATAGAGGGATGTTGTCACCAAATAATTAACTCCACCGTCGTCACAATATTCATGAAATTATCATCCTCGAAATTATTATTATTATTATTATTATTATTATTATTATTATTATTATTATTGTTATTATTATTATTATTTAACGGTTCCTGGCACTGTCACGTTTGATTAATATCGTCATTATTATGCGGGACGCAAACACAAATGGTTATTACTCTTATTATTAGTATATCCCTCTCGTGGTTATTATTATTATTAATGAATAGGTGACTCAAGATTTTATTATTATTATTCACGTCACTTAAGAGGTTATTATTATTAATGGACCGGTCACTTCCGCCAAAATATATACAGATATCGGTCGCAATTACAAATATTTCACTGATCAACCAACGACATCATTACTGTTATTATTATGACAATTATTATTATCGGTTGCATATTATCATTTAGATTCCCGTTTAACATCTTTATCAACGCTCATTTAATTAAGGCGGTCCAATCCTTTCTCTGCAATATTTATTATTATTATCACGACATCATGATTGTCCTCGCTCGTCATTACAATGAATACAATATACGACCATTTATGTGGAATCTGAACTCTCATTATCCTTAGATCCGTTGTATCTCAACGAATAGCTGTGCAGTCTATTTATTTCGTACATGCTGTCACGGGTTCGAATGCTACCCGCTGCGTAACTCAGTATTTCTCTGTGACACTGCCCGTACATTTTACACTCATATCAATATCCTAAGTGTCTCTCGTACGGAATTTATTTTCCTTCCTATCTCAATATTCCTTGATTCGTTTATTTCTCACAGAATTATCAACTGACTTATTTATTCATTTCTGACATCGTACGACCTTTTATTATCTGACTGCAGATTCTCTCACATTTTCGATCTCATTTTGATCTACGCCTTAGTTCATCCTCCACAAATAATCGTAACATCTTGAAATTATATTTACCAAAATTTGACAATCATGGTTTCGTAATATTAGTCCTACGTGTTCCGGCTAATGAATCGCAACTTTAAGACACGACATTTATACGTAAAAAAAATATTGGACCGTAATTTAAACCACACGTTCATAACATGTACGGATTATTAGCACCGATCTACATTTCAATATTATTAATTGATCAAATTAAATTACCACGCACTTTAATTCCGAATTAAAAAAACGACATCCCGTCATTAAATGTTTCCCGATAAACTCAACACCTGATCACATAAATTTATTATTACGCACTGCTCACTAAATATTCCAATATCACATGAATTATTATTATATCCAAATTATATTTTAAAAAATATCTTCTCAAAAAAGTAGTTATATTATTTATTTACTATTATTATTAATAAAAAAAATAATTTTCGCCTGTAATACGGTAGTCCACTCGTAATATGTTTAACGCATAACCCCTTTTACAAACTCGATTTATTCTGGCACTAATCAATCCCAGATATGATTTACTTGGAAATTATTATTATAATCGCTTCTCACAAATTTAACAACTTCACTTTGAAAATATGACCATATTAATTACAACAAACCACAACTGGTATGGCGAAGCTGGATTTTCCTTCAATGTCATTACATAGCTCGTTAAAATGACAAAACAGAAAAACACATATCGGGTCTTATTTAACTATAATAACCAAATCAAATGTAAAGAAAATTATTGACTACAAAGAAATATGAATGCATGCATGACTTAACGTACTACCCTATATATACAAATTTACATCTCCAACAAACTGAATACATAAAAGACCCGATTATTTACATTATTATGATTCAATACTGTCCGTGCTACAAATTTAGGATGGGGTCGTTAAGCGACTCATCTTGTTACAGAAGGTAACCAAGTATAATCAAATTATTCCCATTTTTCCCATCACGATAACATTTCCCAAATATTATTTACAATTTAGTACTCATCTTAGTTATCGGTATTCCATTACAGCTTTCCAGATGAGAGGCTCCTCCGGCCCCTCTCTGCGTTTTACTCCTCCATTCTTGATGGCGTAGTTCCACAAATGATTTCCTGGCACATTACCATTTTACACTGATATCTTGATTACCACAAACCTTCACCATTTACAACGTTAACACTGAATACTTTAACTTGGATACAACAAATTACTATCCTAGACCCGAGAATTTAATATTTACACTATTTAATCTTCGTCCAACTATCGCACACTGGACCTGGACACGTACGACGAGGTGTCAACTTTTACGCCCGTCGCGATACGCTTGTTTCGTACGGAACTCTTGACGTGTTCATGATATCGGTTCGATATAGTAAAGTACAGGCTACTATTCCCTGAAAGTACTGCTCGTCACACAGTCTGTTATGTACGTCCTTATGGTGATATAATTTATACTACTCTCTTGCAGTGTAATTACTTTACATCACTGATATTCATAAATGACAAACACTGTCCTACGTTAACTATTTCTAGTTCATGTTGCTTGAGCGCGATCACATTTTACAAACACTGGCGGATGCTCGCGCCATTAAATGACTGTACATCCGTAGAATTCTAAGTTATCGGCGACCAACAGTTCAGCTCCCGATATTCAATTCAAGTGTACCGCGACCGTCAATTCAGCTCCCGAGATTCACTTCAAGTGTGCTGGCGAGGATCCCTTGCCCCGTATATATGGATGAAGCCTTTTTCCCGCGGATTCGTTGACGTCATACCCCTGAGGGAGGGGGTGGATTTTTAATATCGGTGCTTGCACTCCGAATTGGAAGTTAAAATTTACATCAAATTAATCCACTCCGCTAGCATATCTGCTGGATTAAATATGAACTCCTGGTGATCACAGATTTAGGAGATACGGGTGGATTTAGCTCCTCACATTTCGCGCCTTCGTAAGCGTCCCTTACAACGTGGTCTTCTTTCAGCCAATGACATTCAAGCTGTCTGGTTTCCAAGAAATCCAGCCTCCAATTTATTTAATTTGCCAATAATTATTGATTATTTTTCCATGCGTGACATCTAATAAATTCATTACATCCATCCGTGTACTCACAATAATTTATTACTGAATACTTTTGTAGTTACGAAAATATCTCATCCATCATTCCTTAAGATGGTATCCCTGAGCCTTCCATTAAATTTTTACGATTGGCCGGCAAGCGGTCACGTGATTTAACTCTCCACCTGCTCGAACTTAGGCCAGCGAACGTACACGCAGCCGCTGTAATTTTCCACGAGCTCCCGGAATTTCCGTCCTGCCAAAAATATCCCAAGGTATTACTCATGTGGTGAGTTTCCTTTGTATGACTCTCCCCCTTCCTCTTTCTGACCAAGACTTATTTGTGGACTCTGTATTTCCTTGTTCGCCAACTAATGAGATTCCCTGCTGTGAAGTAGCTAAAAGTTGTCGTGTCGAGCTAATCCGTCAGGCTCCAGTCTGTCGTCCTTCCTTCGCTCTGATTTCGACATTACATAAACGAAATATTTTCAACTACACTTCTGTATTTCAATAAATGTACCATATATTATTTTACCGATCAAATCATGACTGACTATGGGCCTAAGTCACTCGGGTTCATCTTCCTCTTGCCCAGGTAAAAAAAAATCTAGTGAGTATCACGAGATTTTTTTAATGATGTGTTCATATCATCACTATCATGATTTGACATCGGATCCTCTGTTCTGCGACGGCTATTGATTTCGTCTCTCAGCATCTGGTTCCTGAACCTTAACACCTCGTTCTGTCTTTCGATTTGATGGATCGTATTTACAAATTCCTGCACGTCTCTGTCTATCTCTCCACACTCTGGACATGGCCTTGCTTCAATTCGTGTATGGATTACTTGGACTTCTTCTTCCCTTCCGCCTTCTTCTTCATCCTCTTCTTCGACATCATCTTCTTCCGGCTCGTCATCTGCTTCCTCTCGTTCATCCTCTGCTTCTAGTCACATCTCTTTGTTTCCTTGTCCCGAATCGAACATCGGTGCATTGGGGTTCAAGTCGCAGGCCCCTTTCCTTGCTCTTTGGAATTCCAAGCTCTCCGCTCCTGTTGCTTCCTCATCACGGCCTCGATCATGGATCGCCTCCTTCCATTTCCTTTTGTTCAGCTCTTCTATGTCCCGCCTAGACTCTTGATATCTGTCATCTTTCTCCTGACGAGATCCTCCCTGGTAATATCTCGGGTTCCCTTGATTCCTAGCTGGATACGGCCTATAATTACTTCTCTGGAATCCACGGTATCCCCTGTCAGCTCGAAAGTTCCCTTGGTTGGTTTGCCGGTTGCCTTCCGCAAAATTCCTAGGTCTCATCCATTGTCGCGGCTTCCACTCCGTATTATATGCTGGACGAGGTTGCGGATCAGTACTAGTTCCCTGGTTCTTTGTACTCGTGGTCTTCGGTTCGATTGTCCGTTCGATATTGTTCACCTGTTGGTCCCTGCTCCTAATTTGTCTCGGGTTCGAATGATGCGTTGTGAGGTCTAATTGACGTAATAAAGCCTCCGCTTCGACAGCCGTCTGGACATTTGACGCTATCATCATTCGTTGGACCTCGAATGGCAATTGTTTTCCAATGGCGCTAATCAATTCTGTTTCGCTCATTGGATTATCAAGCTCCCGTAGCTTGTGAAATTGTGCCACAAAGTAATCTGAGAATTTCGTGGGTGAAGTTGTTGAATATCGTCTGGAGTATACTTCCAGCCTTAACTCCTGCTGTTCCTGAATACTCAAAAATTTTTGGAGAAAAGCCCGCCGAAATCCTTCAAAATCTTCAAAAGTATACAAGAAAGCCCTGAACCATACAGCTGGTGCTCCGTCTAAGAATTTCTCGACCGTTCGCAGTTGTCGCTCTACTGGTATTTTATTCTCATTTATATAACCGGCGATTTCCCGGATGAAACCTTTCGGGGTGATATGCCCACGGGCATCGAACCTTGGTGGCTTGTCATCAGACATCTTAATGACGTGTACCACCGATGTCGGGATAGCATTCGATGACGTAGACGACCCATCTCTGTTCTCAAACTTGAAACGTTTGTGTCAGCTTGGGATAGGCCCCCTTTCTTATGAATCCCCTGGTTATCATGGGGTTCGTATTCGCGATATTGGAGGTTAAAATCTTGGCTAGACGCTGATGGTTCCAACCTAGCCTTCAACATCTCCAAGTCTTTTCGGAGGTCATCCATTCCGTCGGGATTACTACTTGACCTTTCTTTATTGCCGGAATTTTGCCCATTATACGCCTTGCACTGTTCTAATAGGCGAACTTCCGTGTCGGCGAATGATTGGCCTTGTTCAATTAAGTCTTCCGTCCGCTGGAATAACGCTAAGTTTGCGTCTTCGCACTTGGTTATTCTCTGGCTACGGTCTTCTAAATTTATAGTTAGTTCTTCGACTTTGTTTCTCAGTCCTGCTACGATTACAAGTGTACGTGCGGCTTCCCCACGTAACTCGTTCATGCCCTTGTCATGCTTGTCCAAGGTGCCAGCTATCTGCGCGCACTTTTCTTCGACTTGTCCCCGGACGATGTCATTCTCCTTCCGACATTCATCCCGAATTTCCTCTATGTGTGATTCTATGTCTTTTCTGTCAGTTAATCGTAGAGCGGCGAGTTCCTTGACACTAGCGTTCAATTTTTCCTTAATTTCTGCGCGTTCCATTTGAGCCTCATCTCTAACACGGTCAACCTTTTCGTTAACGATATTAATGTATGAATCCATGTGCCCTTTTAATTCATCTTTCGCGAAGTGACATGCTTCCTGGACTTGAGTTAATTGGTCCCTAAGTTCCTGTCCCATCGCTACGCTCGCGGCCTGAACTGCATCTATTTGTGCCTTGAGTTCTGTTTTATTAACTTCACACGCAGCCTGTACTTGGTCTATTTTATTCTCTAGTGAAACACTCGCGGCCTGTACTTTGTCTATTTTGTCCTCTAATGAAACACTATTAACCTTCATTTGTTGAATAATTTCCTGTTTATCTGAAATCCTCTCAGCCTGCACTTGATCAACTTTATTTATGATTTTGTCATTTGTCTGCTTAACTGAAACGCTATCGGCCTGTAATTGATCTAACCTACGTTCCATTGCAACATTATTCAAAGCCAACGCTTGCATTAAGTCCTCTAACGTGAGAGCTTTCACCTCTCCCTGTCCTTCTACCAATATGTCCTGGGATTGCTCCCCACCGTCGTCAGACATTATAACTTTTCTTGAGAAAGCAAAAGGGCCGATCGGCATCTCACCTTGCTGCACACGAAGGAATACGCTATTGGGTCTAGGCCCTATCCTATGACATTATACCCCTACACTAACTTTCATTTAACAAAAAAATTTTGACTATAAAACTTGTTTACATTTGCATGTCATTCAACTTGAATGCTGGCTTGCGCCTAAGATTTCACAATAAAATGCTCCAATATAACAACAACAACAACATTAAAAACAACGATGAAGTTGGAAATCTCCTGCCCTGAAATACGTTAATTTTAATTTATACCATCTCAACCTCTTTTTAAATAATAACTTGAACTGGTGCTCAGTAATATTTTTACCATTTCAAGCCTTCCTAAACAACTGTTTATAATATTCATCTCATGTCCAATGACATTTAAATGGAGTCCTGAATTACCAAAATAATATTAAATTTCATATGGGAAAAAGAGAAACATCAAATCTTCGAGCTTATTGAATTTTGAATCATTGCCAAACTTGAAGAGATTAGCAATGGATTATATTAATATACTAGTCAAATCTAGCTCCGTTCGAAACTAACCTTACTCTAGCATGATATTACGTTACAAGTGAACACACACTTGACCGTGATGCGGTCATAAATTAATAAAAATCAAAAATTTAAAAATATAAACTAAAAAAAAAAGTATAAAATATAAAAATTGATTAGCAATAATATTGGTCTCTCTGCCGTTCTTAAAGCAACACGTTGGGCAAGCAATTTTTGCTTCTGGCCCAACTGTAACATGTCCTACAATTGGTCATCATTTTACTGATGTCAACCAACATGACTCGTAGTTCTTCCCTTGTTTTGTTAGGCCCTTTCTGCCGTTCTTAAAGCCCCACGTTGGGCGCATTTTGCACCCGTCCACCTCCCGAGTCCCAGACTAGCATTTATCTCAGGGATGTCGGTTCATTATTTAAGTCATCAAATATAAATATAACGGCATAATAGAACACGGGGATGAACGGAGCAATTAAAATTAAAATAGGAAAGGCTCGATTGTAAACTTGAATTTAAGGACTCCATGATAGGACTAGGAAGTGACTGTTACTTTAAAAAGGGCATCATCTAACTACAATAAAAAGATTATGAGAGTGGTTTCCTTTGAAATCATTTGCCAGAAGGGGCGGTTTATTACGCCATCTGACGTATGAAACTTTGATACATTTGGCAACGACATTTGAATTTCCACACATGTTACATACACAAATCACTTGCCATACCGCAAGTGGTATCAATATCTTAATGGGTTGCTTCTGAAATAAAATGACATTTTGGAGGTATAATTTACGGATAGATTCCATTTGAATCGAACCGCTGTTCAAAGATATAGCTTCCTTCTATCGGGAGCCCGAGCATAACCCATGTTACGGTCGGCTTCCCGATTTAACTAAGATGACGTACTCCGGCTATATACATTTTTCCGAGACCGGTGCTCGGACTGGGTAATGTTTCTCATGAATTACGAAAAATGGATTACAGGGACAGTTCCTATCTTACGATATCCAGCTGATGCCATACCACTGAATTAGCATTTATATTTTATTTACATGTGATTTGAAATGTTACAAAGTAGCCTCAGCAGACTACTGCCACAGATGATATAACGAGAAGCGGTTGGGAAATACCGTGGCAATGGCCCCCCTCGCATCGCGAGCGAAGTAAACAAACACGCCAAGTATTACTGTAACATCGTCCCATGCGGAAACCGTACAAAAACGAGGTACCAAATGACTCTAATATTATCATACTCATTATTCAAACATACGAATAGAGGGATGTTGTCACCAAATAATTAACTCCACCGTCGTCACAATATTCATGAAATTATCATCCTCGAAATTATTATTATTATTATTATTATTATTATTGTTATTATTATTATTATTTAACGGTTCCTGGCACTGTCACGTTTGATTAATATCGTCATTATTATGCGGGACGCAAACACAAATGGTTATTACTCTTATTATTAGTATATCCCTCTCGTGGTTATTATTATTATTAATGAATAGGTGACTCAAGATTTTATTATTATTATTCACGTCACTTAAGAGGTTATTATTATTAATGGACCGGTCACTTCCGCCAAAATATATACAGATATCGGTCGCAATTACAAATATTTCACTGATCAACCAACGACATCATTACTGTTATTATTATGACAATTATTATTATCGGTTGCATATTATCATTTAGATTCCCGTTTAACATCTTTATCAACGCTCATTTAATTAAGGCGGTCCAATCCTTTCTCTGCAATATTTATTATTATTATCACGACATCATGATTGTCCTCGCTCGTCATTACAATGAATACAATATACGACCATTTATGTGGAATCTGAACTCTCATTATCCTTAGATCCGTTGTATCTCAACGAATAGCTGTGCAGTCTACTTATTTCGTACACGCTGTCACGGGTTCGAATTCTACCCGCTGCGTAACTCAGTATTTCTCTGTGACACTGCCCGTACATTTTACACTCATATCAATATCCTAAGTGTCTCTCGTACGGAATTTATTTTCCTTCCTATCTCAATATTCCTTGATTCGTTTATTTCTCACAGAATTATCAACTGACTTATTTATTCATTTCTGACATCGTACGACCTTTTATTATCTGACTGAAGATTCTCTCACATTTTCGATCTCATTTTGATCTACGCCTTAGTTCATCCTCCACAAATAATCGTAACATCTTGAAATTATATTTACCAAAATTTGACAATCATGGTTTCGTAATATTAGTCCTACGTGTTCCGGCTAATGAATCGCAACTTTAAGACACGACATTTATACGTAAAAAAATATTGGACCGTAATTTAAACCACACGTTCATAACATGTACGGATTATTAGCACCGATCTACATTTCAATATTATTAATTGATCAAATTAAATTACCACGCACTTTAATTCCGAATTAAAAAAACGACATCCCGTCATTAAATGTTTCCCGATAAACTCAACACCTGATCACATAAATTTATTATTACGCACTGCTCACTAAATATTCCAATATCACATGAATTATTATTATATCCAAATTATATTTTAAAAAATATCTTCTCAAAAAAGTAGTTATATTATTTATTTACTATTATTATTAATAAAAAAAATAATTTTCGCCTGTAATACGGTAGTCCACTCGTAATATGTTTAACGCATAACCCCTTTTACAAACTCGATTTATTCTGGCACTAATCAATCCCAGATATGATTTACTTGGAAATTATTATTATAATCGCTTCTCACAAATTTAACAACTTCACTTTGAAAATATGACCATATTAATTACAACAAACCACAACTGGTATGGCGAAGCTGGATTTTCCTTCAATGTCATTACATAGCTCGTTAAAATGACAAAACAGAAAAACACATATCGGGTCTTATTTAACTATAATAACCAAATCAAATGTAAAGAAAATTATTGACTACAAAGAAATATGAATGCATGCATGACTTAACGTACTACCCTATATATACAAATTTACATCTCCAACAAACTGAATACATAAAAGACCCGATTATTTACATTATTATGATTCAATACTGTCCGTGCTACAAATTTAGGATGGGGTCGTTAAGCGACTCATCTTGTTACAGAAGGTAACCAAGTATAATCAAATTATTCCCATTTTTCCCATCACGATAACATTTCCCAAATATTATTTACAATTTAGTACTCATCTTAGTTATCGGTATTCCATTACAGCTTTGCAGATGAGAGGCTCCTCCGGCCCCTCTCTGCGTTTTACTCCTCCATTCTTGATGGCGTAGTTCCACAAATGATTTCCTGGCACATTACCATTTTGCACTGATATCTTGATTACCACAAACCTTCACCATTTACAACGTTAACACTGAATACTTTAACTTGGATACAACAAATTACTATCCTAGACCCGAGAATTTAATATTTACACTATTTAATCTTCGTCCAACTACCGCACACTGGACCTGGACACGTACGACGAGGTGTCAACTTTTACGCCCGTCGCGATACGCTTGTTTCGTACGGCACTCTTGACGTGTTCATGATATCGGTTCGATATAGCAAAGTACAGGCTACTATTCCCTGAAAGTACTGCTCGTCACACAGTCTGTTATGTACGTCCTTATTGTGATATAATTTATACTACTCTCTTGCAGTGTAATTACTTTACATCACTGATATTCATAAATGACAAACACTGTCCTACGTTAACTATTTCTAGTTCATGTTGCTTGAGCGCGATCACATTTTACAAACACTGGCGGATGCTCGCGCCATTAAATGACTGTACATCCGTAGAATTCTAAGTTATCGGCGACCAACAGTTCAGCTCCCGATATTCAATTCAAGTGTACCGCGACCGTCAATTCAGCTCCCGAGATTCACTTCAAGTGTGCTGGCGAGGATCCCTTGCCCCGTATATATGGATGAAGCCTTTTTCCCGCGGATTCGTTGACGTCATACCCCTGAGGGAGGGGGTGGATTTTTAATATCGGTGCTTGCACTCCGAATTGGAAGTTAAAATTTACATCAAATTAATCCACTCCGCTAGCATATCTGCTGGATTAAATATGAACTCCTGGTGATCACAGATTTAGGAGATACGGGTGGATTTAGCTCCTCACATTTCGCGCCTTCGTAAGCGTCCCTTACAACGTGGTCTTCTTTCAGCCAATGACATTCAAGCTGTCTGGTTTCCAAGAAATCCAGCCTCCAATTTATTTAATTTGCCAATAATTATTGATTATTTTTCCATGCGTGACATCTAATAAATTCATTACATCCATCCGTGTACTCACAATAATTTATTACTGAATACTTTTGTAGTTACGAAAATATCTCATCCATCATTCCTTAAGATGGTATCCCTGAGCCTTCCATTAAATTTTTACGATTGGCCGGCAAGCGGTCACGTGATTTAACTCTCCACCTGCTCGAACTTAGGCCAGCGAACGTACACGCAGCCGCTGTAATTTTCCACGAGCTCCCGGAATTTCCGTCCTGCCAAAAATATCCCAAGGTATTACTCATGTGGTGAGTTTCCTTTGTATGACTCTCCCCCTTCCTCTTTCTGACCAAGACTTATTTGTGGACTCTGTATTTCCTTGTTCGCCAACTAATGAGATTCCCTGCTGTGAAGTAGCTAAAAGTTGTCGTGTCGAGCTAATCCGTCAGGCTCCAGTCTGTCGTCCTTCCTTCGCTCTGATTTCGACATTACATAAACGAAATATTTTCAACTACACTTCTGTATTTCAATAAATGTACCATATATTATTTTACCGATCAAATCATGACTGACTATGGGCCTAAGTCACTCGGGTTCAATACATCTTGTGGTTTGTACCTCGTGGTCTTGAGGTGCACTTTATTCCCCTACTTTCCCTATTTTCATGTACCTACCACGACATACTGTGACCGTTCATAACGTCACCTATAGTATGTCATGATACCCAGGAGATGAAATACGCCGTTTTCCGCGTCATTCTGCGATAAAAACTGCCCAAGTTAGAATTTTTCCACCCGCTCTGAATCAGGGAATTTGCAGTATCCAGAGTCGCGCGACCCAACTCTAGTTGCTGGTAATTAGCAGCGAGGTGGTGCAAGAGCGCTTGTACTCGATGTTTTCTCACTCCAACCGCGAGCGAGATGAATAGAGACGCGTTATCACGTGACAGAGAATCTGGGTCACCGGCTGAGCTCATGGAGGATATCCAGCGTGAGAACAAACATTATACCCTATTTCCCTCATTCATTCACCACTGCCAACTCATCGAGTTCGATAGCTTTTCCCTGTTAATTTTTATAAATCGCAAGATATTCAACGGATAATCACGTGTAAACATTCATCCGAATCAGGGAATTTTACGTGTCATTATGAGACCGAGAAGTGCTCTACATAATTGAAAGAACGGTAACTACGCCGTAACAAGGGTTCGTTTTAACGGTTACCAGATGTTGAGACCCAACCGCGGCAACTAACTCGAGGATTCCCCTAGTGCTCGTCATCATTCACCGACAGAGACAAAGGGACGCTTTTAAGATTGCTTGAAAATCCACGAAGCTATTTCAATAACATTAATTCAGTGAAAATGGGAATACAAGAGCTACAATTAGATATCCTGTTCGTCACTCTACGTTGCGTATTACCGGAGCATATTTTCAGAAGGGGTTGCATTCCCCCCCCCCCTCTCAGCATCCGAGCATCTCGCCTATATAGGAAGAAGCTGAGATGCAGACACTAGCAGTTCATTTTCATTGCAACGCCAGTTCGGTAGTAGTTCGTCATGATTTGTGTGTGAGTCGTTTATGAAGAGATCATCCTGTAATTTGAGCAGTGTAATGCAGTGATTTATTAAAGTTTGTGAATATATCTGAGTAAGATATTTGCGCGTACAGTGTGCCGCTAATTAATATAGTAGGAAAGGTACGAAACCGTAATGACCGCTGTCCGTGTGTAAAAGGGGTCGTGCATCGAGCCGGCTCAATTAACATAAATGGGCACGAATCTAACTAAGTGCGTGGAGTGTGTGTACTCGATATAAATTAGAAATATAAAGAAAGTGAGTGAACGGCTCATTGTCAGCATAATTAAGGGCACTGTCACGTTATATAAATCCCTAACGCAGTAGACACGCATGACTAAGTGAAATAGAATATGCCTGAAGTACTGTAGGTGGCACGAGAGTTTTAACTCAGTATTGGCCTAACCAGTGACAGTGACAGATAAGTAGGAGAGAAGGGAACAGTGTCGGGCTACAGAGACATTACCGACATTGGGTTGGAATGCTTATGCCATTGAGCAGATCCAACCATGTATTTAAATTGTGATATGTAACAAACTAACGCATTCACATGAGATAATTTTCCCTCATTTACATAAGGAGTATACAAGAGCGTTGGAGTGAACGGGACATACAGCTGTATGCCAGAATTTGCCTGTGTAGCAGAGAACGTCTGGAACGTCGTCATCATGTTCGTGACTTGCCAGTTGGTCACCAGAGAACTTCATATCGCTGAAGACGTTACGGATTCCGAGTAAATTCATGGTGTGCCCTTCTGTAAAGCTGTGTTCGTGGTATCCAGAAAGGTTGAGTACATTTCCAAAATATTAAGCAGCTTTGAAAGTCGTTTCCTATTGTAAATATAAAGTAAATTTTCATGCAGACACAATGCAGATCGCCTATTTGCTATTTCAGAGGGATAATAATAATTTCATTTTTTTTATGAAATACAGTCGTCATGGTTTGGGAATAATCATATTTTTCTTCCACTTATAAAGGGGTTGGTAATGCATGACGTAATTATAAGCACCTTAGAGTAATTAAGTGTGAAGCGCTGTCAAGTAAAGAGGGCTTAAATATTCTGTAAAAATGACTCCAGTTATCATCTTTCCATAGCATATATGAGTCATCAAGATTTTTCAGTAATTCACTTTTTTGTGCACATCACCTGGTAGAAATTCCTCCTAATTAGTAATTAAGGCACCCGAAACAACGGATCGAGACTGTGAATTCGTGTATTACGTCGAATTGTTTAGCTCGCGAGTGCGTGAGGTAATTTGGACCCGTGTGGCAGGAGTTCATCAATAAGTAGGATTGTATTCGAGGTATCGAGAGGAAGAACAGGGCGGCTAGGCAGGTTGTAGCCTTAATTGATATTGTGAAGTAAGAATGTGAAGTTGATTACGGCCGGACATGTTTAATGTGATGCCATTGTGGCCAGAAAGAAAAGAAGCGAGATAATTTGCCGTGAAACAATTGTATGAAAAGGCCCTGTGGCCGATGTTGGAAGTGGGTCGTGGGCGACACAGCTGGGAGATTTACTAGCCCCTTTAAAAGGGGAAGTAAAAGTGTTTTCTTCAGTAAAAGGGAACAAATACAAGTGGCTGGTTTCTTTCCTCTCGGCACAGCGATCACGTGTGTTAATTTGAATAGTGCCAACGTCGCATAGATTCCAAATGTGCATTAAAAGAAGGATCCCTCCAATTTCTTTCTTTAAATATTTACAGCGTGCAGGGAACTCCAGGTTAGATATACCCTGTCTCAAAAGATCCTGAGTTCATTCCAGGAGACGGTGAAAGTTTCTGCACACTGTTACCAACAGCGCGTGGCTTGTGCCATCTGTGATTCATCGTGTGTGTGTGTGTGTGTGTGTGTGTGTGTGTGTGTGTGTGTGTGAAAGGTATTTGTTTTGGTCTATTTCTTGCAGGAAGTGCTATGATTCTCTGTGTATGATGTCTGGTGTTCGAATCGCTCTATGCTTGTCCACAGGTAGCAACGTTGTGTAAATATTGTCCTGATATGTGTATTGATGGAAATCCTAATGAAATAAGCGTGTTAATATATTGCCTATTCGGCAATGACTCACTTAGGGAAGTGCTGGGATACGACTTTCAAAGGATTGGGAATGTACATAGTAAACATATGCTTATCTCAGTTCATCCGATGTTAGCAGACTTATATCGTAGCTTGATATAATTTGAATGTATTAATTCTCGGCAGGTAAACAGAATTACAGCAGGGTATGGCCATACTGATTAAATATATGTGTAAAGTGAGAAGTGAAAGTGTAGAGTGAAATAATTCGAGAGGAAGCGCCTCTCTAAGCTTGAAATAATGTAAATAGTTCAAGAGGCGACGCCTCTTAAGTTTGAATAATTGAACGTACTATAATGAAGTGTAGAGAAAGACTACCGAATATTGAAACGTCAAGATCACCTTAAGTATCATATGTAAAGTGCGTTGTATGGCATATCCATGTTAATAAAATGTGTTTCACTAGTATAGTAAAATTGTTATGCATCATATTGTGTCTCTTCTCATTGGTAATGAATTAGTATTCCTCTCATAATTAATATTCCCCTGCTATAAAATTATTAGAAGATCAACGCCCCGTCGGACGGTCCAGTCAGCCCGATAATTCAATACCGACTCACCTAGCGAATCATTCTAGTAGGGGAAGGTGAGGCTTCGATAACCGGGCTGAGTTCGAGGCTCATCGGAGGTGCTCCATTCTAATGTTATATTTATGAGCCTCGAGAGCCTTGGAGAGGTAAAATACCTCTGGGGCACAGGCCCAGTCAATCACTGCGCGGACTCTGCTGAAGTCTTGTTTGTTTACTTTGATTCATAACGCTTAGTTCTGATTCCTTCGTCGCTTGGTGCTCGTTCTCTGCAAGGCGTGACCTTGACCTCACCGCTTCTGGTATCTGTGCAAATACTGATTTTATGATTAGGCGTTTTCACTAGCTATGCATTCACATACATTTATTGTAAGACTAAAATATCTGAAAATTTGAAGGTACGTAACAAATGGTAGCAGAATATTTTTCCTTTTCACTCGTTTTATTATATACTCAAGCTGTACTTTCCTTTACATATTCATTATTTTTCTATTTTTCTTTATCCTCAAAGATGGCATGCTTTTCTGATAATTTTCCGTTAGGGGAAGGCTCTACCTGCCCCATTATCCCATAATTTGTTTTTTCCTGTCCCTCCTGTTCGTGACTTAACTTCCCTTTCTAGTTCTACTCCTTGCATTTACCCATCATCTACCAGTTATACACCTGACCTATTAACCGAAGATGCAAAACCTTCCTTTCAACAGTATATTATGGCTCTGTCCCCACCTGGCTATACTGGTCCTCCCGTACCTCAAAATGCTTCAGTTGACAGCTCACTCAATATACAGATTATTAATAAGCAATCATTACTCAAGTTCCTCAATTACAGGCAACTGACCCTCGTAGCCTAACCATCTGTTTTTTTTTTGGGTTCGAAAATGTTTAAATATTGAGGTCGCTTCCTTTCCACAATTAATTGGCCTCTTCTCCGCTAAGACTACTGTTTTTCGACCTTTTGGGTAGATAATATGTCCAATTTTTCTAATAGGTATGAATTAAGGCATGCCATACATAATTACTTTTTACCCCTTGAAGTCCGATATAAACAGAGTATCGAGTTCATTCGACGGCATCAATTGCCCATTGAACCAGCACATGATTACCTAGATTAAATCATCACTTATAGCAATGTTCTCAATATTGCTTAAAATACTTCGGAATTAATTTCCATTGTACAATTCTATGCCACTCCTTCATTCCGTCAACTATTTAATGTACTTAATCCTCCCGTTTCCCTTTTTTCTGGTATATAATTTAGCTCACCAACATGCCATTAATTATTTAGGTGATGATTCTTATTATGCTTCTATTCCACCACAAGTAATTAATTCTACTTCGTTACCTCAATCATTGCCTCCCTCTTCCGTTCCTACAGTTCGTCCCGCTGTGGTTTATTTTCGTTGCAAAGAACCTGGCCACATTGCAAAATATTGTAACACTCAGCCTTCGGGAAACGCCTTTCTCCCACGTTGTTAGGCACTAGACGTTTACTGGGGTAAAACCTGCCTTCTGTTTCTCAGGTATCTTAACCTTACTCTTCAATACACACTTTCGAATTTTCCACTGATTGTGCCTCATTTTTACCTCGCACCTCCCACGTTCTTGTAACTGTAAACAATTTACCCTCTGATGCTCTTCTTGATTCGGGAGCTGCAGTTTCCCTTATTAGTCTCCAGTTTTTTGAACTTTTAAAGTTAATTTCTCCCCAACTGCATTATCTTCCACCTTCTACTCAATGTCTTTCTGCTTCGAATCAACCCTTGCATGTTCTTGGTAAGATGTCTTTGAATATCAAAATGCAATATTTCTCTTGGTCTTTCACTTTTCTTGTTGTAAAAGATTTATCATCTGCTATTATTTTAGGTTATGATTTATTCTCATACCGGTCTTATTCTTGATTCCGCGCATTATAAGGTTTTTAATTTTTCTTCCAAGTCAGTCCCTTTGGTGGATACCTTCTATTACCCCCTTTCTTTACATTCTATTTCTTCTAATATCACTTCTGTTCATTCCGATCACATCCAAGCTTTGCTTACTGAATTCTCTGACGTCACCACCCCAAAAATTTCTCTGCACATATTGATCTTACTGATATTACTCCAGTTCGTTCCTGCCCTTATTTTCTTAGCCCTCCTAGGATGAAGGTTTTGAATCAATTAATTGACAAAATGCTTAAAGATAATACTATAATTCCTTCGTCTTCTAATTACGCCTCACCTGCATTTGTTGTTGATAATCCCGATGGATCCGCGAGATTCATCGTGGATTACAGAAAGTTGAATGATAGGTTATTATATGACGCTTACCCCATGCCCAGATTACAATGCGCTTTCCAACATGTTTCCGGTTCCAAATATTATTCAATTTTCGATCTCAATTATGCTTACAAACAAATACCTTTGGACGAAATCAGTTCTCGTTACACTGATTTCATTACTCCCAATGGCTATACCAGTTCAAAAAATTCCTTTTGGTTTAAGTCTTGGTTCCCAGATAATGCAACGTTTTGTGGATTCTTTGTTTTCTGACATTAAGTATAAGAATTTCTTTCCCTTTACTGATGACATTTTGATTTATTCTCCCGAATTTCAATCTCATTTGTCCCACGTTCGTGAAGTTCTTACTCGTCTTCGCACTGTTGGTTTAACCGTAAACCCTTCGAAGGTTTTGAATGCACAAACTTCCATTAAATTTCTTGGACATATTTTGAGTTCCCAATGTATTGCGGTTGATCCCGATAGAGTTTCCGCTATTCACAAAGTACCTCCTCCCAAGAACCAAAAACAATTACGTTCTTTTCTTGGGATGGTTGTTTTCTATGCCAAGTACATTCCACATTTTTTATTAATTTCTGAACCTTTTAAGCTTCTTAAAAGGAAAGGCATCAAATTTCATTGGTCCTCCCCTCAACAAACTGCATTTGATTTGTTGAAATCTAAATTATCTCACGCTCCCCTTTCACTGATTCCTCATTTTAATGTAACCTTTGAACTTTCCTCTGGCGCCTCTGATGTAGCTATCGGTCCCGTTTTGCGACAAACCTTTGATGGCCACACTCTCCCCCTTGTCTATTTCAGCCGCATCTTATCACTTGTTGAACGCAAATATTCCACCTATAAAAAAGAAGCCCTTGTCCTCATTCCTTCCATTGAGCACTTTGCCAATTATCTTGATCACCGTGAATTCATTGTCAGTACTGATAATCAAGCTCTTTCGTGGCTCCTTCATAATGCACCTAAAATAGATCGCACCGGTCATTGGTAGCTCCGTTTGCCCCGATTCAAGTTATCTCTTAAGTTTATTTATAGTTATAACAATTCCATTGCTGACGCTCTATTCCGTCTTTTTGAAGATCATCAAACTCATGATTCTGAAATAGATTCTCTTCCGATTAATTCCATTACCTCTATTTCCTCTCTTACAAATTTTCCTCTTTCTTTTCAGTCTTGCTTACATTATCAAAAACTTGACCCATACTGCCAACAACTTGTTCGAGATCTTTCCTCCCCTGATTATTCTGGTCCCTTTCGTTTCCAGAATCAGCTAATTCTTTTCAAACCTATTCCTAAGGCTACCCCACGTCGTTCTTCCTTCTGCTTTACGCTCAATGATTTTTCAATATTTTAATGGTTCCCCTGTTGGAGGGCACTTTGGTAGGGCTAGGACCTACGCTCGCCTTGCATCTCCATTCTTCTCGCCTCAAATGTGTAAAGATGTTTTTCTTGGCTTAGCTCATGCGACTTATTTCAGAAACATATGCCCCTCAATCATCTCCCATTTGGTACTTAGGCTGCGTTTCCTGCCACCTGTCCTGCCGAAAAATTTTACATCGATATCGTTGGCCCACTTGTGAAATCTTCTAAGTCTAACACCTATATTTTTAACTTACTTGATGGCTTTTCTAAATTCCGTATTGTCCGACCTTTGCGTAACATTCCTTCACAAATTATCATAAATCTGCTATCTAATCCTTTTTATCCATTTTCCATTCCCGTGATCATAAATCAAAGGACACTGAACTTCCATATTTTGTGTTAGCATTAAATTCTACTATCAACAGTTCCACTTCCTATACCCCGGCTAAGCTATTTTTAGGCAGAGAACTACACACCCCTCTTTCTTTAAGATGGGACTTACCCTCCTTGTTGGATACTCCCCCTCACCTTCTTACTGAGTCTCAGTTGCAACGTGCTCTTCAAACCTACTTCACGCTAGGGATCTTCATTAAAAAGCCTTTAACTCTCGGGTCCGAACCCCTACAATTAAACTTTTTGATCTTGTACTACTTAAAAATCACCCTGCCAGTTCCGCATCTCAGAATCTTTCAGCCAAACTTTCACCTCATTGGCTTGGCCCTTTCCGGATCCTTTCCTTTCCCTCTCCGAATACTGCCCAACTCCAATCCACTCAGTCCCCTACTTACATTAAAAAAGCCCACTTTTCGCAATAAAAACCGTTCTCCATTTAATTTTTCCTGGCAGGGAGGAAATGGTATTGATCAGTCTGCTGTCACTTTTCTCTTTCTCTCCCATTTTTTCTTTTTCTCTTTTATTCCTTTCGCCCGGGCATGACTCCTTTTCGTTATACTAGCTTATTTTTGCTCCCTTTCTTTTTCTTTTCTGCTCACCATGCGCTGCTCCCCCGCTCAACACCCTCATGCCTAACTCTCCCATGACAAATATTTTTTCCTTCAAACTTTATGTATCTCTTCACATGGGAAACTCAGAGTGTTAATATTATTTTATCTTTTTCCATGTCTTACTATGTACTTTCTGCAATTTCACTAGGCCACCAAAAAGAAAAATTCCTTTCGTAACCCTTTTTTTCCTTACTCGGAGAAACATAATATTGTAAATATTTTTCAAATATCTTAGGATATATATATAGTCTATATATATAGTAATAATTTATAAGGCCACTTGTAAATTTTACTAATAGTATACGATCCGGATCGTTCCTTCTTCCTTTTCCCTACCCCGTCTCCTTTCCTTTCCTCTTATCCCGTTATCTCTTTTTCTTCATGCTGCCGAGTATTTTTTCTTCTGTTTCCGTATTGTGGGTGTTATCGACGGCCTCCTGCTGCTGTTCCTGAGATGGCGCATTTCCGGGACGGCGTGGGACTTTCGTCGCATGAACTTCTCCAGCTACTTCGCCTTCAACCCACGCTGCTCCATCGCCAATCCTTCGGATTTTCTTGGGTGGTTGGAGTATGTTTACGGGCTTCCAAAATTACGCTATTATGTTCATCTGTCGTCTTACCTTTTTCCCTACTTCATCGCCTTGCTGCTATCAACATTTCTACTGGAATCACTCTACTCCGTCTCCTCACCCGCCTCAACTGCGACTGCCTGCTCGTCCTGCTGCCTGCTTTGCACTTGATTACGTCACCTGATTCCAGTATGTTCTCGGCCTGGCTTCGCGGCGGTATATAAAACTCGCCGTATCCATCAAATCACCAGTCAGGCATTCTCCGTGAGTAAAAGCGGCGGGAGCATGCACCTGTTCGCACGGCTGGCCCGTGGCGATTTTTAAATTATAGTTTAACTCTAAAGGACCACATCTTCGCTGTGCAGGGTGAGCCGACTTTACAATCTTTGTGTTCTGATTTCTTAAAAATGTTTTTGCTTCCCACATCTTAACCTACTTTGTCTTTTCGAACTCTGGCCCGTGTTGGGCAGTTCATGCAGTTTGGCATAGACTTTTTCTACCCTTCAGTATTTTTGATATTTCTGCATGGACTTGTGGTTGGACGAACATATTTCTCCGTTACTAATTTCTGTGCATACTGTGTGCGTGTGATTTCAAAGAAAGACAGAGACGGCAGCCTGATTTTTCCCTCCTTCCATCCTTTCGCACTTTTTCCCATTCCCAGTCCTTTCTTTTTTAAATTCATGTCCTTCGATTTGTAAAAGTGGCCTATGCTTATTTCAAACTAATTGGTATTTGGTGTGCGATTCGTCGTACCTTATCTCTCTTTAAATGTTCAGGATTGCAGTTACTTTCCTTCTTTAATTGCGATAAATATTATTCTATTCAGGAGTCCAAACTGATTACTGTTCCACGAGTGAATTCCTCAAGTGTAAAATTATGTTGTTTTCCCAGTTATCAGGTCTAGTCTCGATCTGAAAGATCGCCCTTTTAAAATTATTGTGAAACTGTGGCACTTTTGAAAATTCTAGTCAAACGAAACTATTTTTGTAACTAAATTTTTACTATTGTGTGAATTTACTTGCTGTACTACGTTTTCCCTTTGGTCTCGTTATTAATACATCTTGTGGTTTGAACCTTGTGGTCTTGAGGTGCACTTTATTCCCCTATATTCCCTATTCTAATGTACCTACCACGACTTACCTCCGGCGCACAGGTCCAGTCAATCACTGCGCGGACTCGGCTGAAATCTTGTTTGTTTACTTTGATTCATAACGCTTAGCTTGGTGCTCGAGCTCCCGTACCTTAAATACGCTACATGGCTGGTGTTCTCTATAAGGCGTGACCTTGACCTCACTGTTTCTGGTATCTGTGCACATACTGATTTTATGATTAGGCGTTTTCACTACTTATGCATTCACATACATTTTATTGTAAGACTAAAATATCTGGAAAAGATTCATAACACCTGCGAATTTAGGAAAACTGTCATGAACTCTCTCAACACAACAGAACAGCTTTCGCTTAATACTTTTATATTACTTCATTTCACAACTGATATACTTTATTCTCAAAACGGACACAATAACGCTTTATTACTAGCGGTAATGTTTCCTTTTAAAATCCCGTCCTTATTTTGCCGGTTATATAAACGTTATTAACTGAAATAATGCATCACATTGCATTTACGGGTCGTGCGTGTGACTTCGATCACATTAAGAACAACACGCTCTCAAGCACTAAAGTGAGACGTTGATAAATACTGGATATTTCAGAAATTGTCTGAGATACAGCCAGTCGGTCAGCGGGTTTTTGCCCCCGAATACAGATTGAATGACTGATATTTCCTAAATTACATCTCAAAGATAAAATGACAAGCACCCTGTAAAATGTTATGCTCGTCATTCAAACAGATTTGGAAGAATTACAATTTTTTTTTCTGGTGTTAACCCCTGTTTAACAACCAGAAGTATGATGAAATCTTGCCTTATTTAACGTCTAAGACATAAAAGAGTAAGCACTTTGTGAAATTTAAGGTCAAGTACGCCTGACGACTCCGAAGAAATTAATGTTTTGGGATTTGGGGTTTATCCGCAGCATCATATCCTTAGGTGTACATTTCTTTCGAATGCTATATCAGCGAGTGCTTAACGCTGAAGACCAACCATAGCGCTAAATGTGAACTTACTATACGCTTAAGAGATTTCGCAGATACAGGGGTCAGTCACTCCGTAGTAGGTTTTCGCTTCTATAATGTACGTAGACACACAATGATAAAGCACGAGAATTGAACCCGGGGCCTCCGGGTGAGACGCAGACGTCCTGCCGAAGAATGAAGCAATATGACAGGAAAATGAGGAATTACTAACAAGTTTTATGAAATGGTTGTTTCACAATTACTAAAAGACTGAGCAGAAACAAGAAACTCTGAGAAGAACGTATAGGACTGAAAGAGGGATGCGACCTGAACTTTACCCTCCTGTTAAGTTATTAAGTTGAGAATGGCCGTGCGTTTAGAGGCACGCAGCTGTGAGCTTGCATTCCGTAGATAGTGGGTTCGAACCCCACTGTCGGCAGCCCTTAAGATGGTTATACGCTTTCTTCCCAATCCTAGGGCTTTCATAACCCATTGTCGCCATAAGGCCTATCTGCGTCGGTGCGACGTAAAGCAAATTTAAAAAAGAGATTGGGAGAAATCGGTGTGAGCAGAAAGCCAGTGTAACAGCAATGTTACACGAATCAGGTATAGCTAGTACTAAGGACATACGTGGGGAGGTAGGTCTGCCTCAGATTACTAAAGTCTTAGAATTTCTGAAAGGTATGTTTCGCTAATATTATTTCAAGGAGGGCTTATTGGATAATCATATCAGTAAAATTTAAATATTTCAAACATTTAGTCAGTTGGAATGCCTTCAGTATTTACTATGATTACAGTACATGAATACTCTATCTATCATTATATCCTGTATGTCGTTACCTTCTCCATCGCCTTTGATAAAACAGGGACACACTGCACTCAGAAAGGTTGTTGCTGAAAGTTCCCTTCCTCAAGAATTCTTGTAGTCTCTATCTACTTTTGATGGTTATGTGTCTTGGCTGCCGACTGCTCCTGTAGCCTGAGATATTTGACCATTTAGATTTTATCTGGTGCTTCACGTAGGACTTTATGAACTGTAAACCAAGTTCCGAGAGGAACATCATCTCCTTGATATTCCAGTTGGGGAAATGTATACCATTCCCTCAGTTATATCCACGCGTTACTAAAATATTCTCCGGACTCAATTTGTCACAGACCGTTCCACTACATTTATAATGTTCATTACTTCATTTTAATATAGCTTTTCCTCCTCCTATGTCTTCATCTAGAGGAATAACAGTAATAATAACACACTTCTCGCTCCTCATTGAAGGAAATTATACAGCCGCACAGTGCGTGAGGGTAATGGAGTTTCGTAATAGTAAATCGAACTTTACTGGTGGCTGAAACAGAAATCAAAGCTTTCATAATTCAAGAAATTAAAAGTTATAAAATAAAATTACGGTACGGTTTCTATGCCTTCCAAACAGTCATTCAATTAAAGCTATTTTTACAACCACGTTAAAAACACCCGATTCGTCGTTGTAAGAATTCTACAAATTCCTCTACCACAACTGTGGGTCCATGGATGCAAACTCTAGGGCACATGCAGTTTGTCGTCAGAGGCGAAAGAAAGGGCACCCGGGGGAGCGTGGGTTGGCGACCAAGGGTCCCTTAGCTGAGTCCTGGAATTTCTTCCACTTATTTTTGCCATGCACCTCAATTTCATCTATCCTACTCGACCTCCCTTGGCCAACACGTCTTCTTTTCCGACCCCACCTGTATTAGTTTAGGGAGTCTTACATTTTTACGCCCTTGGATGCCCTTGCCTTCCTTTGGCAGATACCTTCATTTTCCGGACCTTTCAATTTTTACGTCTCGGATTAGTGTTAATAGAGGTTGGTTGCCTAATTTCACTTCCGCTAAAAGCAATAATAACCACCACCAGCACAAAATAATTGATAGGAGAATCGGACATTCAAAACTCCCGCAAGGTCTCAAACTGGGGAAGTAGTCTTCGAAACTAAGGCCCAAAAGCAAAAGTCTGAAAATAAGGAAGCTTAAGAATTTTTTCACATATGGGAAACATTTTTCCTAAGTGATTACCTGAGTATGGTTTTCATACTCTCAGATGTTATAAACGTAAGGAGACATAAGATATAAAATTATTTGTATAGGTACTTTAAAAAGATTGCTTTTTTAATTCAATTCTGGGCAAAGACAGCAAGAATAATTGTGTTCACAAATAAACCATTGATTTGTGTTGTACATGTCATCTCATATTTATACAACATTTTACGTACTGTACAGGTAATTCTGTTCCTCTTTTTTGTTTTACAATTTGCTTTGCGTCGCCCCAGCACAGATAGGTCTTATGACGACCATGGGACAGGTAAGGGCCAGGGGTGGTAGGAAATCGGCCATTGCGTCATTTAAGGTACAGCCCAAGCATTTACCTAGTGTGAAAATGGGAATATACGGAAAACCATCTTCAGGACTACCGACAGTGAGATTCGAACGTACTTTCTTCAGAATTCAAGCTCACAGCTGCGCGTCCGTAACCGCACAGCCAACTCGCACGGTCCGTAGAGTTACATCTATCAATATGACGCTGGTGAATTTCATCACATTCAAATAACACGTGACGGACTGACAAGCTGGTGTCTGAGCCAGTCAACCAAAGACAACCGGCGAGAAATGAGGTTAGAAAGAAAAACAGTTGTTTTGAGGAGTCTATAGAGCGATTTGAGGTGGGTGGTGATAACACATTGTGCGGCTTCTTGGATGAATCCAGGGAGCTCCGTGATCGATCCCGGGTACGAAAGTTCAATTCCTCTTGCACAGGGACTGGATCTTCGTGTTCGTCTTAGTACTTTCTCTTCATATTCACACCACAAACAGTATTATCAACAACTACAGGAACACGCAGGGCCGTTCAAGTTAGACTTGATCCATGCATGATGCACATTCTAAGGAATGGCAGAGGAAAGGACGAAAGTTGGCAGGACAATTATAAAGGAAGGAAGCTTAGAGTTGACCCTTGATATCGTGAATATGCAGTTTTCCGTGGAATACGAACCAAAAGTACCTTTTTCTCCAAAAGGTAATCAACGCATGTTATTGTATGTTTCTCGCAATTAATATTTCATAAGACTTAATTTTAATCAATTATCAAAATATTATTCACACTCCCGCCCACGTAGATACACACCCTCTGGATTGCGACAGCAAGAATTATATCTGTACGTTCAGATGTTTCCGAAAAATGTTCACCTGCGGGGAACTCATTGTTTGTTGAGAGGCTGTACATGAATATTCGTACGAAAGGGCTCATATGCATTGTTCAGGATTCAATCCGCGGCCACCGAGGTGAAAAGCAAGTTAATGCACTATGTAACTCGGCCACCGAGGATCCCAAATATTAATTAAGTGCAAAGTAAAGTTATAATGTTCAAAATGTCTAGTATCCGATCCATATCTCCATGGTGGTAGATAGTTTAGACGAGTGGTTCTCAAAATGTGATGCGACTGAGGCTGTTGGTGAGGTTCGCGAGCGGTCTTCAGGGAAAAATGAAGAAACATTGAAAAAATAAGAAAAATAAATGGAGCAACGCTGCGTCACGCCACACTGGAATACCCTTCACGTGGTTTGCAACTCCAGAATTATGATATAAATTGTCATTCTTACTTATGAATTTCATATTGGAGCTCAAATCTAGCGTTTTGTGCAACTTTCATTGCGTTACTCCATTATCATTGTACTAAACTGATACGGACACAAGCTCTTGTGATGTGTTATAAAAATATATTTAATTTCACAGTTTCGTCCCATTTATCATGACCCCTTGGGGTGGGGGACGCAGACGGAGAGTACACCCACGATATCCCCTGCCTGTCGTAAGAGGCTACTAAAAGAGGTGACCAAGGGATGATCCACAAACGACCATGAGACTACTTGTAATTAGTACCATCATGCAGGGAACACCATGGGTCGCATTTACTTGCGCGTAGTACCACTATGTTAGGTACGCTATAGGTTTGTGATAAGTAGCGACAGTGTGTGAATCGGGAGGTGGGTCCTACAGTACCTGTGATTCGTAACCCTATATGAGCGACACCATGGTTCTGCCTTACCTAGGCTCAGTTCCCACTATGTGAGGAATTCCACGGGATAGTACGGGTCCCTGTGGTTAGTCCACTTATGTGAGGAGCGCCATAGGTTTGCGTTACCTGTATGTGGCGCCGCAGTGTGCGAGGCACTATAGGTCTGTGTTACATGCGCGCATTACACTACCTGTGAATAGTACCATAATGTGTGGAATACAGCGAGTTTCCGCTACTTTCGATTAGTACTGCAACATTACACGTAGCATGGTTCTACTTTCCTAGCGATAAATACCACTATGAGGGGCTGTTGACCTGGATTTTGGACCGGTTTCGACTATAAGCATAATCGATTCAGCATCGTGATATGGAAGCAGTCCCTTGGTCAGTAATACTATTGTTTTGTGCCAGTTTCTGTGCATGGGAGGCACTGTGGGTCGGATCCACTGATCGTTTTAAATTCATATCCGTCCATCCATTCATTCTTCGTCCTCTCGCTTTGATTTCTGGTCAGTGGAGGATTTTTCACTTTTAAGTTCATTTCATTTCGTCTCATTTCGTACCATTAGGAGCCGATGACCTCGATGTTAGGCCCCTTTAAACAACAAACATCAACCAATCAATCAATCAATCAATCATTTACCATGAACCTACGACGTGGCGCATCCAGGCGACAGCGGGCTTGTAAAAGGCCCTCGCGGACCAAACACCCAACCCCCTGTGGCTGGGGAACGCTGCTGAAGAATAGACCCACGGTATCCCCTCCCGGTCTTAAGAGGCCACTAAAAGAGGCGACCAAGGAATGATAAAATTAGATCCCTGAAACTACTTGTGATTAGCACCATCATGCGGGGAACACCATCGGTCGTCTTTACTTGCGAGTAGTTAGGTACACAATAGGTTTTTGGTTAGTAGCAACAGAGAGCGGTTCACAATGGGTTCGCAGTACCCGTGATTAGTAGCAATACGTGCGGAATACCACGAGCTTACGTTGCCTCTGATTAGTACCATTATGTGTGAAACACCACGGGATAGTAAGATTCTCTCTGATTAGTACACTTAGGTGAGGAAAAACATGGGTTTGCGTTGCCTACGAGAGGCACCATTATGTGTAAGAAAACCATAGATCTGCGTTACCTGTGCGACGTACATTACTTGTGAATAACACCATAATGTGGGTAGCACCGTGGGTCTACGTTACATGTCATTAGTACTGCTACATGTGAAATACCATGGTTCTACTTTACTAGCGGTAAGTACCATTACGAGAGGTCGTTGACCTGGGTTTTGGATACCTTTGGACAACAAGCATCATTGTCCCACGAACCTACTACGCTGGCGTAGCAGGGGGAGAGGTAGTACTCCCACGTGGCGCGTCCCAGGTGGCGGATAGCGGGGTCCTAACCGGCTTGCCGGCGGACTTGAGGGAAATAAAATACCTCTCGCAGACCAAACACACAACCTCCTGTGGGTAGGGACGAAGAATACCACCCACGGTATCCCCTGCCTGTCGTAAGAGGCTACTAAAAGGGGTGACCAAAGGATGATCCACAGAGGACCATGAGACTACTTGTAATTAGTACCATCACGCAGGGAACACCATGGCGTACCCCTATATGAGCGACACCTTGGGATTAGCGACACCATGGTTCTGCCTTACCTATGCTCAGTTCCCACTATGTGAGGAATTCCACGGGATAGTACGGGTCTCTGTGGTTAGTCCGCTTATGTGAGGAGCGCCATAGGTTTGCGTTGCCTTTATAGGTTTGCGTTGCCTGTAAATAGCGCCGCAATTTGCAAAACACCATAGGTCTGTGTTACATGTGCTCATTACAGTACCTGTGAATAGTACCATAATGTGTGGAATACCGCGAGTCTACGCTATTTTTGATTAGTACCGCAACATTACAGATAGCATGATTCTACTCTCTTAGCGATAAATACCATTATTAGGGGCCGATGTCCTGGATTTTGGACCCGTTTGGACTATAAGCATACTCGATTCAGCATCGTGCTATACAAGCAGTCCCTTGGTCAGTAATATTATTCTACGCCAGCTTCTGTGCATGTGAGTCACTGTGGGTCGAATACACAGATCGTTTTAAATGCATATCCGTCCATCCATTCATTCTTCGTCGTCACGCTTTGAACTCCAGTCAGTGGAGGATTTTGTACTTTTAAGTTGTCATTTAATTTCGTCTCATTTCGTACCATTAGGAGACGATGACCTCGATGTTAGGCCCCTTTAAACAACAAACATCAATCAATCAACAATTAGCAACAATGTCCTTTGCAAGGAGCCCCTTGTTTGCATAAAAGTGGGGCATTTCGGGCCCGAGCCACTCACATTTTTAAATTCATAATCACTGTTGATCGGCGTTTTTCTGAGTTCTACTCAGTGGATCGAGATGGGATTTTTATCAACTTTCAGTATTGTGTTACGTTTTGAATTCTGGTCAGAGAATGAACTTTGGACTTTTAAATTGTCATTGCATTCCGTCTCCTTTCCTACCATTAAGCTACGTTGGTCCGCCTCTGTGGTGTAGTGGTTAGTGTGATTAGCTGCCTCCCCGGAGGCCCGGGTTCTATTCCCGGCTCTGCCACGAAATTTGAAGAGTGGCACGAGGGCTGGAACGGGGTCCACTCAGCCTCGGGAGGTGAACTGAGTAGAGGAGGGTTCTATTCCCACCTCAGCCATCCCGGAAGTGGTTTCCCACTTCTCCTCCAGGCAAATGCCGGGGTGGTACCTAAGTTAAGGCCACGGCCGCTTCCTTCCCACTTCCTTGTCTATCCCTTCCAAACTTTCAATCCCCCACCCCCACCATAGCAGGTGAGACCGCCTGGGCGAGGTACTGATCATCCTCACCAGTTGTATCCCTACGCAATGTCTCAGGCTCTAGGACACTGCCCTTGAGGCGGTCGAGGTAGGATCCCTCGCTGAGTCCGAGGGAAAAGCCAACCCTGGAGGGTAACCTGATTAAGAAAGAAGAAGCTACGTTGACGTAGATGTCAGGCCCCTTTTACAGTAAGCATCATTGTCGTCGTCATCATCGGCTACAATGGATGAGGAGCACAATATTATAATAGTTTGAGAACCTCAGGTTTAGACTACTATGGACACCTAACAACAGCAGCTAATTTTGGCTGGCCTTGCAGTGCTGCTCCCACCGTTGACTGGCCTGTGAATGGTTTTCTATAGTTTTCCATTCTTCTGCCACGAAGCGAATATCGGGACAGGTCGCACCTTACCTTCTCCGCAAATCATACCACCGCTACAAACCTCCCGGCTTGAGAGACGGCGTAACCGGCCCGGTGCGGACCCCACCCTACCTACATTGGCGACAGACCAGATGAACGCCCTCTGTGGCAACGTGGAACGTGCAATCTTGGGAACAGAAGTTCATCGAGGTCGCGATAAGGCCGACATGATCACCAATAATTAATATACGCGTCCGGCTCCTTGGCTAAATGGTTAGTGTGTTGGCCTTTGGTTACAGGGGTCCCAGGTTCGATACCCGGCCGTGTCGGGAATTTTAACCATCATTGATTAATTTCGCTGGCATGGGGGCTGGATGTATGCGTCATTCTTCATCATCATCATTTCATCCCCATCATTACCCTCAGGTTGCCTACGGGAGTCAAATCAAAAGACCTGCACCTGGCGAACCGAACATCTCCTCGGTCACTCACGGAACTAAAAGTCATATGACATTTCATTTCATTAATATAAGCTTCAAATTATAATAGATTCGTAAAAATCCCTCGGTTGAATTATGTTACCGAAACCATGTTGGCGGGATTCATAAACTCTGACTATGTTTTGAAAAATTCAGTTTTCCCAGCTATAGATCTAGACTGTCGTCTTTAGTTCTATTTTTAAGAAACCTAATCTAATCAAGAGAAATATCCAAGAATAGTGAGAAATATAAGAAATTATAATTATTCCCTATGTTAGCCCCAGTGGGTGGGGGACGTAAGTGAAGAATACTCCCACGGTATCCTCTGCTATCGTAGAGGCGACTAAAAGGGGCGACCAAGTGATGATAAAATTAGAACCATAAGACTACTTGGGTTTAGTACCATTTTGTGAGGAACACCATGGGTCGAGGTTACTTGCGATTAGTATTACTTTTTGCTAGTGGCTTTACGTCGCACCGACAGAGATAGGTCTTTTGGGATAGGAAAGGGTTAGGAGTTGGATGGAAGCCGCCGTAGCCTTTATCAAGGCACAGCCCCATCGTTTGGCTGGTGTAGAAATGGGAAACCACGGAAAACCACCATCAGGGCTGCCGACAGTGGGATTCTAACCCACTATCTCCCGGATGCAAGCGCACAGCCGCGCGCCCCCGACCGCCCGTTTTTGCGATTAGTACCACCATGTGAGAAACACTACGGGTCTGGGCGTTCCCCGTGCTTAGTACCGTCGTGTGTACGCCGCCGTGGCAGGGGCGGGAGGGGGCGAGCGCTCGACTGCGCGGACTAATGTCCATGCGAGAAAAGGTGCCGTTCGCTGCGCTGGAGTTGGTTCCCCTGTGCTCAGAATAGTTCCGCGTTGCCTGAGGTTTGTACCACTGCATGAGGAAGACATGGGTCTGTGTTGCCTGCGAGTGGTGCCATTGTGTGTTGCATACTATGGGTCTACACTACCTGTGATTAGTACCACTATAAGAGGAACACCATGGTTCTGCTTTAGTAGTGATTAGTACTATTTTGAGGGGTCCGTGACTGAGAGTTTGGACCCCTTTTTATAACAAGCACCGTAACAGAAAAGAAGGCATTGTTAATTGGATGCACTGATTCTTGGATTCATGGTGTTATTTTTGCCGTCATTCGTTTTATACTTTGGTCAGCGGATACATTTGAAGTTTTAATTAACGGTTTCATTTCGTTGCAACTCGTACCATTCGGGGCCGATGACCTAGCTGTTAGGCCCCTTTAAACAACAAACATCATCATCATTATCGTCATCATCATCGTGATAATTTCTATGCTCTAATATGACTTGAAATTTTTTTGCTTTGAAATGAGAACAGTTCTCTGGATCCAAGATCATGCTCATTCATTTATTCCTGCAACGACTTTCGCTGGTACTTGCACAGTAATCAATCACCCTCCTGTTGGTGAGACTCGCTTTCGCACTTAACTGAAATAAGGGTGGTCTTGTATAAACAAGAGATTTATTCAGCGACTTTCGTGTCTCTTAAGGATAATTAAGAAACTTTTAAAGAGGAACAAGTCTTGCTTTGTTACGCGCGCGAGCTGAAGACACATTCTCTGTAAGAGCGGGGTAGATAAATAAAGCCGAGCTAATGAGGACAGCCGAGTACATGATTATAAGCGTTGATCGTGCGAAACAGTCAGAAGAAATCTGGGTAACGTTCTTAGATGTAGTATTTAGATACCGGTAGTGAAAATGAATAGTCAGTGAAACATACTGTATGCCTTTGGTGTTGGGTTTTACCACTCTCAGGCTGTGGTTGTATTTCTTTCTTCCCCTTCTTCTTCTTCTTCAAGCGAAAAACTGGTAAAGCATTCCCAATATTCCTCCACCTTTTAATATCTTTCAACCCTATTTTCCTAAAGAGCCCTATTATTTTGTTTTTTACTCCCTTTGGGTGGCTGACGCAGACGAAGAATATACCCACGGTATCCCCTGCCTGTCGCAAGGGGCGACTAAACGGGGCGACCAAAGGATGATTGAATTAGAACAATGAAACTACTGGCAATTAGTACTATCACGCGAGGAACACCATGGGTCGCGTTTACTTGCGAGTAGTACCACTATGTCAGGTACACAAGAGGTTTGTGATTAGAACCCGTGATTAGTACCACTATATGTGGAACACCACCCGCTTATGTTGCCTGTGATTAGTACACACTGTGTGAAGAACGCCATAGGATAGTTCGAATCCTTGTGGTTAGTACACATATGTGACGAACACGATGGGATAGCGTTGCCTATGAGCGGCGCCATTATCCGAGAAACACCATAGGTGTGCCTTAACTGTGCGTATTGCAATACCTGTGAGTGGTACCACAATGCATGGAACACCGTATGTTTGTTACTCATGATTAGAATGGCTACTTGAAAAATACTGTGCTTCTTACTTTCCTAGCGGTAAGTATCGTTATGAGGGGCCGTTGACCTGGATTCTGGATCCCTTCTTAGACAACAAGCATCATCGATTCAGGATTGCGCTCTGGAAGCAGTCCCTTGGTCAGTAATACTATTGCTTTAAAATAGTTTCTGGGAAGGTGGGGCATTGCGGGTCGGATCTACGGATTGTTTTAAGTTCATGTTCATTGTTCATCGGGTCGTCGGTGGATTGATTTTGGAATTATGTTTAGCTGCAATATTGTGAGTTGTATCCGCTGATTATTTCAAATTCATATTCATCCGTTAATTCTTCATAATCACGTTTCTATTTCTGGTCAGTAGACGAATTTTGGACTTTTAAATTGTCGTTACATTTCGTCTCATCTCGTCTCATTTCGTACCATTAGGGGCCGATTACCTGGATGTTAGTCCCCTTTAAGTTACAAACATCATAATCAACTATTTGGTTTTTAGAATTGCTTTTAATGGATGCTAGTTATTGAAAGTGCGGGTATATAAATAACTCACCTAATAGAATAATTTTCATGCACGTCTACCGCTGAAGTTAGCGAGCGGCGTGGATTAGCGCAGGAGCCATGGAGAAGTTTATGAGGTCACGCAATTCACAACTGTGAAATATTTCTCAGCTTAGGGGCTCCGTAGAATATCGTGAAAAGAGAACTAGAAAGAAAAAGGAGCAAATGTGGGGATTCAGATTGTGTTGATGAATTTATGAGTTTTAATCCAACTTGTAGCTGGATATCGACTGCTTTGTGTCTCTTAAGGGCCAGTCGCAAGTCAGCAATAGCGCTGGAGAAGAGAGAGTAAGGGACGTTTTCTGCCTAATAGGATATTATACTGTCAACATTACAAGCTATGATAGGAACAATATTTCCAAGCATATTCATTTACGCAAAGTGGTAAATTTTAAGTGAAGAACAGCATGGGCCATACGAGGTAATTATTGTAAATTAGTCGGTACTTGTAGAATCAATTTTCTATACCGTTCCTCTTTATGATCGAAACATCGTGTAAGTGCAGAAAGTGTTCTTCAAAGAAATGTTCGCTGCAGACGACCAACCCACTGTAGGAACGCTTAAGCATATTTTGAGTAATGCACTCATGATGTAGTGATCTGGATAATATCAGTTATACAAATAAATAGTTAACTAACTAACTAATTAAGTGACTAATAACGTTCCTTAACCCTTTATAGGGCAAAACCCTGGGGAACAAAATATATTACTTATTTGATTAAATACCATGTCACTGAGGTCTGCTGTTTAGGTTTTGACCAAAATCTGAGTCAATAAATTGTTTGATTATGCGATATGGGATGGTAAGTATTTTTACCAGAGAGCATTTAGGATTTTTTTTCCCACCGAGTGTGCTCTGGTAAATATATTTACCACTTTGCTTAAATGACTACTTTCCACTGTGTTTTGCAAATATTATGTGCAAAATGCAGATGGAAAGCAGGGAACAAGTAGTACTGCCCCCATTATTGCCTAGCTAAGCCCAGCCAGTGAGCTGGCTACTGTTTTCTAGAGGCATTTAAGGGAAAAGAAGGGTTGATGACCAAGCAAAGAAAAAATTAAAACAACACTCTGACATTTATTAACACAAGCAGATCACAAATGAAAATGTTCTTACTGATATTACTTTTTTTTACATTGAACTTTCATAATATCCATTTCTTCTTCAGTTTGAGAGGCACGTATTTCTTAAACTCCAGCCTTACTGTTCTGTAACGAAAATCAAAGAAAAATTAGGCCTACCGTCTTTTAAAATCAAAATATTCGGCTGAAAGAATTCAAGAACTTAACAAAGAGGTTCACAAAATAACTAGATAACTGTCTTGCTAATGTTTTTACAATAAAGTAGTTAAAGGCTTCATGACTTTAAAGTAACCTCAACACGTGGATTAAGCTGAATTCTACTAAGTTTTATCATTTGAAGTATTTAACATTGGTCAATAACACCAGCATAAGCTTTAATAGAAAATCGAAATTAATTTCAAAAACTTCAAAATTAATTAATTATTATTATTATTATTATTATTATTATCAATCTCCCTCCTTATTTAATTAACACGTTCTTCACCATCATACGATCGTGTTTCATTTACATTACAAAATAATTATTCTCCAATTAATTATTGTGACTCATTATCACCAGAATTCAAAGTAATTATGCAGCTAGTGGAACATCTACTTCTGATCTTTGCGTGGCAATTACGTTTCAAATTAATTTTAAAATATTTCAAAATTCTAATATAAATGTGTTAGAAAAACTTTGTTTTCCACGTGTAAGCTAGTTAAATAATAGTTTACTTTACAAATCGATTACCTTTGTGAATATAACGAGATGATCTTTCCTTTTAAATCACGTTCATCAACAAAATAAATCCTTTCCTAGTCTACCTCGGCTTAAATTTATCAAATTTTCCCTTAAGGGCACGAAAATTACTTCTTAAGGTAGCACACAACGATGAATGTAATCTGCGTCGCCACAAGTACACGACCAGATCAAGTTAAATAGAACAAACATGATACAAGAAAAATACACATATTTACACACACACGCACATTCATACTGGGAAACACGTATTTTATATACATTATTTACATCGAATCCTGTTCCTGCAAGTTTACTGTTGACTTTTAAGAATAGTCAGGTCACGTCATATCCAGTAGGAGATAATCATTAATCGTGACTAGTGATCGAAGTTAGGAATATCACTTGGGTAGGAATATGCTTCTCACACAGATGGAAATTCATCTAACTTTTGAAATTATAATTGAAGATTACAATCAAATACGTAATCACTACCAGTACATGGGTTACCTGTTGAAACGTTCGCGTCCGTGAGCCTCAATCGCATTATTATTATTCCCTATCCGTGAAATACACACGCAACACGTGCTCCATTAATTATAATTTATCTTTCGCTCCCAATAACACAAGAACAAGTCAATCATCATAAATAAATCATCCAATCGCTCAATTACATAATAAATATCCCGCAGGATTGGTCATATTCCAGACACTTCATGAACAGAGCACATTCAATCTCACATATAAGGAATCTACTGTAAAGTTATGGCTCACGAGCGTTTAATTCTCTTTTACCCGATCTTTAGTCATTTTTATTATTACTCAAGTGATTATTACATCTACCAATCATCGTGAAATATCATAAATTAGATGACTCGATCCTAAGGAATACAAGTGATCTTGAAAAGACACTAGGTTCGACCCTATCTCACAAAATGTACACGTAAATTCAAGTCCGATAAATTTCAACATTACAAAAAAGTAGATTTATCGCGTGGTCAGTAATTTTTAGATATTTAGCTCATAAGCACGGGAAATCATTCAAAGACAGACTGCATGTCTACTCTAACAGGTTCAAAATTTCATTCACACACGTGACTCGTCTACCACGACACCTTACGAAGTGAAAAATGAAATGTTTCTAACTACAACAAAACTAATAGATCTACGATTTAAAGAAGAAAGACCTCTAGTTTTACAAAAGATGAGACAGAAATTAAATTAAATGGAACTCAAGTTTTAGATGAGGTTCGATCCCAGGTAGCACTCAATCATTCCAGCATTTCCCCGGTCAGTTTCCTTCCAATGACCAGAGACGCCTCATATTTTAGAGATCCATGGAGACTTGGTAGTCGAGGTCTCTCGATTAAATTGAGTTGTAAATGATTGCAGAATTATCCATGTTGATCTGCTGCGGCTTTCGGGACGACTTCTGTTGAGTTCCGGACGTAAGCTGTAACTGAGATGGCAAGAATAAATACGGGCACAAACACACGCAGAATATTGATTCTTCTTCTAGATAGTCACACTTAACTTGGATTTTGACACGATTTTTACTCCGTACGAGTTAGCTAATTATTTCACTAAATTGTGGCAGAACGGGCGTCTGCTTGCACTGAAAAGTTATTTTTCCACGTGGTCGTAGCGTAGAATAGCAAGTACAGAGTGCAGAGTATTCAGAGAGCAGAGTAGAGTAGAGAGTGATTTACTCGGAACGAGGCTTTTTATATTCTCGGCTTGGGAGGCGTGCACTCCAACGAGAACGGTAATTGGTCGTTAGGTCACCTTTAATTGGCTCAGACTATTCTGGAATCAGGCTGTCTGTTGTTCACGCGTGGCAGGGTAGTGCATGGACTCGTCACGTGATTTGCCTTGGGCTTGTCGAAGCTCAATCAATACATCGCCCCTCTGAATGACGAAAAAACTGGTTCTGAGCTCGCCATACTACTTCCCAAATGACAAATTACAGCTCCAGGCAGACAATAAAACTTTTAATATCCACTTGTTGGAAATATACCAGATATCGCCAAATTTGACGGGGACAGTACATATAATTATAAATGTCAGACTGGCTCTGAAAATTGCACTAGAAACATGGGGTCATGGGGTCTGTGATGAAATTGATGATAGCCTCTTCTGAGAGGCCTTTGTTCGTAAAAGACATTGCTGGAACAATAGAACAGATACAGAACTAAGACACATAGTTCGCCTCCCAAACTATACGATTCAAAACAAACCATCGTCTAAAATTAATTTCTAAGATCGTACAAGAATATCTTACAAAATAGCATAAATATGCATTCAGGCAGGCAAGTGCCTAGGGAAGCGAGGGGAATTTTGTGGTATATCCCCCCAATATATGTCTGATTTGTCAACCCCTCCCCTGTGGGAAGCCCTGATGCCAGCCACTACATGAGTCAGTCTGTTCTTACATCCATAATTACCCTGAAAATGTATTTATTATTATTATTATTATGATTATTATTATTATTATTATTATTATTATTTTATTATCATTTTCTATATACTCCCCCGAACTCGGAGGAACTGAATACCACACAGATAGACTAAATTTACCTTTTCCGAAATACATTTGAAGTGTTGTTTGAATATAAATCCATTTTTCATAATTTGGGAAGCTAATACATCTTGTGACTGATAAAACGTTCGTCCGTAACCTTACATTCTTACTGCATGTTTTCATATTAGTGAATATAACATGTTGGCCAGAATATTGTAGGAAAGGGCATGTGTAAAACATGTAACTAGAAGCTCTAAGGTCTATTTTCCGATATTTATATTACCAATTGCATTGAAAATGAGTACGTTATCAATGTTGAAAACGAGCACACTATTTCGCCTTTCTTGGTACTTTATGTGTAGGCCAATGATAATTTGAATAAAATCTTTCAAAGTTACAACTAAATATGCAATCTATGTTCACAAAATAATAAAACTATTAAAAAATATATACTGTTGCCTCATATACATCAGGGAAATCCAGTATTTAGCTTAAAATGAGCTGTATTTTACGGTCAACACGATGCTACACGAGTGAAGTTCAAGTGGCGCTCTCTGGTACCACTTCCCGAAGTGGAACGATTCAAATAGCCGTGAAGCGCGAGTTTCGGAAAAAGTGGTAAATATTCTTACCAGAGAGCGTTACTAGACTAGAAAGCAGACAGTTACGGCCACTTAGGGTATTAGAATCTGAACAGTTTCTATGGAAACCAAGTGGTAAATATATTTACCAGCAACCTATAAAGGGTTAATTGCTGCGGATTTTAACTCACACTGGCATTTTCTAACTTCGTATTAACCCCCTGTATGTGGGGGACGCAGACTAAGAATACACCCAACGAATCCCCTGCCTGTTGTAAGAGGCTACTAAAATGGGAGACCGAGGATTGATCGAATTGTTTAGTACCGCTACATGAGAAATACTATGGTTCTACTTTACTGGTGATAAGTACCATTATAGCGGGGTGGGCTTTGACGTGTTTTGGACCCCTTTGGCCAACAAGAATCATGGATTCTGAATTGTGCATTGTAAGCAGTCCCTTGTCCGACTCGTTGGCTGAATGGTCAGCGTATTGGCCTTCGGTTCAGAGGGTCCCGAGTTCGATTCCCGGCCGGGTCGGGGATTTTAACCTTCATTGGTTAATTCCAATTGCCCGGGGGCTGGGCGTTTGTGCTGTCCCCAACATCCCTGCAACTCACACACCACACATAACTATACCCTCCACCACAATAACACGCAGCTACCTACATTTGGCAGATGTCGCCCACCCTCATCGGAGTGTCTGCCTTACAAGGGCTGCACTCGGCTAGAAATAGCCACACGAAATTAATTAGCAGTCCCTTGGTCAGTAACACTATTTTTTCAATATAGTTTCTGGGAAGGTGAGGCATTGCGTGTCGGATCCACTGATAATCATAATCATTGTTCATCGTCATCTTTTTGTATTCTAGCAGGTGGATCGATTTTGACATTATTTCTAACTTTCAGTATTGTGAGTTGACTCAGATGATAATTTTAAATTCATAGTTATCCTTTCATTCCTCACCGTCACGTTTTGTTTTCTAATCAGTGGATGACTTTTGTACTTTTAAATTGTCATTGTCTTTCATCTCATTTAGTAACATCAGCGGCCGATGACCTAGATGTTAGACCCCTTTAAACAACAAGCACAACATCATCATCATCATGATCATCAGCTTTGTGTTACAGGAGTTCTTCAACGTGCCAGGAGCCTAAGACACAGCGATGTAATATTTAAACACCCTCAAATAGCATTGACTACAGCTCGAGTCGAGCCTGCTATTTAAGGAGAACAACTGACGACCGCAACTGGGAGCTATGCATTAACTGAAAAAGTGGTATGTATTTAACTGTACAATACCGGGTGTCTCGGGAGGAAGAGGATAAGCGAAAACATTATATGAACATACGCTTTATTTTCAATAGTTTCCGAGATTCAGATGATATTACGTAATTGTCAATTCTCAATTCCCTTTGGAACTTATGTGTAATTATTGTGTAATTTTCGATTTCCCTTTACAATTTATTCTCAAAAATACAAGTTAAATGCATTTTGCAGCTCTTGCACTCATATGGTGTGTTGCTAATCGGAGCTAATATCTTTCCTCTTTAATATGCGCATAAGCAAGTCCTCTTTTGTTTGCACCTGGTTCTTTAATCAACTCCAGCAATGGCCATGGAGGCCATGCAACATCGCATCCGACACAACGTTCAGGAAATACTGTTCCACTGTAAGAAACGAAGTGTAAAAAGTGTGAAATACGATACTTTCAACAAACGTCACCATGCCCACCTTAGTACAATTACAACACTACGTATGCTGGAGAGAAAGAACAAAGGTGTTGCGATAAATTGCCTAGCATTTGCAAATGATTTCGCCATATTCTCTGAAAGCCTGACTAATGCACCAATACAAGTAAATTTTCTGGAAGAGACAGCTAGCATGGCGGGCTTAAGAATTTCGACAGAGAAAGCAAAATTCATGACGAATATAAAATATGCTCCAAAATTACTGGGAACAGATGGTGCAATAAAAAGGGTAGAGCAATTCAAATATCTGGGGGAAATAATCCAAGAAAATGGTTTAGAAAAATCTGCTATAGGGGCAAGGATACACAAAATGGAAAGAGCATATGGTATAACAAAAATGCATACAACACAAAATGTGTATCTAAAAATCTTAAAATAAAGCACTACAACACAGTTGTAAAACCAGAATGCTTATATACCAATGGATGCTTAGTACTCAATTATAAACTTGCTTCCACTTACTAGTGCCAAGCTCCTCACTTCGCATATGCTGTCCGACCTCCTTGGTGAACTCTTGTTCCTTCCCGACCCCGACGGTATTAAAGCATTCGAGGCCTAGGGAGTCCTTCACTTTCACGCCGTTCGTCGCCCTTGCCTTTCATTTTTCGAAGTGACGGATCCCTTCTTTCTTCTCTCTCTCTACCCTCTGTGGGCGGAGGAGGCAGACAAATAATACATCCACGGTATCCCCTGCCTGTCGTGAAAGGCGACTGAAAGAGGCGACCAAGGGATGATTGAATTAGAACCATGAAACTATTTTTGATTCGTACCATCACGCGGGGAACACCATGGGTTACCTCTACTTACGAGTAGTACCAATATATTACGTACGAAATAGGTTTGTGATTAGTAGCAGCTGTGAGTTGGTTCGCCTGTAGGTTTCCAGTACCCGTGAGTCGTACCCATGTGAGCAACACTACGTGTCTGGGGGTTGACTGTGAGTTGTACAACTATATGAGCGACACCGTGGGTCTGCGTTGCCTGTGATTAGTACCCACTATGTGAGGAACGCTACGGGAATACCGGCACCCGTGATAAGTACACCTAGGTGAGGAACCTTATCGGTTTGCTTTGGCTATGTGTGACGGCACTGTGTGAGAAACACCATAGGTTTGCGTTACCCGTACGACGTACAATACTTGTAAGTAGCACCGTCATGTGTGGAACACCCTGAGTATTCGCTACTCTTGATTAGTGCCCCAACATGACAAATACCATGGTTCTACTTTACTAGCGACATGTACAACTATGTGGGACCATTGACCTGGATTTTGGACCCCTTTAGAAAACAAGCGTCATCACCATCATCATCAAGCTTGTACTTTAGAATTGTCCCTTGGTCAGTAACGCGGTTTGTTGCTGGTAGTATTTGGGTAGGATCCACTGATTGTTTTGGGTTCATGTCCCTCCATTCATTCTTCATGCCATTTTTTCTTTTGGTCAGTGGATGATTTAAAACTTTTGTTTTTATTTCATTTCGTACCATCAGGGGCCGATGACCTAGATGGTAGTCCCCTTAAAACGACAAGCATCATTATCATCAGCATCATCACCACTTCCTCAGTTTGAATTGGTCTTCCTCTCATACGGTCGCTGTCGTCGTGAACTATTTTGTCCCTGACTGTATCATCCGGATTGGTGCCCTGGTTATCCCTGTACTTCCATCGATGGTTCTCCCATTTCGGAGGCTGCCAGCCTACGTTCCTCCTGTTCTGGTTTCCCACGTGAGAATCAGTTTGTGTACACGACACTTCTGCTTATCGGCTGGTCTCCCGCCCTCTCCGAATTTTTATGTTTTTCCCGGCTTCGACAGTCCTTTCTCGAGCAAGTCCGACTTGAGACGTCTGGTCAAGTTGTCCCAGTACGTGCTCGTCTTCCACTGCTGTACGAAGGTTCACAGCAATCGGCATACGGTGAACCTCGACAGGAAATTGCTCGGTAATAGCCGATATCAATTCGCCCTTGGACGGTGGACTGTCTAGTTCGCTCATTTTCACTAACTGTGAAGCGAAGTAGTCGCAAAACCTAGTTGGTTCCCCAGAAGCATACCTTCTAGAATAGAGCTCCAGCCTAAGTCCTTGCTGTGTCTCTAATCCCCACTACTTCTCCAAGAACAGCTTCTTGAACCCTTCGTAACTGTCAAAACAATAACGGAAGGGCTTGAACCATTCGAGAGCTTGATGCTCAAAACGTTTTTCCATTACCCGTAATTTTTGATCTGGTGGTATTCGATGATCTGTCATATAATAGTCTACTACACGAAGGAAACATTTGGGTATAGTCCTTGAAGCTGGCTTAAATTTCTTGGGTTTATCGTCCGCTGAACGTAATAAAGTGTACATGGGTATGGTATTCTGACCAGTGATGATCGACGTCCTCTCGCCTAGTGCCGGTACTTCGTACTCTTCATTGGCTGGTAATTGTTCTTTAAACACGCTGTAGCCTAGTTGGTTTAATTCGCTACCGGGTTCCATCTTCTTCATTCCCTCTGCTTCTATTTTGAAATGTGGTTCTCCTCGGAAATCTATTTCTTCAAGCAATCTATTTCTTCTAGAAGTTGGTTAATATGGTCCTCATGAATCTCCAATATTATCTTCATCTTTGAACCATTCTCTTCGCTCCACTCATGAATCTGCTTGGCCACCTCTCCTACTATCGGTCCCGAAATTTCTTTCATCACCTTTGCAAAGTTCAGTTTTACGTCGGACGTGATCTTCTCTGACAATGACGTAATTTTCTATTCTTTCTCCAACAATCCGGATATTCAGTCCTATCTCCTCAATCTGTTCCTTAATTTCCTCAATCTTCGCGCGGTGGGTATCTGCCTGGGTCTTGACCTGCTCCATATTGTCTTTAACCCTATAGATTTCGCCCTTAACGCTCCCGATTTCGCCATTAATATGAGTAATGTCTCGTTCAATACTGGTCTCAACCTGATTAAGTCGCTCAACTAATCCTTCGACCTTTGTTTCGACTACGGCATTAAGCTCCAAAACTGCATCTATTTTGCTGCTTAATTCCTGAGCCACCTTCTCGCACTGTTGAAGGACCGCCTGAAATTTCCCGCTAAGTCATTACACTTCTCTTCAATCATTTTATTTGTCTCTGTACTATTTTCTTCCAACCTAACCTCAATGCTTGTTAATCTGTCATCAAAGTTCTATAATTGTTCTTTGACTTCCACGGACCCTTGCTTATATTCATTTCCAAGTGTTTTTATACTCTCGTTAGTCTGCGCACAACTCTGCTCCATCTTATGCCAAAGTGTTTTTTATTTGCTAGTTGCTTTACGTCGCACCGACACAGATAGGTATTATGGCGACGACGGGAGAGGAAAGGCCTAGGAATGGGAAGAAAGCGGCCGTGGCCTTAATTAAGGTACAGCCCCAGCATTTGCCTGGTTTTAAAAATGGGAAACCACGGAAAACCATATTCAGAGCTGCCGACAGTGGGGTTCGAGCCCACTACCTCCCGGATGCGAGCTTACAGCTGCGCCCTCCTAACCGCATGGCCAACTCGCCCGGTTCCAAAGTGTTTTTATTTTCTCGTTAGTCTTCTCACCATTCAGTTCCATATCGTCTCTCATGCCGTTTCTCATCTCCTCATCAAAACCCTTATGGCCTCAATACCCATATCGTAATTTACTGAGATAAACTGGACCCCCTTGCTAACTTCGGTGCCAACAACCCACAACAATACCTTTAAAAATGGTTTCATAATTCTAACATTATTTTTTATTTTAACTCAAATTGCAAATTAGGCCTCAAATGGCTGTATTTGAAGCTGCCTAACTACCTAACCTCATCAGGATTCACATAAAATTAAAAACACCACAATGGAAAATTTTAGAAACATGAATGATTCTAGCCCCGAAATTCAATTAATAAAATTGCCGGTCAATCTATCATCTTAAAATTTGGCTTGATTTTAATGCCAGTAAATTAACCCATGCCCCCAGTATTGAGTTTCCTCAAACACACAAAAGGCATTAGAATCTCAAACTGAACACATGAAAATAACCTACTGCCATTTGAAAAAGAGAAAACAGGCGCGAGGTTGGCCCTTCTCAATCCCGGTTACCATAAGATGTAGAAATATTTCCTAATGGCAGATTGGTTTGTGACAAAACACGCATTGCTGGCTAGTATCCGTGAATAGTTATGTCTTAGAGGAAACCACTCTTCACCTTTAACTTCACTTGTGGGAAAGTCATTTTATTGTTCTCGGGATTCAAACAGATCCCCTTGAAATTTTGGATACGCCCCTGCTTAGGTGACCATCATGGCTTCGCCCAACTCATTGGACCACGGCTGTGTTCTCATTCATAATAAGTATTTAAAATCTACGTTAGTGTGTCACTTATTTTGCTAACAGGTAGGCTAGGCGTTACTTCGGTTGCAGCTTAAGTACACCGATCCCGTACTTACACCATTCTCCTAGACAACAGCTCCCTATGGTTATTACCACTTCTGAGTTCTCTAAATCAAACACACGCTCATGAGTCAATACGCGAGCCATGTATATGAAGGCACACATATAACATGCTTTGAATGCTACAAAATGCCTAGAAAATGCCACTAATGCCCGCAACATTGGCACAAACATAACTGTACCACGTGGCTTTGGCACCTGTGAAGCTAATGCCTCACTAGAATTCCGCAAATGCCTAAAATCGCCCCACGTTTGCATCCGCCCCCTACCCTATGGTGTCCGGCGTTAAAACTACAGGGTCGCTAACGGGTTATGATGATGATGATGCTTGTTGTTTTAAGGGGCCTAACATCTAGGTCATCGGCCCCTGATGGTACGAAATGAGGCGAAATGCAATGACAAAATAAAAATCCAAAATCCTTCAGCGACCAGAATTCAAAGCGTGAGGACGAAGAATGAAAGGATGGATATGAAGTTAAAACAATCAGTGGAGCCGATCCGCAATGCCTCAGTCTCAGAAACTGACGGAAAACAATAGTAATACTGACTAAGGGGATGCTTCTATAGATCAATACTGAATCGATGAGGCTTGCAAGCTAAAGGGGTCCAAAATATAGGTCATCGGCCTCTCATAATGGCACTTATCGCTTGGAAAGTACAACGATGGTATTTGTCATGGCGCGGTACCAATCAAAAATATCGTAGACTCGCGGTATTCCACACATTATGGTATTACTCACTGGTAATGAAATTCGCACATGTAATACAGACCTCTGGTGTTTCGCACATAGCGGCGCCATTTACAGGCAACGCAAACCTATGATTTTCATCGCATAAGTGTACTAACCACAGGGACTCGTACTATCCCGTGGTGTTCCTTATATATTGGATACTAATCATAGGCAAGCCAGAACCCTGGTGTCGCTCATAAAGTGCTACTAATCACAGACCTATTTGGTACCTGACATAGTGGACTACGCGACCCTTGGTGTTCCCCGCGTGGTGGTACTAATCACAAGTAGTTTCATGGTTATAATCCAATCACCCCTTGGTCGCCCCTTTTAGTCGCTTCTTACGACAGGCAGGGGATACCGTGGGGGTAGTGTGTTTGGTTCCCGGGAGAGGTATTTTATTTCCCTCAAGTCCGCCGGCAAGCCGCCGTCGGTGCAGATCTTGGTGATAGTAGCAAATACTCCAGCGAGGCCCTGCAGAACTGATGTGGAGAAGGGTTTCGTGGGAACAGCCATTGCACACGAGTCAGTCGATCCGAAGCCGTAGGAGAAATCCGATGTCGATGGGGTCCGGGACTACAGTGTTGGGACCCCATGGGGCGAAAGGGAATCACTGCTGGCCTAAATGTAATTCCGCAAAAACTGCCTCAAATCTCTTATTTCTTTAATCATTTTCTTTTAAATTCAAATCCTAACCAAATTACTTTATTTATATAATTCTTTCAATAATGTATTCCTTGGTTCAATACCTTCACTTTATTTGGATATTTTGAAAAATATCCACACCGAATGTAGTTCCCTTTCAGACCGTGTACGCACAATTGTGCGGGTTCGTATTTTAGTTATCCCTGACCGTATTTGATGTTTTTTCTGCGCTAGACCGGACTGCAGTGATTGTGCGGGACACGTGGCGTGTATTTCAATTGCTTTTAGTATGCGCTTGACCGCCAGGACAAAGGAAGAAGAGTTTAAAAAGCACAGTTGATCGGCGAGATGGCGGGAAGCAGTAGTGCCGAAAGTAAGTGTACCAGGTGGTACAACTCCACGCCGCTAATTCAAACTTTGCGCCAGTTGAAACTCCTCTACTGGAGGAATCCTGAACTTTATCTACAGTGTTAATTCTCAAGTTTCTCAGAATATGACCCTACTTGTAAATTTTGAAGTTTCTGAACTGGGTCGTTTTCGATGTATTTTTGTTTTGCCTGTAGTAAGAAGTGTGGACATTCTCTTCTAGATGGCACTACTGAAGGACTACAATTATGCACCCTAGTGCGAAGTGAAAGAACTGTGTTTTTGGAGAAATTTTGGGTTCATAAGTTTGTTCTTTGTTAAATTTCTTTCAGTCATTGTTTAAGTTGGCAATATTAACTCTTTCTTTCCGCCAGTTTTGAATTTGACCAATAAGGAATTTCTGTAATTAATTTTCCACCAATAAGGTGTTTCTTCTTCATTTAGTGTAGTAGTTTTTGCCATTATCCAATAAAAGGCTTGTGGGCGGGTGTTCTCATTCCTGAAACGCCTCGAACTTTCCACGAGGGTATATAAACTGCTGATTTTCGGGTCTCCGCGCCACTTCAGTAACATCTATCATTGTGTAAATTATGTAGCAAGGGGCGGGAAGCGCCTCTTTCTTCGGGCAGCAGTTCAACCACCAGGTAGTAACCTTTTAATAACTTCTTTTCTTGCTAGCTCAGCAGTTTAACTCTCGGAAAAGGTCCGAAGCCTTTTACCATGTAACTTTCCTTTCAAATGTAAAAACACTTGGTATCTATTCTATCTTTTTAAACTCCAAATTGGGATAGAGTGTGCTTAACCCTCTCGAACTCCCACTCATATTACTTTGAGGTGAACTTATTTTCACAACAGTTTCTTCCTCTCTAATGTAATGTAATCGTTTTCTTATATAAGTCACCTCTTTAGTATGGGATTAGCCCTTGCATTAGCGGCCTAGTGCCAAGTAGGTTTTAGTAAAGTATATTAGGAGTGCAGTTTCGCCTCCTCTCAAGTTGGTCTTTTGGAGGCCACGTAATGGTCCTGTTTCTTCACTGAATAGGCCTCAGCAGGTTGGGTATTTTTACCCCTGTGTTATTTGTGTTGGGAGCTCAACTTGAAAGTGGAGTTTGGTGTGGCCTTTGATAGGCTTGAACTTAAGAGCGGGTCGCTCTTTCTTAAAATTTGTTTCTGCGTGCCTCGAGGAGGCTTTACTGTGTAATTGGGAGCAAGAGCTCCTGGGCATGATTGGGGTCTTCTGCCCCTTTGTTGAATCTTGTATATCGTAAGGTTGGGCTTATAGCTCAAGAATTGTGTGTCTGGCTCTCGGAGCCAAATCCTGTAACACTGTAATTGTACACTCTCGAATTGTTGCTAGGCTACTGAGTACCTGTTAGAATTGTTTTTTATTGATCTTGAAAACAAAATATAACCTTGTTAAATTAACTTTAATTTCGTATTTTGAGACCTGTTCACCCCAGCACCTTCTTTCACCTCTGCACATCCACAATACTCCGTAACAGTATTTATTTATTGCGTTTATATTAATCTAGAAGCTTTACTGAATAACGGAATATATTCAATGAAGTGTGTACATTGGTTAGTGAACGTAAATTTTGAAGATACTTCATCGTATGTGATACAACGAGGTTTTGAATTTTGATACGCACAATTGTGTGGGTCCTGTTTTTCGGATGTTAGTTTTTATTTTGTAAAATAAACTATCAATATGTGTATTGAGGAGCATTTTAGTCAGTTTTTGACATACAAACAAAAATTCACACCTCCAGCTTCCTTTCAGCTCTGAAAGGGCTATGCGCTCATAGTGATGCTTGAGTGTACAGATGCAGTGACTCACATCAGCGCTCGTAGTGGGGCTTAAGTGTAACAATGCACTTACATCAGCGCTCGAAGTGGTAGAAAAAGGCGAACTGCTAATATAATCGACCGAATAACGATGATTAAGAACAGGATTGTAGTTTTCAGGAATAAATAAAGGATATATTTTCATACTTTATAACATTATATTTACCTAAAATTCATAGGTCATATCCCTAGGATGTTTTAAACATTAAGTTGCTTGCCTGAAGGGCTTCAACTGTGGATTTTGTAAGAATACTGTGAGATCTCACTAGCAGCGCTAGGGTAATTCATTAAATATTAATCCTCTCGTGGACTTTGAAATTATATAGCAGTACGAGTCTTTCCTTTCATCGTCCTTCCTTCCTGTAACGTGACTAACTACAGAGAGTTATTAGCAATTCGACGTCCTGATGCCACATGCATAATGGAACGTTCATAATGTGCTGGAGATGCTCAAAGAGAAGATAGCGAGTACGTTTGTAAACGCAGTGGGAGTCGTAAATGTTTTGCATAAGCCTTTGCTAAAGCGACGCTAGAATATTTGATAAAGCTCTTGATCGTATGGCCACATGGGGACGAGCTCGCCATAACGTAACCTGTCTCTTAAAGAATTTAACCGATCATGCTTTAGGTTGTTCACTTCTAAATTTTAAAGTAGCTGATTGCGTCATGATGTATCCTGCCTGTAGACACGTGGAACAAATACGTTCACATCCCAACGTCAGCCAATCTGGGAAAGTATTTCGAAATTCTCCATAGCCTTCATTTCAGTGTCATTTTATGGTACTCAGGTAACTGCCTTTCATGTCTACAAGGAATGGGCCAGAGGATCTACCCATTATCATGCTACTAATTTCATGGATTACTCATGTATGTAAAACACCTCGGTGCTTTAGAATATGAACCATAAACCGAGGTAAACTTTAAAAATAATTATTTTACCCGCCGGACTATACTCGCTTCTCTACACAAATACAGGGCGATGGGAAACAGCGTGCGCTGGGTATAAACTAAACTGAATGTCTCCTTTATGTCTTGATATTTACAACGCGAAGGAAAGTTGGTATAGTGCGGATGAGATAATTTAGTTACAGCATCTTTTTTTATTACTCTAGAAACGTTCACTTTTACAGACTCATTTTTTTCTTCCAGATTCTAACGCAAATAAGCAGTAATAAGGAAAAGGCTACAATTCGTGTATAATTTCTTACAGTGAAGTTTGTCACTTATTTACTCTGCCTTTAGTACCATGTGTTCCCTCGTCTTGCCTTGCTCAAGTCTCTCACACGTTTACGATCAGCACATGGACGTCATTTTGAATAACAATATCCATTCTATCGAGGCAAATCTAATGAGGTCTGTGAGTATTTGTGGAGGTTCAAAGACAGCCATTTTCAACCTGGCCGATTCATTCTCAATATGTATCATGCTGGCCAATTCATATGCTTGGTATCCACCTCCTTCATGAAATTCATCCTTGATGCACCTCGATGAGGCCAAAATTTGCTGTCAACGAAAATTAATTCAGCAACACATTCATCCCTGAAGGTTTGTTGAAATGGTCGAGGTATTTCATTGCTATACGCTGGGCAGATGTCACCCCTCGAGGTGTACGACCGCCATGTGTGATCCAAGCATGCACCGCTCGATCATGCTGTTACATTCTCCTGTGTCCTTCACTGCTCCATACACGTCGTCGTGTAGCTGGCCTGGGCTGAGTGATGCTTGTGTTCCATCTGCAAACACGACTTTGCGCTAATCACCCAACCCCCAGTTAAGACGTCACGTGGCCAATCTTCTCCTCTCATCACGACGACGATTCTCTACTGAAACACCTGGAATCGGTTGAAATGTCCTTGACTAGGCCTGTGCAGAAGCTTGTGCCCTAAAGAAATCATCTTGTAATTGTTGACCAGTCCGAGATGGTCTCTCCGGCGCTGTTACGCGGATGTACGGATCTTGACGTGGCGTTATCATCCTCACGCTCTCAGTCGCATCATTGACCTCGCGCTGTCGTTCATTACGGTGCGTGTTACTGCTGCTTGTATACGTCCACCCTGAATCAGTATCAGAATTCTGGCTCGATAAAACTGGGAAATACAGATCACACTTGAAACGTTAACACTAGCTCAAGCACTATTACCAGTCCCCAACTGAAATGGCGCAGGCAGCCAGAGTTACTTGCTGTCTACCACTTACAACAAGACTAAACACGCTCTACGGCATAACGTGCCTAGTTCCACAATATTCAGAACTTTCCTGAGGTGTACATATTTATACAAAGTATAGCCAATTTCCATTTTGCATATATTTCGAAGCAATCCTTATCTTGGCAGGGCTGATTTATTATTTTAATTGTTGTCCAGAACGTGTTTAGTCCTGTATATAAAGTAATTTGTAGAACATTGTTTAAAACACATTAGCCGTGGAAAGGTTTCTTTATGTTCATGAAAATAGCATGATTGTATTCCCTTTTTTGTAGTCTACATTTTACATTTAAAGGAATTTTGTTTTCACAACGACTGCCATCTTACGCTGGAAGCCAAAGGTAAATGCCACTTACTAAAAGTATGTATTTACGGTCATTTATCCTATTAATAGACGCTTTAAAATCATAACAAAGAGTTCAGAACACAGAAAACTAGCAGTGAACACTCGCAGTTTACCTGATTTAAATTTATGTACTGAATTGATGTGATATTTTCTTGACCTCAGATGTATTATTTCTTCTCTGGAGTAATTATCAAATTTTCTTAATTCAGATTTCTGTGTAGCTTACATGTTAAAATGTGTGCAACCGGGCGAGTTGGCCGTGCGCTTGCATCCGGGAGATAGTAGGTTCCAATCCCACTATCGGCAGCCCTCAAAATGGTTTTCCGTGGTTTCCCATTTTCACACCAGGATAATGCTGGGGCTGTACCTTAATTAAGGCCACGGCCGCTTCCTTCCAACTCCTAAGCCTTTCCTATCCCATCGTCGCCATAAGACCTATCTGTGTCGGTGCGACGTAAAGCCCCTAGCAAAAAAAAAATGTGTACATGTATGTTTCAGCACAGTGTACAATTTGAGAGTTACTCTACATTAACCAAGTCCCCTTGGTTTTGAGTGATTCCTTTCACAAAACAGCCTCCCTTACAACTTTCACCTTGTTGTCCTCGTTTCTATAAGAACTTTTTCCTCGCTCTGAATTTCATTGATAAATTTGTCCATACTACTTGCAATTTCAGGGCTCCGTACACCAGTGAAGCCGAAATTAAAAAATAAACGGATGAGTTGTCCACACAGTTCGGGTCAGCAGATGTGTTTTGCATTTTGAAGACGGTGGGTTTGAAACACACTGTCGTTAGGCTTGAAGATATCAGTGGTTTTCCATTTTCACTCCAGGAATATGGAAGAAACTTGAGTCAGTGCGCAAACTGACAGAAAGAGAAATCCCCGATCCAGTCGAGAATTGAACTCGGACCCCTCGACGCTGACTATTCAGCCATACAGCCGGACTGTGGGTAGACAATTTGGAACCGGGCGAGTTGGAGGTGCGGTTAGGGCCGCGCAGTTGTGAGCTTGCGTCCGGGAGATAGTTGGTTTGAACCCCATCGTCGGCAGCCAGAAAATGGTTTTACGTGATTTCCGATTTTCACACCAGGCAAATGCTGGGAATGTACCTTAATCAATGCGACGTTCGCCTCCTTCCAACTCCTTGGCCACAAGACCTGTCCGTGTCGGTGCGACGTAAAACAATTTAAAAGGGAGAACACAATTAGGGAAGCGTACATTTAGAGAAGAGTTGCCTGGTTTCTCAACAGGGTCAGATATGAGGTGGGGTGAATCGTTGTAGGTAGTTTTACGACCGGATGCCCTTTCTGGCTTCAACCTCTTCAGAGGAGTTAATGGGATGAAATGAATGACGTGAAATATGATAGTAGGAAGGGAGAGGGTGAAAACCGGTGCCGGCATACAGCCTACTCCTGTCGACTAGCACCACGGGGTCTGTTCAAGGCTTAACGCCCCCATCTGACGGACGAATTACCATCAACTGCATCATATGCTCTCACACCATAGCAGCACTGTAGATACATTTGAAATTTAATCCAGGCTATTGGCACGCAATATAATGATTAGAAACTGTTACCCTGCAGCCAACATTCTGATGGTGAATTTTGTTTCAAATAACGGGACTCGAACCGGCTAAAGACGATCTCCAGACTTCAATGCCTTAACGATCATGGCCACCAGGCGAGTGTATGGATTTAAAATTCTGAGTTTTGGAATGAATGTGGTCAAAAATACCCGTTTGTCTTTGACTATCTAGGGTTAGTTGCAGATAAAATTGGAAGCACTGAGGGTTAAGGAACATGTAATAACAATTCTACCAGGGATACACCTTCCCCGGCTATTCAAACTACGCGCCTTCTCTATGGCCATCTATGTCAGTGACTCGAACATTCAAAACTTTCTCAAACTATTTCTCCTATGGTTAGATTGCACTAGCGACCTCTAGAGGACTAAACACAAATTAATTTCTGAAAATATTTCAGGTGTTGTAGTTGGTAAACAGTTTTTCTGATGATTTTTTTTTTTTGCATGTACTGAAGTCATCAATAATTTACCTGGTTCCTCCTTTAATGTAATCTGCTTATCAAATGCCTGTAACTCTAGCCAATCAAAGCCGGGGCAGTGCATGGAGATTTAGCCTATCAGTATTCTCTGCGATTTAATTTAACCTGGAACTTACCCCTATGGAGCTATTTCAGGAAAGTTCTTTAGGGCCATTTTGTCTGATTTGGCCCGGTTATTGAGAGTGCGACTTTACGGAGGTTAGACAGGTCCAGGGACAGGGTGCGGCTTGCTTGAAGACGATCAGCGGTGAAAATTACTGGCAGAATTTACCTAAACATCTGATTATGTCGGTGCGTGTGCTCGAGGGGAAGATGTCAGGAGTTCTCTTAATATCCAAAAATGTAATCTGTTTTTTTGGGGTGAAATATAGGACATTTAGCGTAATATTCGGACTCTATTTATATTCCCTACTGGGAAAAATGTAATGTAAGGGAGCACGAGTGGTGATCCTCGCTACTCTCCCCTTCCATTTTTCGCCGGGTGGCTAAAGTTGGTTTGGAAATCTTGTCTTAGTCTTTAAATTCCCCCTTTAGTCGCCCGATTTAGTATAGGATTAGCCTACGTTCTATAGGGCGTACCCACTTAGATTCTTGTCTTTTCCCGAATGCTCGTTAAGTAATGCTTGTGTTTCACTTCCTTGCCTTTTGTTAATGGCCTGGTTTGTGTAACCCTTTTCTTTCTTAAGGCCTTGTAGTATGGGTAGCTATACCCCTCTACTTTCTTTATGGTTCTTCGGGTTACCGTGTCTATGCTTAGTTTTCCATAAGAAAGAGTACTTAACCTGATTGTGAAACTTTGTAATGGATAAGACATCTGAGGATGTTCTTATAGAACGAAACATGTCATTCTTTGTATGTAACATGTCATTTGGATAGGTATGCTTATAGTGTTTTAGTTTGCATTTGATACTGTTGCGTGCCTGACAGACTGGAATGTGTTTATTACATATAATGGTGAACTGTCAAATAATGGCCTGGATGCCTAGCTCAGACGGTAGCGCGCTTTCTTCTGAGCCAAAATTGATAGGCTCTGTTCAGTGGTGTTTGAAAGTGCTCAAATGCGTCTATCTCATGGCAACAGATTCACTGTTAAATAAAGGGACTTCTGCGGGACAGAAATCCGTTACTTTTGCGTCTCTGAAAAACATAAAATACAGTTAGTAGGAAATAATAGTAGATTATGTAACAAGCATATAATGGCAATTATAGGCGAGTTGCATATGACTGTGTTTATGCTCGATGATAATTATAACTCTACTTTTTAATATTCATAAATTTCTGTTGATATGTCGATTGACGGTTGAGTTTACTGAACAGTGTGCAGAGCGCATGCCCTGGGTTATTGCTTTCCGTGAATGGATCATGGACCTAGGAGTCATATGTTTTCCAAGCTTTGATAGAAGGTTATCATAAGCTGGCTTTATTTGAAAAACAACTTGTTTATTGTACAGTTGGTGAAGTGAATTTGTGGTTGTGGAATGTTGCAAGTAGAAGTTGAATTGAATGTTTGATTTAGGAAACAAGTGCGAAGCTAGTGCGTTGAGCGCAGATGCGATGTACCATAATCAAAATCTGAACTATGATTGTATCATAATGGAAATCCGAACTCTGATTGGTGGTGACACTGTATCATAATGAAACTTGAACTATAATGACCCTCATTAAAATTCTGTTTTCTGGCATGTAATATTTCGGCATCGTCGAGCATAAAACAATAAATAGTCCCGTTCCTCGCTTGACACTCTCCTTGCAGTTCTGAAGGGAGATGTGATAGAGCCTCGTGGACAATTGAGTGAATCGTTGATATTTGACTGTTGTAACAATTAATAGTATTTCACCCCACAGGGATCACTGTAAATACTTATTTGTTAATATAAGCCAAGATTTTCATTCGGGTAATCACACTAACGAGGGCCCGGATGTTTATGACCTAGAAATGTTACAATTACTCAAGCATTTATGGCCTAAAAGTATTGAAATATAAAAATAAATATAACTTAAAATGTTTGGTAACATTTTCGAAAAAAATATGGTCGCTGTTTAAATTAACGTAACATTGATAATAAACTTTTACAATCTAGCACATTTAATAGTAATATTATTTATTTACTCGCGTCGGAAACATACTTAATATCGACAGTTGAAACAAGATAATAATTTGACTATTTACAAAAGTTAACGAACAGAGGAAATTAAATAAATTTAGTGTACATATAGATGGTGTTCTTCCAAAACAAGGGCATTAAATCTTGCTCTGAGCATGAAAATGGGCAGAGAGGACATTGGTACATATGGTTCACTGTTTGTTCTTCACTGCAGTCGCCCTTGATGTCCTCTGATGTGAAGCCCTATAACTTACGTGAGGACTTAGCCCTGCCGACACCAGTTTTTAATCTGTTAAGGGACCTTCAAACACTCCAGTCTTCATTGCAGCCAGCTGGAGGATGTTGACGCGACTCCATCCAGTCTCGCTGCTCAGATTTTCACAAGGAAAGCCTTGCCTTATCGGGTGGTCATTTCCAGGGCTCCGATGTGTATTAATAATAATAAATAACTTAGGTAATAATATTAATTATTATTATATGTTGAATTTATTTAATTACTCAATCCAGATGTAACTCTCGGCTCTGTAGAGAATGAAATAAATGTCACGTTTTGATTGGCGATCAAAAGAATTACAATACCACATTACAAACATTTTAAAGTTTTCAAACAGGCACGATCTTACATTGACTTGTAACGGGAAAAGGACCGCTCAGCATCGCAGGATGTTTCTGTCGCTTTCCACGCATCTGTATTTTTCTATACATTTTACGGTCCTAATTCACATAAATATATACAATTCTCAGAATGATAATTGTAAGAAATTACGGATAACAGGTAGGAGGTATGCAAAATCCGTCCTTGAGCCGACTGCAAGCATTTTTCGTAAATGGAATTAACAGTTTAAAAAATATGACAAAAATACGAAAATTCTCGGGGAAATATGACCATTATATGAAAAATACTGGAAAATGACATTCAAGGTTTAACAAGCCAAAATATAACTTTTATGACTCATAAACATTGCATAAATTTAGTCACCGTGGATACAATCATGCTGAATTTTTATTTCTCGTGGAGATATTACTGGTTCATGTTTGTGGGTTACTGTAGTCACGTCCTATGGACAACGGCTGAGTGGCCTATAAAGTCGTCCTGAGAGTCGGGATACCAGTTGCTATGGAATGGGAGTGGGCATCTCGGACATATTCTGAGTCCTGACCCTCCTTGTGCTCAGGCGGCTAGGACTATACAATCCACCGGGGTCCATAACCCGTTGGAGGAGAGATCCTCACTTGGACTATATGTAAGTGGGGTAGCATCCTGCTTCATCAGTTTACTGAGCTCAGAACATTTTAAGCAAGCCTCGGACTAATGGTAGTAATGGAGTCCCACTCCCATTTGACAGGCGAGGGACTCCTTGGAAACAACTCTGCGAACGAAATGGAATTCGATGGGGAGCTATCAATATTAATAGGGCTTATGGACGAAAGAAGGTATAACTGGCTGAGTCAGCAAAGAGGATGCATCTGGATGTGCTAGGAGTAAGTGATATTCCGGTACGGGGAGATAACGAGGAAGAGATAGGAGATTATAGAGTGTACTTGACGGGTGTTAGAAAGGGAACGGCAGAGCCTGGGGTAGGGCTCTTTATCAGGAATACCATTGCACGCAACATAGTTTCTGTTAGGCACGTAAACGAGCGAATGATGTGGGTAGATTTGTCAGTTGGAGGAATTAGAACTAGAATTGTGTCCGTGTATTCACCATGTGAGGGTGCAGATGAGGATGAATTTGGCAAGTTTTATGAAGCATTGAGTGACATCGTGGTCAGGGTCAACAGCAAGGATAGAATAGTGCTAATGGGCGATTTCAATGCGAGAGTTGGGAATAGAACTGAAGGATACGAAAGGGTGATTGGTAAATGTGCGGAAGATATGGAAGCTAATGGGAATGGAAAGCGTTTGCTGGACTTCTGTGCTTAGCTCTTACGAATACATTTTTCAAGCATGAGGCTATTCACCGCTACACATGGGAGGCTAGGGGTTCCAGATCCATAATAGACTATATCTTAACAGACGTTGAATTCAGGAAATCTGTTAGAAATGTACGAATTTTTCGCGGATTTTTCGATGATACAGACCACTATCTGATCTGTAGTGAACTAAGTATCTCTAGGCCTAGGGTAGAGAAAGTGAAATCTGTCTGCAAACGAATAAGGGTAGAAAATCTCCAGGACGGGGAAATTAGACAGAAGTACATAGATATGATTTGTGAGAAGTTTCGAACAGTAGACAGTAAGCAGGTTCAGGATATAGAAAATGAATGGGTGGCATACAGGGATGCTGTAGTAGAAACAGCAAGGGAATGCCTAGGAACAACTGTGTGTAAAGATGGGAAAAGGCGAACATCTTGGTGGAATGATGAAGTGAGAGCAGGCTTATCAGAAATGGCTCCAAACAAGGACCGAGGCAGACAGGGATTTGTACGTAGATGAAAGAAACAGAGCGAAACAAATAGTTGTTGAATCCAAAAAGAAGTCATGGGAAGATTTTGGTAATAACCTGGAAAGGCTAGGTCAAGCAGCAGGGAAACCTTTCTGGACAGCAATAAAGAATCTTAGGAAGGGAGGGAAAAAGGAAATGAACAGTGTTTTGAGTAATTCAGGTGAAGTCATAATAGATCCCAGGGAATCACTGGAGAGGTGGAGGGAATATTTTGAACATCTTATCAATGTAAAAGGACATCATCCGGGTAGTCTTGCAAACAGCCAAGCTCATGGGGAGAAGGAAAATGATGTTGGTGAAATTATGCTTGAGGAAGTGGAAAGGATGTTACATAAAATCCATTGTCATAAGGCAGCAGGAATAGATGAAATTAGACCTGAAATGGTGAAGTTTAGTGGAAAGGCAGGGATGAAATGGCTTCATAGAGTGGTAAATTAGCGTGGAGTGTTGTTAAGGTACCTTCAGATTGGGCAAAAGCAGTAATTGAACCTATCTATAAGCAAGGGAACAGGAAGGATTGCAACAACTATCGAGGTATCTCATTGATTAGTATACCAGGCATAGTATTCACTGGCATCTTGGAAGGGAGGGTGCGAACAGTCGTTGAGAGGAAGTTGGACGAAAACCAGTGTGGTTTCAGACCACAGAGAGGCTGTGAGGATCAGATTTTCAGTATGCGCCAGGTAATTGAAAAATGCTACGAGAGGAATAGGCAGTTGTGTTTATGTTTCATAGATCTGGAGAAAGCATATGACAGGGTACCAAGGGAAAATATGTACACTATACTGGGGGGAATGTGGAACTAAAGGTAGATTATTAAAATCAATCAAAGGCATTTATGTTGACAATTGGACTTCAGTGAGAATTGATGGTAAGGTGAGTTCTTGGTTCCGGGTACTTACAGGGGTTAGACAAGGCTGTAATCTTTCACCTTTGCTGTTCGTAGTTTACATGGATCATCTGCTGAAAGGTATAAAATGGCAGGGAGGTGGAAATATAGTAATCAGTTTGGCGTATGTTGATGACTTGATCTTAATGGCAGATTGTGCCGAAAGCCTGAAGTCTAATATCTTGGAACTTGAAATTAATTGCAATGAGTATGGTATGAAAATTAGCCTCTCGAAGACTAAATTGATGTCAGTAGGTAAGAAATTCAACAGAATTGAATGTCAGATGGGTGATACAAAGCTAGAACAGGTCGATAATTGCAAGTATTTAGGTTGTGTGTTCTCCCAGGATGGTAATATAGTAAGTGAGATTGGATCAAGGTGTAGTAAAGCTAATGCAGTGAGCTCGCAGTTGCGATCAACAGTATTCTGTAAGAAGGAAGTCAGCTCCCAGACGAAACTATCTTTACATCGGTCTGTTTTCAGACCAACTTTGCTTTACGGGAGCGAAAGCTGGGTGGACTCAGGATATCTTATTCATAAGTTATAAGTAACAAACATAAAAGTAGCAAGAATTAGTGCTGGTACAAACAGGTGGAAACAATGGCAGGAGGGTACTTTGAATGAGGAGATAAATGCTAATTTTGGAATGAACTCGATGGATGAAGCTGTACCCACAAACCGGCTTCGGTGATGGGTCATGTGAGGCGAATGGAGGAGGATAGGTTACCTAGGAGAATAATGGACTCTGCTATGGAGGGTAAGAGAAGTAGAGGGAGACCAAGACGACGATGGTTAGACTCGGTTTCTAACGATTTAAAGATAAGAGGTATAGAACTAAATGAGACCACAACACTAGTTGCAAATCGAGGATTGTAGCTACGTTTAGTAAATTCACAGTGGCTTGCAGATTGAACGCTGAAAGGCATAACCGTATATAATGATAATGTATGTATGTGGAGATATTAAATAAAGAGAAAATAATATGATATGGCATGGCATGACATGAACATCCGAGCCCTAGTTTAGGAGTTGTAATAACCATGTAAATGATACGGCGTATAAGTCTCTGCTAAAATCCCAATTGGAGTATGTATGGGACCAACATCAGCATCAAGCAGCACGGTTTGTTCTGGGTGATTTCCGACAAAAGAGTAGCGTTGCAAACTTTCAGCTGGGAAGGTTTGGGAGTGGGGAGACGAGCTGCTCGACTGTCAGTGGAGAGATGGCGTCAGTAGACGAATGAGCTGGAATGAAACTTTTAAATAATGATCGTAATGTGAAGATAAATTTTGAATTCAGGAGGAGAAAGTGGGGCAAATATTCATTAATAGGAAGAGGAATTCGGAAATAGATTCATTTATCGAGGGAAATGTTCCATAAATTTGTAACTTACTTGGAATAATTTAATAAAAGTCCAGGTAAACAACTGATAGGGAGACAGCGCTAAATTCAGGCGAGTGGTGACTGACCGGTTTGATTGATTCAATAAGGGAAATCGTGAAGTTCCACGCATTTAATTCTCAGACAGAGGAATAGGCAGAGCGAACTGTCTCCCTCCAATGCAGTAACGAATGTTGGGGCACAGAAGCACGGAGTTTAGCGATACGGATCTGGGAGCATTACAGTGACATGTCTTGCTCGGGAGAAGGAATGGCGGTGATTTCCTTAATGTCCTTGCGGGGTGTAGTGGAGGAACATGGCGCGTTTCACATGTAGTGGAAGGACATATTAACCGGGAGATAGCAAGGCATGTTACTTTGTAAACGGAAGGTCGTGCTGAATTTTCTAGTATATCTTGCATATATTTTACTTCAGAACTGTAAATCTCCATCAGGGTGGCACGAAGGAATACTTTTTGAAAAACCCTGTGGGTGGGGGACGCAGAGGAAGAATACGCCCATGGTATCCCCTGCCTATCATAAGAGGCCACTAAAAGGGGCCGCAGGGGCTCTCAACTTGGGAGCGTGGGTTGGTAACCGCGGGGCCCTCAGATGCGTCTTGGCATTGCTTCCACTTACTTGTGCCAGGTTCATCTATCCTGTCCGACCTCCTTTGGTCAACTCCTGTTCTTTTTCGACACCAAAGATATTAGAGCATTCGAAGCCTAGGGAGTCTTTCATTTTCACGCCCTTCGTGGCTCTTGACTTTCATCGCCCGTTACTTCAGTTTTCGACGTGACGAATCCCTTATTCTTTTCTCTCTCACTCTCTACCCCCTGTGAGTGCGGGACGCAGACGAAGAATATTTCCACAGTATCCCTTGCCTGTCGTCAGAGGCGACTAAATGGGGCGACCAACGGATGGTTGTATTAGAACCATGAAACTACCATCAGGCGTGGAACACCATGGGCCGTCTGTACTTGCGAGTAGTACCACTATGTTAGGTACACAACATGTTTGTGATTACTAGCAGCAGAGAGTGGCTTCACTGTGGGTTTATATTACCTGTGATTAGTATCACTATAGGAGTGACACCGTGCATCTGTGTTGCCCGTGAATAGTACACCTATATTATGAACACCATTGGCATGCGTTGTCTATGAGTGGCGCCATTATGTGAGAAACACCATAGGTCTGCGTTACCCGTGCAACATACTATACTTCTCAGTAGTACTATAATGTGTGGAACACCGTGAATTTACGCTACTTTTGATTAGTACCGTAATATGACAAATACCATGGTTCGACTTTACTGTCGATAAGTAGCATTATGAGGGGCCGTTGACTTGGATTATGCATCATCGGTTCAAGAAGCAGTCCCTTATACAGCATTACTACTGTTCTCAGATAGTTTCTGGGAAGGCGAGGATCCACTGTATTCACCCATGCATTCTTCATCATCACGTTTTGAATTTTGGTCAGTGGATGATTTTGGACTTTTAAATTGTCATTTCATTTTGTCTCATTTCATTCCATTAGCGACCGATGACCTAGATGTTAAGCCCCTTTAAACGACAATCATCATCATCATCATCATCACCATCATCATAATCACCATATTCTTTGAAAATAATAATTTTATTGCACACGAAGCGATTTCATACCATTTATTGTAGCATTATTTATAAAAATTCAAAGATTATACTAAAAAGAATTTTGTGAATTTTAATCTTTCAAAACACAAACAATCAAACGTACGTCTTTTTGTCATAGAAACTTGCTTTTTTTTTTTTTTTTTTGCTAGTTGCTTTACGTCGCACCGACACAGATAGGTCTTATGGCGACGATGGGACAGGAAGGGCCTAGGAGTGGGAAGGAAGCAGCCGTGGCCTTGATTAAGGTACAGCCCTTGCATTTGCCTGGAGTGAAAATAGGAAACCACGGAAAACCATCTTCAGGGCTGCCGACAGTGGGGCTCGAACCCACTATCTCCCGAAGACTGGATACTGGCCGCACTTAAGCGACTGCAGCTATCGAGCTCGGTGAAACTTGTTCATATTGTTTAACGATGCCTTACATCCAGGTTATCGGCCTCTGATAACTTGATGTGGCTGTGTGCAATCAACACCGAGGCGATATTGGTTCCATTTTGCTGCCATGTTTCCTATTGGGGTTAGAATTTGATTTGGCCTCGGCCTTGTTTTCAGGCGGGATTCCCTCCCTGGTGAACCCTGTCGGTCGGGGTTGCATACGATTAATACACCCACGGTACCCCTGCCTGTCCGTAAGAGGCGACTACAAGGGGCGTCCTAGCCGCGGAAATGGATTGCGGCTCTGAAATCTTGAATTTGCCTACTGCAGATGAGAGTGTTTGAATACATCAACAGGTAATCTCTGCTTAGCGTAGAAGGTGACTAAAAATCTATGTGGCCAACGGTTCCCTCTCGATGGTTTGTTGTAGAGCGATCAAAATTTGATGTGCGTGCTTCTTGGAGAAGAACGACTTATCCGTCTGACAACACAGGTCTCCGCACAGCCCAATGCCAGAGTATGTCACTTTATCAAGTTACTTTATTAGGCTTGTTATAGTGACCGCGCTTTATATACGCTCTAGGGTGCACTCCATTGCGGGTGATTTGCGAAAGTGTGTTTTAGTGCTCATTGCCTCATTCATCCCGTATTAGGCATCGCTGCTTGGTTCTGCTAAAGAAACCCTGGTCGGTGTGGGTGGCATTTAAGGAGGACGATTACGGCCATGAATGGAAACAAACATCAAAAGCCAACCCACTGGAAACAAGCGTAGCGATAAAGTTTGGGGTCCAGCGTCCCTATGTTCCTGGTTACTAGCAGAACGGTTGAGAATGACTTCAACCTGGTGAAGCCTATTTTTGTTTAGCAGACAGTTCCAAGGTGCGGCCAACTTGAAGACCTGAAGAAGATGTTCAGCAGTGCAGTTCACGTCCGGCACATTACGCGCTAAGTCGACGATGAAGATTTTACCACCGGTGGTTAAATTGTCTCCTTTTTTAATCTGTCAGTATTACCGGATAATCCCATACCAGGAAGCCTACCCACGCAATATGAGACCGTACATCCTGCCTCACATGTGGTCCTATAACTGTCAAAGATTCGGACTCACGTTATCTCGTTGTTATAATTAGTCTGGTAATGCTGCTCATGACGCGGAAAAGTGCACTCCTCCAGCCACGGCCTTCATTATCCTCAAGATAGAAACTGTCCCGTCTACCTCAGTGACAAGGAGATCCAGGAGCCAGAAAGCGCGCCGATGTTCAATTCCATCAGTGCTCTCTGAAATCAGACAGATTTAAGCATTACCGGGCAGAATTTGTTAACTTCAACGTTCGTTCCAGAAACACCTGAGAGGATTGCTGCGCCCAAGGCGACAGTTGCTCCTGTCAGCAACGCTGCAGAGTGTAAAATCTCGAAAGCTAGGACCGCCTAGCCTTCGACTACAAAGGAGTCTTTGCCTGTTAAAGAACCTAAGTCAGCACAGCAGCGGATTAAGACAACATCTCCCTACTCCAAGAGGTCGACGAAAGCCACTCACGAGCCGACGGATGCAACACTGTCGGCTGAGCTTTGAAATCCACCCCTAGCCCGTCTAAGAGGCGGAAAAGACAGAAGTCCATACCATCAAATTCCTCAACCTTCCTGTGAGGGGAGAATAAGCCCTTCTTTGTTAGGAATGTGTCAGCACCTTGAGATATACCTGTTGTGAAAACTGTACGCTCCCCTCCTTAGAGGAATCCCCACCACCGTGGAGCGTCAAAGAAAGACTCGACTTGTCCGTGATGAGGGAATGGACGTCGAGCATTAATCTACAACTACCGATGTAGATGTTGTTGTAGATGTCTGGTTAAAAAGCGCCACGGCACTTACAACCTAAATACCTTTGAAAAATCTCACCCTATGGTACGGTTACAGTGGAATTTTAACGGTTAATGGAGACATCTTACTGGGAAGCGCAAGCGAGTATTTGATATTTGTTCATGGCGTCGAGCTTTTGCCACTACTTTCATCATTTGAGAGGAACCTTGGTGTAAGTGGAATTGCGGAAGTGTAGAGTGTTGACTGTGAGGCAAGGAATGTTTAGGACGACACAAACACCTAGTCCCCAGGCCAGGGATATTAATCAATTACAATCAAAAACCCCTAACCCGGCCGAGAAACGAACCCGTTGCCGCCGGGTGACAGGCGGATGCGTTGTCTCCTATACCGCGCGGCCGGAATTCGCGGCGAGTATTGTCTGTATTTAAGAACATTTTCTCAGACCAGTTCATCATACGGTCCTGAGAAATTTTAGACTCTTGACAGAACAGGGTTATGCTAACGGGGCTTCCGGTCGCGGTGGTATTTTTACTCCTTATGATGCTTACAGCAAAGCAGTCCCCCTAGAAACCCAGCTGAAGACAGTAGCGGTACCTGTTTCGTTGCCTGTCAAAACTACACGTTGTAATGCTTATTCCCCACCAGGGCAGCCCTCCAAAGTCATGGTGGTGATGATGGTGCTTGCTGTTATAATAAGCCTAACATCTAGGTCATCGGCCCCTCCTACATTCAAATGACACAATTGAGCTTCTAGATTAGTTCCCAACTCATTTTGTCTTATTGGGTGATTTTAACGCCCTTCACCCGTTATGGTTCTCTGAAATGCCTTAGCCTAGAGGAAGTGAGTTAGAGATGTTGATAGAAGAGTTTGATTTATGCATTGCCGGTCTGAGAAGATCAGACGGTTGAAGTGCTGGCCTTCTGACCCCTGCTCGGCTCAGTTCGGTGGTACTTGAAAGTGTTCAAATACGTCAGTCTCGTGTCGGTAGATTTAAAGGCACGTAAAAGAACTCCTGCGGGACTAAATTCCGGCACACTCGGTGTCTTAGAAAACCGTAAAAGTAATTAGTGGGGCGTAAAACGAATGATATTATTATTATTATTATTATTATTATTATTATTATTATTATTATTATTATTATTATTATTATGTAATTTGAATGCGGGGGAACGAACACATTGACGTTACGCCTTTTCCTCTGCTCGGAAGGGGTGCACACGATGACCTCTGTGACAGTGACGATTTCCCTATTACTGCGGAGCAAAATTCCGACTCTACTGAAAATACAATTTCTGATCATTTATCTTACATTGTTTGCTTTTTCGTAAATAGTATAGAAAGGAAAATTTGTAGGACAAAGCTTCTACTAGGGCGAAGATTTTTATACCTAAATATTTTAACTCGAGGACTAAGCGTTTGAATTCCTCTACTGTTAACTTCGCTTTGTTTTTAAAATAAAAATTTTAGATTTTTAACAACATTGCTCGCAGCAAGTTGGCAGACAATATAGCCGTTTATAGCTGAGTCCGTCATACTACAATGCATGTGTGTGTAGTCTTAGTTGCTATACTGAAATTCAACTCAAGAGCTTAGGAAAAGTATCCTTGCGCATGTGAACACGTCCCCTGTTCCCCCTTCCCGTCACCGTTCTCCATCTCCGCCACAACCAGCTTAACATTAACGCCGTGCGTCTATCTGACAAGTACTTCATTCTGAAATAGTGAAGCATCAAACGAAATCACCTCCTTTCACATAGCTGTACTTCAATTATGTACCATATCTATTTATTCCTTTATTGACAATGTAAAACCTACTGACCTTACTGACGAATACCGGGGCAAGAGAAACAAGGTTTATTTTTATTTCATAATACAATTTGTGTGAGGCACATGGAGACTTACAACATAAGTATACGATTCCGCGCTCGTGCAACGACTGTCAATTCCAGTTTCTCACAGTTCGAAAAGCTGAAAACCCCACCCGTGAGTGGGATTGCAAAATACAATGTTTCCAGGAATGTTGTAAATACTGTAGTCTCGTCATTCGGAGGGTAAAAACGAACTCATGATGAAAGTCACTCGGATCCCATTTCAGTTGCCTCTTACGACATGTAGACGATACTGAGAATGTATTCTACCCACAGTTGGACTTGGGTATTTTCATGGGGATATTCATGCTACTCAAGCTCGATCTAAAAGTGTACACTTACTGGCAAAGTGTTCGTGTGTATTCATTCAGCAAGAAATATGTGTTAATATATGCTCCTATGCTGGCGTAGGAGGAGGAGAGATGATACTTCCATGTGGCGCGTCCGAGGCGGCGGATAGGGGGGTCCTAACTGGCTTGCCGGCGGACTTGAGGGAAATAAAAGCGCTCTCGCGGAGCAAACGCATAACCGATATGGGTGGGGAACGCAGACGAAAAATACACCCACGGTATCGCCTGCCTATCGTAAGGGACGACTAAAAGAGGCGATCAAGGGATGATGGAATTAGAACCATGAGACAACTTGAAAGTTGTACCATCACGCCGGGAACACCATGCGTCACCTATACTTGCGAGTAGCAGTAGACAAGAGGTTTGTGATTAGTAGCAACAGTGTGTGAATCAGGGTGGGATTTATAGTACCCGTTATTAGCACGACTACATGAGCGACACCGTGGTTCTGACTTGCCTGTGATTAGTGCCCACTATGTGAGGAAAACCATTGGTTTGCATTTGCCTATGGGTGGCGCCGTAATGTGAGAAACACAATACGCCTGTGCGTATTATATTACCTGCGAGTAGTACCACAATGTGTGGAACACCGTAAGTCTGCGTTACTTATTATTAGTACCACTCTATTAGAAATACCATGGTTATTACTTCCTAGCTATACGTGTCGTTATGAGGGGCGGTTGCCCCGGATTTTGGACTTCTTTAGACAACAAGCATCATAGTTTCAGGATATTTCTTTTTGGAAGCAGCCCCTTGGTCAGTAATACTACTATTGTTTTAAGATAGTTTGTGGGAAAGTGGAGCATTGCGGGTCGAATCCACCGATGGTTTTAAGTTCATACTCATTGCTCATAGTCTCTTTTTTAATTTTAGTCGGTGTATTAATTTTGCAGTTGTGCATAACTTTCAATATTGTGAGATCGACCCGCTGAATATTTTCAATTGATAATGTTCATCCATTAATTCTTCATCATCACGTTTTGAATTCTGGCCAGTGGATGAGTTTTGGACCTTTAAATTTGTCATTATATTGACTCATTGCGTCCCATTAGGAGCTGATAATCATCATCATCATCACTCTTTCCTATCCATCAGGCTCGTGTTCAGGAATTAGGAAATATTCAATCGATGGCGTTTTGAGACAATGTGCAGTAAACGCATCTCGTAAGTTTGATTTTGTACTGTACAATTAGTGCGGATGTTGATGATTAAAAATTAATAGATCGTGACTGTTTAGAAACTAATATGTTCACAATTCAACCATGAAATCATTCATTCATCAATTCATGTAGTCATTCATTCAATTAATTCAAAATATACGTCGTAATTATAGGATAGCTCTATAAAGACGTGTGACAAAAAATTCAGCACTAATTCAACTTAGGGAGGGTAAGATACAGGTTTGTCCCGGACTATATAACTCTGTTGAGGTGTAGGACAAAAAAAATTAACGTAAAATCTACAATTTAGAAACTGGGTTGAAATAGTTAATACGTTTAGTATAGTAAATAAGGAAAATAACGCATGTACCAAAACACTTTTCGGATTAGAATTAAAGATTACACCCTCCTCATTGTCAGGCTGATATGTTGCCTTGAGTGACATCATGTAATGTACAATGTGGATAATAGTGTGTTAGCCTAGAAGTTAAGACAATAAAAGCCAGGATAACTTCCTAAGATCACCGCTCTCTTCAGATTTAAAACTTAACAAAGGAACAGGTGGGGTGGTGAGTAATTTGTAAAGCTGTCACTGGCGCGCTGCTGAAGCAGAAACAAACAAAAACCAGTTTTACAGCGCCGCTCGGTTATAGTGGCAAACTTCCTTCACTGTTTTTCTTTACACTGTAGCAATTATACTGTCTCTTCATTGCTAGAGTTCTCTCATTATGGGGTAATATAAAGTCAGCTGTTCCTAATGATATTGGCCACTGACAATGCGAGTTTTAACCGCGTATATCTCCATCTGCCATGAAAGAAAAACGTCCTCCCTTAGATCATAAGCTACTGCAGCTACGGTTTCATTACCTGGTTACCGTGCAATAACAATGCAGTAGTTAAGATGGGAAAATGCTTCAGCTCACATATCTGTTACTTACCTGATAACATGATTTGCATTACTCCTACAAAATGGTCGATTGTGTGTACATCCTACAGTCAGATTCCCGGCCGCTAAGATTGCATCGCACATAGTGTGGACCGAACTCTTGAATTTCATTTACACGCCATTCGTAGCTCTTGTATTTTCTACTTTGTCTGGTACTTCAATCTTCGAAGTGTGGGTGGGGGACGCAGATGAAGAATACACCCACGGTATCCCTTGCCTGTCGTAGGAGGTGAATAAAAGGTGCGACCAAGGAATGTCTACATTTTGAACCATGAGACAATCTGTGATTAGTACCATTCCCCGATGAACATCATGGGTAGACGTTCCTTGCGATTAGTACTACTACATGAGACTACATGTGCTTTCTCTTGGAGAAATAATACTACTGTACTACCTGAGGAACTGGTACCGCTACTGCCTGAAGCTGGCTCAGGGGAGGATTACTATGGGAGAGTACAATTATATGAAGAACACCATGGGTCTGTGTTGCCTGCGTGTGGTGCCATAATGTGTAATACTCCGTAGGTTTACACTTTCTGCGATTTGTACCGCCATGTGGCGTGATTAGAACCACCATGGATCTAGACGGCGCCCGTGTTGAGTACCGGTACTTTCATGTGAGGAACACCATCATTCTTCGTTACCTATGATTAGTACCAGAATTGGAAAAACATCAGTGATTGGAACCATTATGAGTGGCCGGCGACCTGTGTTTTGAACCCCTTTAGACAACAAGCATCATCTCAGAAAATAAGACATTGTGAATCGGATCCACTGATTGTTTCGTATTAATTTCTACCCAGTGGATATATTTTGACGTTTTAATTATAGACACATTTCTTTGCCCCTCCTGTCATTACGGCCCGATGATCCAGCTGTTAAGCTCCTTTTGACAACAATAATAATAATAATAATAATAATCATCATCATCATCATCCTTGTGCCGTGGGAAGTCTCCCCCGGCCCTTGGTATTTTATTCAGCCTGGCCAGGCTCTAATGTTATGTGCCACTTTATATTTGTAACTGTTTTCTTGTATATGTATAGATGTTTATGTAAAAGTCTTGTTGGTGCGTTTACGTAGAGCTAATGCTCGTCATTTCTTGTACTATTTTTTAACTTCTGCCGTGGCAGCTTGTTTGATGAGGCATATCGTACCCCTTGCATGGCGATCTTTAAATTGTAAAGTCTTTCATTATGAGTTGTAAAACCACGGGTAATGTTATTTGAGGTTCCTTATAATGAAGTGGCCAGGTTTTACGCACCTTCGTGTAATGCCAAGTAATGTGTAAGTCGCATCTGTTAGAGTTTCTCTGCAGTTCCAAGAGCTGTTTAGATGTTACCTAAAGTGTAATAGTTTTAGATTGTTAGGCACAGAATTACCTGTTGGTATTTGGCGATAATATGAAGTGGGATACCCTCCTCTTAAGATTGTATTAACTGTACTTTTAAATTACCTGGGATGGTTCCCTAGGAGACCTTGTGTCACGGTTGTAAATTATATATTATACGAGAGTGTTCTTACTATATATTGGATAAAGAGTCTGATATAGTTTATGATTAAGGTGCGTAGCAAATGTTAACAAAACAAGGCAAATTTAAATCTGTTATATAATAAAGTTTTGGCACTATGATTTGAGTGCTTATGTGTCCAGCCCCATAGCTCCACCACTTCCTTCTCGTTCGGTACGCTTGCCATACGTTGGCACAATCATAATCATCATCATGATCATCATCATCATCATAGAAATCTAGAATTCTAGTAGTTTTATATCTCCTGCAATGTCCCATACATCTTCATGTCCAAGGTAAAAATAAACCACACTCAGAAACACAAGGCACTTCGCAAGGTAACTGTCGCCCAGCCAGGCGAAGGGTGGCAACGTGACACCATCCTTAGCCGTACCGATTGGCTTTATTGATCCGGTCTATTGCCTCATGGACCGTACCTGCACTTCGTTCACAGATAACACGCTCAGATCAGAACTATTGTACGCAGTAGAAAAATATTTGAATAAATGTTTCGAAACATTGACGAGAAAGAACCTAAATTTTGACGTGCTTAATTGTTATTTTCGTAGTTCCAGCTTTGGTGTCATTTAATATAATAATGCTTATAAAAGTTGTACACAAAATAATTTCCAACCTTTTGAGTTTCGTGCACTTCTCGCGCAGGAATACTATTAAAGGAGAATTTCGCTGTTATTCAAAAAATTAAAAATAAATCCAAAAAAATTAATTTTATATAAAACAGGTGAATACCAATAAATGGTACAAAATCCAATTTTCAAATTTTGTATATGATACATACTTCACCATACGAGTTACAATAATGGAGATAATCACGATGTAATATTTACTCTATAGTTGTCATATTAACGAGCTAACTGGCGGAGGCGGTGGAGGTTGGGATAGTTTTTATGATGCTTATTGGTTTTAAAGGGGCCTAACAGCTTGGTTATAAGTCCCCAATATATCGACGTAACGAAATGAAAATTAAAAATTCAAAATATATCCACGGACTAGAATTTAGAACAAATGTTGATGAGAAAGTGATCGTGAAACAAAACATTCAGTTGATCCAATTCACAATGTCTTCCACGAACCTACTACGCTGGCGTAGCAGAGGAAAGGTGATACTCCTACGTGGCGCGTCCCAGGTGGTGGATAGGGGGGTCCTAACCGGCTTGCCGGCGGACTGAGGGAAATAAAATACCTCTCGCGGACCTAACACATCTCATCCTGTTGCTGGGGAACGCAGATGAATAATACGCCCACGGTATCCCCTGCCTCTCGTAAGAGGCGACCAAAAGGGGAGACCAAGTAATGATCGAATTAGGACCATGATACTACTTGAAATTTGTTCCATCATGCGGGGAACACTATGGGTCACCTTTACTTGCGAATAGTACCACTATGTTATGTACACAATAGGTTTGTGATTTGTAGCAACAGAATGTAAATCAGAATGGGGTTTACAGTACCCGTAATTAGTACCACTATATGAGCGACACCGTTGGTCCGCATTGCCTGTGATTAGTACCCAGAGTGTGAGGAACACCACGGGATAGTACGAGTCCCTGTGATTAGTATACCTATGTAAGGAACACCATAGGTTTGTGTTGCCTGTAAGTGGCACCGCAATGTGAGAAACGTAATGTGCGTTACCTGTGCGTATTACATTACCTGTGAGTAGTACCATGAAGTGTGGAATACCGCGAGTTTACGTTAATTTTTATTAGTACCACAAAATGACAAATATCATGGTTCTACTTTACCAGCGGTTAGTACCATTATGAGGGGCCGATGACCTGGACTTTGGACCCCTTTAGACAACAAGCATCATCGATTCAGGATTGTGCTTTAGAAGTTGTCGCTTGGTCAGTAATACTATTGATTCTAGGAATGTGGGCCATTGCGGATCGGATCCACTGACTGTCTTAAATTCATGTTCATTCATTCCTTCTTCGTCATCACGGACTGAATTCTGGTCAATGGATAATTTTCATCTTTTAAATTGTCATTACATTTCGTCTGATTTCGTACCATTATGAGCTGATCACTTCGGTGATATGCCCTTTTAAACAACAAGCACCACATCATCACAATGTCTTAATCATTGGGATGATGCTTATTATCTAAAAGGGTCCAACATCCAGATCACAATGGTACTAATCACTAGTAAAACCGAACCATGGTATTTCATATAAAATGGTGCTACTCATACGTAACACAGACCCATTCTGAACGCAGTGGGACCGACCAGTGGAATACACATGATGACCTCTATCGTAAGCAACACTCAGACCCATTGGTTCTTCACATAATGGTGCTGCTCCTATATAACGTAGACCCATGGTTTTCTTCGCATGGTGTTACTAGTCGCAAGTAACGTCGACCTGTGTTGTTCCGCACGTAATGGTACTAATCACAATTGTCCTCATGGTTCTTATTGCATCATCCCTTGGTCGCCGCTATTAGTCGTCTCTTACGACAGGCAGGGAAAACCGTGGGTGTAGTCTTCGGCTGAGTTCTCCACTCACAGAGTGTAGAGTGAGAGAATAAAGAAGAATGAAGTAATCTGACACTTAGAAGCATGAAGTACCGGAAGAAAGGCTAGGGCAACGACGAGCGTGGACATGAAAGACTCCGTGGGCCTCAAATTCTTTGATACCGTCGCGAGAAGACAAGAACAAGAGTTGACCAATGGAGGTCAGACAGGATAGATGAATGTAAGGAGACTGGCACAAGGAAGTGGAACCTATGCCAGGACCCCGTGTTCGCCAACCCACGCTCCCGAGTTGAGAGCTTTCGTAGCCGGTTTCAGTCGCCTCTTACGACAGAAAGGGGATAACGCGGGTGTATTCTCTATCTGCGTCCCTCACCGACAGGGTGTATGATAGTCTTTATTAGGTACAAAATCCACGTGGTCACTGGTCCCTATCGACTACTATCGGAACGACAAGAAGAACGTGAAAGAACGATTGCTCGAAGAATGACGGAAAGAGGAAACACAAAGCGGGCGAAGGAGCGTGAATGGTGATAACCTAAGCCTCGAATGTCGTAATATCAGCGAGCCTGAAGAAAGTCAAATGTGATGGCATAACGTGTACCAAGCCCCTCATCAACGAAAACATTACACTGACTGACTACTCTTGTTGCTTTTTTTGTACAACGGTCGGGAAAACATTGCTATTTTAACATGGAAACTTTGTATGACTCATGCGGGCATCCCAAAGTCTGATGAGGTGGACTTGTTATTGTAGTCGAAAACTTCCGATGACTCATTTGAAACACACCAGTGTCCGTTGACGGTGTTGTTGTCTTGGAGCCAGGAAGGGATTCAGGGCGTGGTCTTGACTATAGGATCTACTCACGATTGGCTGGCCAGGATGAATCTAGACGGATCATGTGAGAGGAAGGGAAAGCTGATATCTATTTAGGCATGTGATGAAACGGAGAGGGACACTGGTACACTTAAAACTTCTGATACGGTACTGGAGTTACACTGCTGCACTATACTGGACTGATCTGGACTTCAAACATTCATAGAACATAGACTTATTATGTTTGTGGAACGTGCCTAACTTACAAACTGTGGAGTGCTTAGGCAATGGATATTGTATCACTTGTGGCGGCCTGGTATTATTTGTTGATGAAAGCTATATCACACTTTCCGTAATTAATGTTCAGGAACGACAAGCGTGTTTTGCTCAAGTGAATAGATCTTTAAAACATGTTTTAGAGTCAGTGAACCGAGCATTATGAAGTACAGTATCTGTGTGATATAATAAGTGCCAATTATGAGAATCTGCGAGTCGTGTTGATACAGAGACAGTGAAGGGTACTTACCTACATATATGTGCATTGTTCAACGGACTAACTGAAAATGGTGACATTGCCCTCCCTTTCCCAATGCTTTCATTGTTGTTGTTGTTATAAATACGCAGTTTTCCAGCAATATTTTGCGTGTGTATTATATGTATATTTAGGTATGTTGATGAGGTGCACATGCTCGGATTTTATTGTGAATATAGTTAGTTATTTTAGAATCAGTGGAGTTATTGATGAACGTAGGTGCAGTTCCTACCTAATTAGTCGTTTTCAGAAGGTTAGGTAAGGCCTGAAGCAGGTGTACCAGGACGCATCTTTTATGTACACGATCTGGGAGAGAAAGAATTATTATCATGCTCTATCAAAATTCGAGGGATCCATTCCGGTGAATTCTGGCACCCATACTACGGGCATTTCGATCAATACTTTTTTAATTAATTTATTTCAATTATTTACTAAGGTTTTGAGTACTTAACTTTATGATCAGTTATTAATATTCTTACAATAATGTTACATTGGGTCTAAAATACATGTGATTAATGCCGCCATGCCAGAAACACCATGCGTCTACGTTAGCTGTGATTAATACCACTGTAGGAGGAACACCACCGTTCTGCTTTATCAGTCATTAGGACCATTATTAGAGGCCGGTGACCTCGATTTTGGACCCCTTCAGATAAGCATCATCCCACTACTTGAGGCATTTAGAATGGGATCCACTAATTATTATTGTTTTACGATCATTTGTTCATCGTCACTTCCTTTAATTTTCATTACGTTCACCTCGCCTCATTGGGGACCGATGACCTAGCGGTTAGGCCCCTTTATAGAACAATCATCATCATCATCATCAACATCATCATGATCATGATCATGATCATCATCATCATTAGTGCACCTATGTGAGAAAAGCATGGGCTTGCTTTGTCTACCGTAATTTGAGAACCATAAGTCAGCGTTACCTGCGAGTAGTACCACAATGTGAGGAACACTGTAAGTCTACGTTACAGCTGCATGGGATTTGGCATGGTTCTTAATTTCCTAGCGATAAGGACCTATATGAGGGTCCATTGACCTAGACTATGGACCCCTTTAGACAACAAGCATCTCCGATTCGGGATTGTGCTTCGAAAGCAGCCCCTTGGTCAGTATATACCGTACTATTTTAAGATAGTTTCTTTTTTAAGTTCACAATAATTGTTCATCGTCTATTTTTTAATACAAGTCAGTCGATTAATTAAGGAATTATTTTTAACTTTCAATATTCTGAGCAGGATCCACTGATTATTTGAAATTCATCATCACGTTTTGAGTTCTGGCCAGTGGATGCAATTTTAAATTTAAAATTTTTAAATTTAATCTCATTTCGTGCCATTAGGGGCCGATGACCTAGATGCTAGGTCCCTTTAAACAACAGGCATCATCATCATCATCATCATCAACACTGAAAGGCGATCGCTTATTTCTTTCGGGAAAAAGCATTTGTAAAATGTTGATTGGATTATTCCACCTTTAGTGGCCTTATGACCTAGTTCTAGGTGAGTCTCTTTAGAGCGTGCAACTTTGGAATCATTGGTTAATTGTAGTATTGGTTAACGCACATTCGTTAGAGAAAACCATCATACTGAGGGATATGTAGACGCGGCAAATTGTCCGTATGGCGGGCTTGTATGACTTCGTCTACAAGTTCTGTTTATTGACGTAGCGGGTAGAGAAGTGGGTCTCTGATGGTTTGGTTTGTTTGCTCCTGGTTTTAGGCAAACATTTCTGCTGCTATTGTGAAGGTGTGATCGCTTCATGAGTGTCTTCGGGTATTTCATCCGGTAGACGACCATGTTGTCAATAATGTGTAGTTGTCTCATAAGCGATGTGGCATGATCCTGTTTCGTGCCTTGATTCTGGTTTGTCCCTGAATGTTCGGTACTTGCAGTTGCTCATGAACTGCTGTACTTCTAACATGGTAGGGAGCCTTCGAGATGTTGCGTAGGATTTTATTTTAATTCTTTTGGAATTTCTTGGTATAACAGCTTTGGCTGCACCCCAGCCTGTAGAAGTCCATTCGGGAGTTACGGAACAGCGAACAGTGTACTTGCTGATATGTTCGGATGATCGCTCCAGTATATATTTGAGGTGAGACTTGAATTGAAGGGTTCGATCTAAGATTACACATATATATTTGGCCTTAGTTTTACATTGGAGTGGTCCACCGTTGATTCTCAAGAGTGTGCGAGGCTTTCGTTAATAGCGCCTTGTGAAATAGACAGCTGTTGATTTAGATGCAGTGATGTTTATTCTGCATATTTTGCACCAGATCTCCAAATGTTTGATATATTCTTGTAGATGTGGCGTAAGCGGTGACATTGGCATAGAATGACAATTCGGTTTGTTTCTGGAATGGAAGTGTCTGAACCTTGGGCCACGCCGGCCCGGATGACCCCCACAGTTTACTACCACTATTACCTTGAGGTAATTTTTTAAAAGTGTGCAGTAACAGTGATGGAGCTCTTTCTTGTGGAGTCTGAATATTAATCCTGGATGCCGGGCTCGATCGAAAGCCTGGGAGACTTCTAAGAAAACTACGCCACGATCTCTATTGGTTTTAATGGTCCTGGTGATCGATCAGACGATGCGGATCAGCTGTTGCACTATTGGGTGGCCGTTACGGAACCCGAGCTGTTGCTGGGGAATCGTTTTATGAATGGTGGTGTCTTCTATGAGCCACCTGCTTTGCCGTTCGAAGATCTTGTCAAGTCCATCAAGTAGGCTGATGGGTCGGTATGTACAAGGTGTCTTTTGTCTTTTCCAGACTTTGGAATAGCCATGATTGTGGGAAGCGGGAAGTGAACACTGTGAAGTGCTGCATTGTAGATAATGAGGAGCCTATGCAGTGCTTTAGTTTGGAGGGGTTTTAGGATGATGTTGCTGATACCATCAGGTCCAGGGGTTTTATAGTTCGGGAGTCGCATGATCGGTGTCGTGAGTTCCTGATACGTTAGTAATGGAGTAGAGTAATGGATTTCTAGAGACTCTTGACGAATTTTTTTACTTCTGCTTCCGAAAGTGGAAGACATAATTTGAGCTTTTTCGTGGTCAGTGTTTGTAATGTGGGTATCAGTTTTCAGTTGGGGGATGGTGGTTGGTTGAGAGAGTATGCCTATAGTTTTTCGCCAGATGCTTTAATCTTTAGTTGATAAGTTCTTAAGAGATGCATTCCACTCCTCATTCCGAGGAATTAGGTTTTCACTTGCAGAGCGCCATTTTAGTTAGTAGTACGTGCGCTTGTGCTGTGGATGTCTTGTGTATTGCCATCGTCTTCGGGCAATATCCTTCAGTTTAATGAGGATAAGATTCTGTCTGGCAGTCCCGGTCGAATATGGTTGTGGGAGGTGCAATGGCGGTTTCTGCGCCGGATCGAATAGTGACTGTGATGGTTTACACTTTTCGGTCAATCTCTGTCCTAGTTAAACGGGTCAGCAGCGGGGAATTTAAATAATTATTCATGAGGAGTTGAAAATCGTCCCAATTGATAGTGTCAGTGAGAATGGTGTTGCTCTTCTTCTTCCATTGTAGCGTAAGGGCTCGGTCTTCTTCAGTCGCCCAGATTGTTTATAGTTGGAGATCAATGGAAATATCCTGCGCTACGATCACACCTACATCTGGTTGGTGAAGAACACGTGCGTATGCTCTGATATGTATACCGTTAAGTTGGCATTGATCCAGTAATTTAATACGAGGTGCATATTTATATTGTAATTACATGCTTAATTTTTATAATTTATATTCTCAGCGCGGATGGTGGGAAGCCCAATGTCGAAGAGATTTGCAATGTCAGCGTTATACACTTTTGTCTGTGTAGTGTGTAGGCTGCAAGTAGTACGACAGGTCCTCATGTCTGAAAGTGATGGTAGGTGTTTCTCAGGACAGGAGTTGTCTGCAGGTCTTGTTCTAGTCAACTGAGGTACATATCTGTATCTAGTGGCGAAAAGGAGTTATCGGTGCTGTGATTCTTTGCGGTCTTCTTTAGGTGGCATCGGAAAGCCATCAGCATCAACGGCCGTTTGAATGCGCTTGGCCGTTTTGATAGAGCCTGCTTTAATGGTAGTGAGTAGATTCGTATCAGCATATCGGGGTGGAGGTGCAGGTTCTTTCTGCAATTTGGCAGTTTTTTCTCGTTAAAATTGAAGCGCGACCGACGCATCTAGTTTTTACTGCGTCTTTAGAGAGTAGGTAGGTGTCTGGAGGGTGTCCCCGGGAGGAATAAATGTATCTTCATTCATAGGCGACTTGATTAGTATAGCAAGGAGGGTTCTAAATCAATGGGTGCTAAATCAGTATTTTCCCACGAGGTCATTGACCCCTAGCGAGATCATTGACCACTTGCTTTTGTTTGCAAACATAATCACGTGTGCGGCGCGGATTTTAAATAAGAGCGTAAGCCTAGCCTCACAGTCACCATCTTTAGAGTGCCTGGGTTTGGTTAGGGAACAGAGATTTTCGCTTAGTTTCTTTGCGGGGAGATGGTGGAGAGGTGGAGCTGGTTACATGTAGGTTGAAGAAAATGTAAGAGAGATCTGTCAAGATGGCGGCTAGTACGCACCTCACTCAGTGCGTGCACGGCAGTGAATAGTTACTTCCTAACTCTCACATAACAGTGCTGTCATCCGCAGACACGGTGGCATGGACGCGCACGCTCCATTCTTAACCGATATTTTTGCATTTCAACATTACAATCACAATTCGAGATGACTCTCCCACAAGAGAGCGCGAGCACTACCCTCTCCACTGCTCGCGGATCTCCCAATCCACAGCGCACCCTCACACGCTCAACGACGCAATAAATAGCAATGCGCAAGTTGGAAACACTTTGCTACCTCGAGAGAGGTGACCATGCCGTGGCTTCTTAGTCAGGGCAACATTTTGGGTAGAGGACTTATCGCCAAGGCGGTGGATGTCTAGGGAGGGAGAGAGAGAGAAAGCAAATCTCTCACTCACCCATCCCCTTTTTTGGTAGCAAGATGGCGACGGTGAGGTTAGGCTTACTCTCTTATTTAAAATCCGCACTTCACACGTGTTGGTGTTGTTAAACAAAAGTGCGTGGTCTTGTTGGTAAACAAGAGCACGTGGAGTGAGGTTAGGCCCCTCCATGATGGCGATTGTGAGGTTACGTTTGCTCTATTATTCAGAATCCTCGCCACACACACGTGCTTATGCTTGTAAACAAAAGCCCGTGGTCTTGTTTGTAAACAAGAGAACGTGATACTAGGGGTCAATGACCTTCACAGGGGTCGATGACCTCGTGGGAAAATGCTGATGCAGCACCCATTGTTTTAGAATCCTCCTTGCTATATTGCTGACTTGATCGCAGGAGTATGATTCCATATCTTGTGCGTTACGGTAATCTTTCCTTTTAGCTCATGTGGATTTGGAATGCAGACGAAGAATACACCCACTGTATCCCCTGCGTGTCGTAAGTGGCGACTAAAAGGGGCGACCAAGGTATGATTGAATGAGAACAATGAAACTACCTGTAATTAGTACCATCACGCGGGGAACAGCATCCGTCGCCCTTACTTACGAGTAGCACCACCATGTTAGGTGCACAATAGGTTTGTGACTAGTAGCAGCAGAGAGTGGTTCACTGTTGGTTTACAGTACCTGTGATTAGTACCGCTATATGCGCAACACCACGGTCTAACGTTGTCTGTGATTAGTACCCACTATGTGAATACCGGCGCTCGTGTTTAGTACACCTCGATGAGAAACACCATAGGTATGCGTTACCTGTACAATACTTGTGAGTAGTACCATAATGTGTCGTACACCGTGAGTCTACGCTAGGTTTGATTAGCACCGCTACACGGGAAATGCCACCGTTCTACTTTACTAGCGATAAGTACCATTGAGAGCGGCCGCTGACCTAGTTTTTGGACACCTTCGGACAACACGCATTATCGTTTTAGGATTGTGCTTTGGAAGCAGTCCCTCGGACTGTAATAGTTTCTGGGAATGTGAGGCATTGCGGGTCGGATCCACTGATTGTTTTAAATTCAAGTTGATCTATTCATTCTTCATCATCACGCTTTGAATTCAAGATGTTAGGCCCCGTTAAAGAGAAAGCATAATCATAAAATAATAGTGTACTTCGCACATTGATATGTACATTAATGGCAATTTCTGCCTTTGAACTATACACAACACGGGTGGAAAATGTTTGCAGATCTAAACGTGCTTGGTGTGCTAACAGGAATGCAGACAGGATTCATATGCTTTTAAATTTTATCTGTGAGTGGGACAGAGATAATAATCATGAAGGAAATTGGAGAGTTGTTATCAAGAGGAAGTAATAAAGGGACAAAATCTTGTTAAAAACATGCCACTTGCTGTTGACAGGAAAATATTTTTACCCCCTTCGCATTTAAAACGGGGGTTGATGAAGAACTTTGTTAAGGGGATGGACATATCTTGAAGGGTATTTCAATATTTAAGGGTAATTTGTCAAACTTAGAGGCAAAAATAAAGGAAGGTAACTGTATGCGGCCACCGCGATCCCTTATCCCCCTGTAGGGGGGGGGCGGTTGAATATCAGCCACGGTATCCACTGCCTGTCGTAAGAAGCGACTGAAAGGCAAGCCAGGGACTTTGAATTTTGGAGCATGGGTTGGTGACCACGGGGCCCTTAGCTGATTCCTGACATTGCTTCCACTTTCTTGTGCCGGTCTCCTCACTTTCACCTATCCTGTTCGACTTCCCTTGGTCAACTCTTGTTCTTTCCGAACCCGACGGTATTAGGTTTGCGAATCCTAGGGTGTCTTTAATTTTTCCGCCCTTCGTGGCCCTTGTCATCCTTTCGCCGATACCTTCATTTTCCGGAGTGTCCGATCCCTTCCATTATTCTCTCTGATTAGTGTTATATAGAGGATGGTTGCCTAGTTGTACTTCCTCTTAAAGCAATAATCACCACCACCTGCGATCTCTTACATGATTTTGTATTCGGGGGAACTCGAATTCCTGTTGGAAAATAAAAAGCCTATCTTGATTTTAAATTAGTTTGTATGAGTTTTCTTGGAAACTATGGAGCAGACAATTACAGAGATTTGGTGGACGATTTGATGAGGGCGTACAAAACACTGGAATGCAACATGTCCCTTAAGATTCAATCGCACTTGATTTCTTTCCGCCGAACCTTGGTGAGGTCTGTGATGAGCATGGGGGAAGGTTCCATCAGGTCTTATTAGAAATGGAAAGGCGATACACAGGGAAATCACTGACCAAGAGGCTTGCCGATTACTGCTGGTAATTTATCACAGATGTTTTGGAGCCATTTTATACGCGCAAATCTTCGAGGAAATACGAGTAGTTTTAAGAAAATAAGAATTTTTACTATATGAAGTGTTAATTGCAACATGGGAAGTAACATGGCGGACAGTGCATAGACGCAGAATACGAGGCTCGTGGTGAACGTGAATTTAGCAGTTGAATTTTCGTAGTGTGGCAGCTCAGAGTTTATTACACTATCTCAACCAGTGCAGGAGTTCCGAGTGAGTGTTAGTGAAGTGATTGGTGAAAGCGTAAAGCAAAAATTCAATAAATTAATAATGCCACTCAAGGTGAAGCAAGTGCCAATGGAAGCCATAGTTATGCAGGCCGTACAAGAAGCGCTGAGCAGTAAGGACACACTTGGCACGCTTGCCAACCTTATCCAGCACCAGGTAACAAAGTCAGTTGTTGATCAATTAAAGGAGACTATTAATTTTAAGACAAGTGTAATGGAAGAAATTAGGAGGGCTCTGGAGGAGCAGGAAAAAACAATCAGTGATCTAAAAACTGAACTGCAGGATAAAACTGACTGTTTAGAACAGTATCAGAGAAGGCAGTGCCTACGTGTGTTCGGTATACCAGAAAATGCGGACGAGAACACTGACAATTTAGTTCTTGACATTGCGAAAGAAATCGGGGCCAGTCTTTCCGTGGATGACATTGTTAGGTCTCACAGGGTTGGGAAATACCAGAACGGGCGTCCGCGACCTATATTAGGGAACATGCATAATTTTCAAAAATATTTTTTTGAAAAGTACACCAATGAAATAGTACGTAAACGTATTACATTGTGGTAAATTGCCTTGTTTTCTACCATAAAAAAATATTTAATAGTGCCTTTCCGCAAGGCGAGTGAAACGGCCTCTGACGTAGGCGGCGCGCTGTGACGTCACGATCCAGTACCGCATGCAGCTCTACCAGCCGTTGCTAAAAGCCGATTGTTTATTATTCATGATCGCGAATAACTTCGAAATGACAGAAGAAAGGTTCAAAACAGAACAGTCAGACAATCTACCATGTGTAGATGTCGTCATTCTTGAAAAATAGTGACTTTTGTGGCCGCAGAAATTCAAGTTTGTAAGTGGCGTATTTTATATACGTGCAATGTACTGTAACTCATAGTATTAGGATAACAACAAACCTGGATAGATATGACACCACTTTCAACATTTCCTTCTAGACTGATTCCCATATTAAAGAATAACATTACATTTTCGGTCTTTCAACATTAGTAAAGTAAGAAATCGGATTTCAGCACTAACATAAACATATAGGTAGCATTATAGTACTAGTCCGCCTCTGTGGTGTAGTGGTTTATGTGATTAGCTGCCACTCCCGGAGGCCCGGTTTCGATTCCCTGCTCTGCTATGAAAGTTGAAAACAAATAGTACGAGGGCTGGAACGTGGTCTACTCAGTCTCGGGAGGTCAACTGAGTAGAGGGGTTTCGAATCCCACCTCAGACATCCTCGAAGTGGTTTTTCGTATTTTCCAACTTCTCCTCCAGGCACCCAAGGCCACGGCCGTTTCCTTCCCTCTTCTTTGTATATCCCTTCCGATCCTCCCATCCTCCAACAAGGCCCCTGTTGAGCATAGCAGGTGAGGCCGCCTGGGCGAGGTAATGGCCCTCCTCACCAGTTTCATCACCATACCCAAAGTCTCACGTTCCAGGACACTGCCCTTGAAGCGGTAGAGGTGAAATCCCTCGCTGAGTCCGAGAGAAAACCAACCCTGAAGGATAAACTGATTAAGAAAGAAAGAAAGAAGGAAAGAAAGAAAGAAAGAAAGAAAGAAAGAAAGAAAGAAAGAAAGAAAGAAAGAAAGATCATAGTACTATAGGGCTATAATCTAACATTCCCAAAAAATATATATATTTATGGTTGGGCCAACCGGCCTACCCACTTCCGGGGCCCATGAAGGAGAAACATTAAATATATTTGTGGAGGGAAAAAGTTAAACATGATAAAGATAAATATGACTTCATTTAGTTTTCACAAGTCGGGCTGAGTGGTTCAGACGGTTGAGGTGCTGGCCTTCTGACCCCAACTTGACAGGTTCGATCCTGGTTCAGTCCGGTGGTAGTTGAAGGTGCTCAAATACGTCAGCCTCGTGTCGGTAGATTTACTGGCAAGTAAAAACTCCTGCAGGACTAAATTCCTGCATATCGGCGTCTCCAAAAACCGTAGTAGTTATCGGGGCGTAAAGCCAATAGCATTAATTACATTTGGCTTTAAACAAGCTGAGCATATCACGCAAGAAAAGTGTCTTGGTGACATTTTAGTCGTTCAATACAGGAATGTCTTTGGGTGCTGTGACTTTTACTTTCTTTTTGCTGTTTGCTTTATCACACCGTCACATATAGGTCTTATGGCGACGATGGGACAGGAATGGCCTAGGAATGGGAACGAAGCGCCCGTGGCTTTAAGTACAGCCTCAGCATTTGCCTGGTGTGAAAATGGGAAACCACGCAAAACCATCTTCAGGGCTGCCGGCAGTGGGATTCAAAACCCACTATCTCCCGAATGCGAGCTCACAGCTGCGCGCTCCTAACGGCACCGACACCTGTGTGCAATTATGTTATTTATTTCATTAATATTATGATAATTATTATAATTGAGCATTGTTAACTTATAAGACCACAACAGACAAGCATTGGTTTTGTGTAGAGTTATACATTTGTTAAATTCACGTTGTTTCCTTTCATGATGTACACGCCTATTCTTTGTTATATTATAGAGTATTTAGATATAGCCTAAATTTCTTTACAAATTAAGCTCTTCAATAAAGACATAAATAACTGTAGCATGCCAAGATAAATTGGTAGAATTAGAGCTGTCAATATGGTTCATAACCCCTTTGATTTATTACCTTGACATGGATCACCCAAAACATAGGTTAGGTTTGGAGAATACTTTAATAATCAGCATTAATTAATGCACTGTTTATTACTTTCATATTCCAAGATATAATTGAAGCATTTAAAGAAAGCATCATACATTAAAATTTAAAGTTTTACCACTAGAACAGCGGACATGGAAAAGTGATTGAAAATTCATACAAATTCATCTTACGTTAAAATCTTCAAAAAATAAACTGTAGACTTTTCCGATATATCACCAGCATTTCTCCGGCTCACCAAAATCCATTTCTCCCTATTTTTAGCGTCTTTGGAACATTTATAAACAATTTGTTTGGGATGGTATGCGATGTGCTATTGCACATCGGAACTCTGCACCATTTATACGTTTTCTGCCTCACTGTCTGCGCAGGATTCATTTCAAGTCTAAAATATACTACTCAGATTATTATCCCATGTATAGTCCTCGAATTTAACCATACCTGACACTAACATAAAGTAGAAATACGCTAAGTGTATCCTACTTCTCACAGCACACTATGTGTTATTTCGTCTGCTAATTCAGTCAACCTGTACGATGACGTCAGACCAATGAGATCGCGTACTTGCGTCACGTGACAGTTTCGTACATTGATTTCGATTTGTATCATGTTTGGAGTTATTATTTGTACATTCTGATCATATTTTTTAATTCTGCATGGAATTTTGAATCAGATTAGCATATTTTTAATTAAAACCCCGGATCATGCGTGTTCCCTATTGTCAAGTTTGTATCTTACCGTAAGAGAAAGGCTATGTTCACGAACAAAAAGAAACTTAAGGGCTCGAATAAAACCATCCGCGAGGACCTAACTCCAGCAAGACTTCGACTTCTTCAGGACGCAGTCGCAAAATTCACCGTCCAGAAAGTATGGTCTAGAGATGGGATCATATATGTAAAACATGGGAACCGAAAAATAGCCATTACTAATCGTTCAGATTTGAACAGTATTCACTAGCCATGACCAGACTCTCTGCAATATAAGGACAGCCATAGTTATTTTAGTTCACTTAAGTTAATTTTCCACATAGTTGTAGTGTTGATTTAGGTGCTAATCTTATAGTTGTGGTAGGTACTTCTTACTATCAGAGTTGTCATAATTTAACGTTCAAGTTGGCAGTATTAAGCAACCAGAAAACAAATAGTATAATGGGAGAGTTCGGGCGCCTCCTCCTCCTCCGCCGCCTCCTCCGCCTCCTCCTCCGCCGCCGCCCGCGGGAAATTTGAATTTTGGCGGGAAATTTGAATTTTGGCGCGAGATTTGAATTTGTAAACAAAGCCACGTGCTTTTTGACAGCTGTCATCGACAACAACGCAACGCTAACCTCACTGCTGCCATCTTGACGGACCTAAACCTCACTAGTACCAACCTAACCTAACTAGCGTGAGGTAAACAAACCCACGTGTTTTTTGACAGCCACGTGCTTTTTGACAGACAACAACGCATCGCTAACCTCAGTACTGCCATCTTGACGGACCTAAACCTCAGTAGTGCCAACTTAACCTCACTAGCATGAGGTAAACAAAGCCATGTGCTTTTTGACAGCCACGTGCTTTTTGACAGATTTGTAAACAAAGCCACGTGCTTTTTGACAGACAACAACACATCGCTAACCTCAGTACTGCCATCTTGACGGGCCTAAACCTTAGTGGTACCAACTTAACCTAACTAGCATGAGGTAAACAAAGCCACGTGCTTTTTGACAGCCACGTGCTTTTTGACAGCTACCATCTGCCATCTTTAAACTACAGAGCGCTGTGCTGCCCTCTTGCGTCACCTGTCATCGGCAGTGCTGCCATCTTGGCGGGCCTAAACCTTAGTGCTACCAACTTAACCTCACTAGCTCGAGATAAACAAATCCACGTGCTTTTTGACAGCCACGTGCTTTTTTTGACAGCTGTCATCAGCCATCTTTGAGCACCGTGCTGCGGGGCAATTTCGTCAGCTGTCATCCGCCATCTTTAATCCAGAGAGAACAGTGCTGCACTCTATGTGGTGGCGGCAATTTGAAAAATTCTATGTGCTCTTGTTGGGAAACAAAGCCACGTGCAGCTGTCATTCGCCATCTTTGAGCGCTGTGCTGCGGGCAATTTCGTCGGCTGTTATCCGCCATCTTTGAGAACAGTGCTGCACTCTATGTGGTGGCGGTAAATTCCACGTGCTTTACAAACCTATGCGCTTTTCTGACAGCTGTCATCCGCCATCTTTGAGAACAGTGCTGCACTCTATGTGGCGGTAGCAAATTCCACGTGCTCTACAAAGCCACGTGCTCTTTTGACAGCTGTCACCCGCCATCTTTGAGCACTATGCTGCGGGCAATTTCGTTAGCCGTCATCCACCATCTTTAATGAACAGAGCACCGTGCTGCCCTCATGCGGGGCAATTTCGTTAGCTGTCATCCGCCATTTTTAATGAACAGAGCACCATGCTGCTCTCTGTAGTAGCGGGTAATTTGAAAAGTTCTGTTAGCTGTCATCCGCCATCTTTAATCACCGTGCTGCCCCGGTGACGGTAAATTCCACGTGCTCTTGTTTGGAAACAAAGCCATGTGCAGCTGTCATCCACCATCTTTAATCACCGTGCTGCCCGGTGACGGCAAAATCCACGTGCTCTTGTTTGGAAACAAAGCTATGTGCAGCTGTCATCCGCCATCTTTAATCACCGTGCTGCCCTCTATGTGGTGGCGGTTAATTCTATGTGCTTTACAAACCTATATGCTTTTCTGACAGCTGTCATCCGCCATCTTTAAGCTGTAAATCCCCGATTCTCGTGTTAGAAGTTGTAAAACAGGTTCTTAATCCGAGTTCTTTGACGTCAGGAAGGGCAACCGGTCGAAACAATAGTGTATGACGTGAGAGGCTAGATACTGCCAGTTTTGCATCAGGAAGGGCGACTAGTCTTAAAACAAATTCTTGTGATTTAAAAATCTTAGTTTTGCGTCAGGAAGGGCATCCGGCCGTAAAACAATAGTTCGTGATTTAAAATCTAAGAAGTGCATCTAGCTGTAAATCCCCGATTCTCGTGTTAGAAGTTGTAAAACAGATTCTTAATCCGAGTTCTTTGACGTCAGGAAGGGCAACCGGTCGAAACAATAGTGTATGACGTGAGAGGCTAGATACTGCCAGTTTTGCATCAGGAAGGGCGACTAGTCTTAAAACAAATTCTTGTGATTTAAAAATCTTAGTTTTGCGTCAGGAAGGGCATCCGGCCGTAAAACAATAGTTCGTGATTTAAAATCTAAGAAGTGCTTCTAGCTGTAAATCCCCGATTCCCCGTGTTAGACGTTGTAAAACAGATTTTTAATCCGAGTTGTCAGGAAGGGCAACCGGTCGTAAAACTATAGTGTATGAGGTTAGATACTGCTAGTTTTGCATCAGGAAGGACAACTCAACAAATTCATGCGATTTAAACACATTTTTATTCCCAAGAGAATCGAACCCGAGACTACCGGTTGAGAGGCATGCATACTGTAGGCTATAGATTTGTTCTACAGTCCTCGAAGTATCGGCACAGCCATTCTGAGCGAGTTGTGTGGAATGCGTGTGTTAGCTGAAATTGTACACGTATCTTCCGGCTCGACCTTGAACGAGGACACTACATGCTGATAAGCGGCTTGTAACTCGCGAAGGTCTTCTTAGCTGAGTACCATTCAAGCTCTTAAAACACAGTACCAATTAAGGTTGTAAAATATTCTGAAATAGTCCTCCTCTGTGGTGTAGTAGTTAGCTGCTACCCTCGGAGGTCCGAGTTCGATTCCTGGCTCTGCTACGGAATGTGTAGCATTTAGCCTATGTAAGTTCCTAACGTAAAATATCATGATTGTACGGAGAGGTTAAAACACACACAGTGCCTACTCCTATCGAAAGAGCCTGCACGGTACCGGCATGTAGGCTTCTCCTGGTGAAGGAGCTTGCACATGGTTTAACGCCTCCTATCAACAGCCCTTACTTAATGCTGGCTTTCTTGCACACCCCGCCTCACACCATAGTTTTACGACCGGCTGCCCTTCCTGACTAGGATTTTAAATCGCAGTATACGCGATAAATTTGTTGTAGCGGGTTTTATAACTAGATATCCCGGTACCGACACATAGCCTACTCCCGCTGAAGAAGCCTGCACAAGGCTTATTGCTTCCACCCGACAAATGAATCACCGTCAAGTCTTGTACTCAAAAAATCATTTTCGAAGGAGTCTGCACAAGGTTTAACGCCCCCATCAACAGCCCTTACTTAATGCTGGCTTTCTTGCACACCCCGCCTCACACCATAGTTTTATACGACCGGTTGCCCCTCCTGACTAGGATTTTAAATCGATATCCCGACATAGCCTACTCCTACCGAAGAAGCCAGCTTAACACCTCCATCCGACAAATGAATCACCCTCAAACACTCTTCAATCATTCTCGCTACTTCGGAAGATAGCGGGTTCGAACTGGAAGCCGTAAATGTTAGGCGAGGGACCTGTGCGATCGTCATAACATGATCTAGCTAGATGCCCTTCCCGACGGTATAAGTTGCCAGGATTTGAATCGCGTACCCCGACTAGAAGAAGCCTGCACATAGCTTAACGCCTCCATCCGACGAATGAATCACCCTCAACACTCTTCAATCATTCTCGCTACTTCGGAAGATAGCGGGTTCGAACTAGAAGCCGTAAATGCTAGGCGAGGGACCTGCGCGATCGTCATTGCATGATCTAGCCGGATGCCCTTCCCGACGGTATAAGTTGCTAGGATTTGAATCGCGTACCCCGACTAGAAGAAGCCTGCACATAGCTTAACGCCTCCATCCGACGAATGAATCACCCTCAACACTCTCCAATCATTCTCGCTACTTCGGGGATAGCGGGTTCGAACTAGAAGCCGTAAATGCTAGGCGAGGGGGCCTGCGCGATCGTCATTACATGATCTAGCTTTAGCTCAATACCTACAGGTAAGGAATACCACGTATGTACCCTCGAGAAGTCGAGGATCACACGCTAACTTTCCAAGGATCGAACTCTTAAATTCTGACACCTCGGCATCAACAGGAGGTTCGAATACGTCAGCCTGCAGGTGGGAGCTCTTGTTGCATTCGTTCCGACTGTACCGCAGTTGCCAGCTCAGCGATTTTTCCACATCCGCTTGGTAACAAGCAGAATATTTAGCCGCTGCAGTCTGCGCGAAGTGCTCACAGTTCTCTGTATGCGTTTATTACGTACACACACATCTCCCGTCTGCTGTGAATATTATTCTTCAGCCTTTATCTTAAGGTAAGGTAGAACTGTTAGTTACTTTTTTGCAAAGCAACTTCTACGCTGGACATCTACATTCATATATGTTTGTTCTTTTTTTTTTTTAGGTACCGTTCGAAAGTACGCAATTTTATTCATCCCAGTAACAGCCTGCAGCACGTGCATTTTTTTTAAAGGTATGTTTTCGAACTTTGAGTTGTAAAGATAATTAGGTTAGATGATGCACCCTACACTACATTCATATATGTTTCTTTTTTTTTAGGTACGACCAGAATATTATCATTCGAGTTTCAGGCTTGAACGCACGCATTTGATACATCCGAGTAACAGTTTGCAGCGCGAAGATTTTAAGGTATGTCTGACCTCTATTCGTTGAAACTTGGTTTCTTCTAAAACATCGTAACTTTAGTCTATTGATAAATAGTTGTTCTCTTTAATCCTCACGCGGGGTACGTACATAGCTATGTCTGCCCTCAACAGGTTGAAACTTGGTTTCTTCTAAAACATCATAACATTAAGCAATTGATAAATAGTTGTTCTCTTCAACCCGCGTACTATAGACGTGGTATAATTTCAAACACGTACACATAGGTATGTCTGACCTCAACGGGTTGAAACTTGGTTTCTTCTAAAACATCATAACTTTAGTCTATTGATAAATAGTTGTTCTCTTTAATCCTCACGCTATAGACGGGGTATAATTTCAAACAGGCACACATGGCTATGTCTGACCTCAACGGGTTGAAACTTGGTTTCTTCTAAAACATTGTAACTTTAAGCTATTCTCTTCAACCTGCATACTATAGACGAGGAATAATTTCAAACACGCGCACATAGCTATGTCTGCCCTCAACAGGTTGAAACTTGGTTTCTTCTAAAACATCATAATTTTAAGCAATTGATAAATAGTTGTTCTCTTCAACCCGCATACTATAGACGTGGTATAATTTCAAACACGCGCACACATAGCTGTGTCTGCCCTCAACAGGCTGAAACTTGGTTTCTTCTAAAACATCGTAACTTTAGAGTATTGATAAATAGTTGTTCTCTTCAACCCGCATACTGTAGACGTGGTATAATTTCAAACACGCGCACATAGCTATGTCTGCCCTCAACAGGCTGAAAATTGGTTTCTTCTAAAACATTGTAACTTTAATCTATTGATAAATAGTTGTTCTTGCATACTATAGACGAGGTATAGCTATGTCTGACCTCAACGGGTTGAAAGCTGGTTTCTTCCGAACATCGTAACTTTAGTCTATTGATAAATAGTTGTTCTCTTCAATCATCATGCTATAGACGTGGTATAATTTCAAACACGCGCACACATAGCTGTGTCTGCCCTCAACAGGCTGAAACTTGGTTTCTTCTAAAACATCGTAACTTCAGAGTATTGATAAATAGTTGTTCTCTTCAACCCGCATACTGTAGACGTGGTATAATTTCAAACACGCGCACATAGCTATGTCTGCCCTCAACAGGCTGAAAATTGGTTTCTTCTAAAACATTGTAACTTTAATCTATTGATAAATAGTTGTTCTTGCATACTATAGACGAGGTATAGCTATGTCTGACCTCAACGGGTTGAAAGCTGGTTTCTTCCGAACATCGTAACTTTAGTCTATTGATAAATAGTTGTTCTCTTCAATCATCATGCTATAGACGTGGTATAATTTCAAACACGTACACATAGCTATGTCTGACCTCAACGGGTTGATACTTGGTTTCTTCTAAAACATCATAACTTTAGTCTATTGATAAATAGTTGTTCTCTTTAATCCTCGTGCTATAGACGTGGTATAATTTCAAACACGCGCACACATAGCTATGTCTGCCCTCAACAGGCTGAAAATTGGTTTCTTCCGTAACTTTAGAGTATTGATAAATAGTTGTTCTCTTTAATCCTCACGCTATAGACGTGGTATAATTTCAAACACGTGTACATAGCTATGTCTACCCTCAACGGGCTGAAACTTGGTTTCTTCCGTAACTTTAGTCTATTGATAAATAGTTGTTCTTGCATACTATAGACGAGGTATAGCTATGTCTGCCCTCAACGGGCTGAAACTTGGTTTCTTCCGTAACTTTAGAGTATTGATAAATAGTTGTTCTCTTTAATCCTCACGCTATAGACGTGGTATAATTTCAAACACGTGTACATAGCTATGTCTACCCTCAACGGGCTGAAACTTGGTTTCTTCCGTAACTTTAGAGTATTGATAAATAGTTGTTCTCTTCAATCCTCATACTATAGACGTGGTATAATTTCAAACACGTATACATAGCCATGTCTAGTCTCAACGGGCTGAAACTTGGTTTCTTCCGAACATCGTAACTTTAGTTGTTCTCTTCAATCCTCATGCTATAGGCCTAACTCACAGCCATGTCCAACCTCTATACGCTGAAACTTGGTTTCTTCCGTAACTTTCACCTAATCTCTATCGGTCGTTCTCTTTTCAGATGTTCCCCTGCTGCGAGGAATGTAATGTAACGTTTGCAAGGCGTGATAACTTCATGCGCCATATGAAATCAAAACACCCTAGCATAACATCTGCTTTATGTAAAGTTTGTAGTGTGTATTTCGCTAACGTAGAGCGATATGAGGATCACTTAGCAGAGGTACATCAAATATCTACTCGCCCTCAGGTAGTAGTAGGGAAAAAGCGTGCAGCTACTGATGTAGCTGTAGAAAGTACTAGTAGTAAAAAACCTAGAAAAAATCATGAACAGATGTCCCCCTGCTGCGAGGAATGTAATGTAACGTTTTCAAGGCGTGATAACTTCATGCGCCATATGAAATCAAAACACCCTAGCATAACATCTGCTTTATGTAAAGTTTGTAGTGTGTATTTCGCTAACGTAGAGCGATATGAGGACCACTTAGCAGAGGTACATCAAATATCTACTTGCCCTCAGGTAGTAGTAGGGAAAAAGCGTGCAGCTACTGATGTAGCTGTAGAAAGTACTAGTAGTAAAAAACCTAGAAAAAATCATGAACTTCAAACTATTCACTGCGAGCACTGTAACACTGATGTACCATCTTCGCATTTTCAGGGGCACTTACGGAGTAATGCGCATAAAAATAATGCGTGTAGAAGTGGTAGTAACGCAAACATCGAGGAAATTAATACAGCAATTAAAAGTAGGATTGCTAGTTACCGAATTCGCACCAGTCAAAAGTTTCAGAGCACTTCAAACTTTTTAAATTGCGTTCAACCGGATGTACAACAGCTTCTTGCTAAATCTTTGTCCAATCATAGTTTATTTAAAGTTAATTTTGAACTTTTCGCCTTGTACATTAAAAGCACGGATGAATCCGAAATAACGGACATTAAATCATTTAATACGAAGAATTTTATCATAAGTCAGTCGACTAATTTTGGTGATGTACTTAGGGATGTCTCTAACATTATTTCAACTAAGAGCGAGGAATTTCAGGAAAAGGAATCAGGGTGGGCTTTAGTTGAAATAATGTATCTAGAAGTTAACATCAATAAGTACAATCCCATGCGAGGTTCATCGTACATTGAGCTGCCGACATGGATTCAGCGAAAAGAAGCTGTTGTAAACATCCAAAACAATGACGAAGCATGTTTTGCATGGGCGATGATGTCAGCTTTAAATCCTGTGAAACGGAATGTAGCGAATAGAACATCATCGTATCCACACTATTCAACGCAGCTAAATTTCGATAGTATAGAATTTCCTGTACAGATAAAGGATATTAAGCACTTTGAGGAACTAAATAACATTAGTGTTAATGTATATGGTGTAGAGAAAAAGTCTGTAGTAGGTCCTCTGTATTATACATGTCATAAGAAGAGTACTCACGTTAATTTACTCTATATTGAAAACAGTGAGAATAGCCACTTTTGCTGGATTAAAAATCTGAGTAGACTTGTTGGCAGTCAGTTGTCAAAACGTAATGGTAAAAAGTGGCTATGTGATGGATGCTTGCAGTATTTTAAAACTGAAGATCAGTTAACGAAGCACTCCAAGAATGACTGCAATCATGTACGTACAGAGATACCTACTACAGGTAATAATGTTTTAAAATTTACAAATTTTCACAAGCAGATGTGGGTACCGTTCGTGATTTATGCAGACTTTGAAGCCATCCTCACGCTATGCAACACATGCTCACCTAATCCTGACAACTCTTTCACTAATACTACGCACATGCATGTCCCGTATAGCTTCGCGTATTACATCAAGTGTAGTTACGATAGTACGCTTAACAAGTTAGAGCTGTATCGAGGACATGATGCTGCTAAAGTATTTTTAGAAAGACTTGAAAGTGATGCAGTTCGTCTCGGTCGTATTCTGAATAGTAATATTCCTATGAAGCCACTCACCGAAATTCAGTTAAATGATCATGAACGTGCTACAAAGTGTAGCATTTGTGATGGGGAATTTTCCGAAAATGACCCTAAAGTTTTTGATCATGATCATTTAACTGGTTTCTACAGATGTGCCGCTCATTATAGCTGTAATCTTAAGTATAGAGTTCCTAAATTTATCCCTGTAATTTTTCATAACTTATCTGGTTACGACTCTCATTTCATCATTTCACAATTTGGAGCTTCGGATGAAAAAGTAGATATAATCCCTCAGAATAAAGAGCGGTACATTGCGTTTGCAAAGTCTGTAAAAGTAGATGCTGAGCATTCTATAAAACTGAGATTCCTTGACTCGTTTCGCTTTATGGCGAGTAGCCTCGATAAACTTTCTAGTCATTTACAGCCTGAACAATTTACAGAAATTCGACGCGTTTTCCCTGAAGAAGCGCAGTTTAATTTACTTCGGCGTAAGGGTGTTTTTTGTTATGAATATCTCGACTGCTTAGACCGCCTCGAAGAACGTGCCTTACCATCGAAACAATCCTTTTACAGCTCGCTGAATTCAGCAGATATTAGTGATGATGACTATTTACATGCGCAACATATCTGGGAGCAGTTCCACATTCAAACGCTGGGTGAATACTCTGATTTATATTTAAAGACAGATGTACTTTTGTTAGCTGATGTTTTTGAAAATTTTCGCTGTGTTTGCATGAACACCTACAGCCTTGACCCATGTCAGTATTTTACTGCACCTGGGTTAAGTTGGGACGCGATGTTAAAATACACGCGTGTGAATTTGGAACTGCTGTCCGATATCGATATGGTGCACTTTATAAAAGCATCCATTCGAGGCGGTCTGAGTCAGTGCAGCGGCCGGTATTCGAGTGCTAATAATAAGTACATGCCGAGTTTCGATTCCAGTCAGGAATCTCGGTATATCGTTTACCTCGATGCTAATAATCAGTATGGGTGGGCGATGAGTCAGCATCTACCGGTGAGTGGTTTCCGCTGGCTGACGCAGTGCGAAATTGATGCTTTACAGCTACACGCCCTAGGTGATGAAGCTGATAAAGGTTATTTCCTCGAAGTTGACTTACAGTATCCTAAAGAGTTACACACTTCTCATAATGAGCTACCGTTCTGCCCTGAAAATATGAAGTCCCCGTACATTGCATCAACGACGAAAATGCTCATTGCTAATTTATGCGATAAATCTAAGTATATCATTCATTACCGAAATTTAAAACAGTGTTTGCAGCATGGTTTGAAGTTATCCAAAATTCATCGCGTACTAGAATTTAATCAGTCACCGTGGCTAAAGCCATATATCGATCTGAACAATAATTTAAGAACGAATGCGGTTAACGAGTTTGAAAGAGATTTCTACAAGCTCATGAATAACAGTGTTTTTGGTAAGACTATGGAGAATGTTGACAAACGCGTTGATGTAAAATTGATTACAAACTGGGATAATATTAAGAAAAGGTATGGTGCTAACTATTTAATAAGTAAACCAAATTTCCACAGCTGCACCATCATACATGAGAATTTAGTTATTATACAGATGAATCGTGTCAAGGTTAAGTATGACAAACCTACCTACGTCGGCTTCACAGTACTTGAATTGGCTAAAACACTCATGTATGAATTCCATTACGATTATATGATGAAGAAGTACGCGCATAATGCGCAATTGCTCTACACAGATACCGATTCGTTTATTTATCAAATCAAAACTGATGACTATTACAATGATATAAAGCCTGACTTGGGTAGGTTTGATACGAGTAACTATCCTGCAGATAATCAATATCATCTGCCGCTAGTGAACAAAAAGGTTCTAGGTAAAATGAAAGATGAATGTGCTGGGAATATTATCGATTCATTTGTAGGTACTAAATCCAAGTCATATTGCATAAAACTCTTAAATGAATTACAAATAAAGAGATTGAAGGGGGTTAAAAAGAATGTCGTTCAGAATCAGCTAAGTTTTGAAAACTATAACAATTGCATTAAAAGTAATCCACCTGTTTTGCATAAGCAAATGTCTGTCATTAGAAGCAAGAAGCACCAGTTGTACACACATTTAATTAGTAAGGTAGCCCTTAATAGCGATGATTGTAAACGGTTTGTCATCCCAAATTCTACCAACACGCTAGCCTGGGGGCATAGTAGTATTGATAAGTACTACTTTACATAAACATTATGCTAGAGGTGTGTGTGTGTACTTACGTTACGCTGTCTTACATCACAATTCGGGAGAGGAACGCTGGTACGGCAAGTCTAAACTTGTACATTCAAGAATTGCATCGAGAAGTACGCTAGGGTAAAATGATTCGAGATAAAACTTGTACATACAAGATGTAAATAAATAATGTAGAATTGGCATATTCTTTTATTTTAGGTTAGGTATCACCTTCCTCCCGCTCCTTATTTGCAGGATAGAGTTTTTGTTTATTACTCATGGAAGAAAGAAGGTGATGAGCAGTTTCGTAAGTATAGTTCGGTAAGTATCTCGAGAGCAGAATTTTTTTTTTGTCAAAAAAGCACATAGCTTTGTAAAGCACGTAGAATTTGCTACCACCGGGGCAGCACTGTTCTCTCTGGATTAAAAGCTTTGTTTCCAAACAAGAGCACGTGGAATTTGCCGTCACCGGGGCAGCACGGTGATTAAAGATGGCGGATGACAGCTAACAGAACTTTTCAAATTACCCGCTACTACAGAGAGCAGCATGGTGCTCTGTTCATTAAAAGATGGCGGATGACAGCTAACGAAATTGCCCCGCATGAGGGCAGCACGGTGCTCTGTTCATTAAAGATGGTGGATGACGGCTAACGAAATTGCCCGCAGCATAGTGCTCAAAGATGGCGGGTGACAGCTGTCAAAAGAGCATGTGGCTTTGTAGAGCACGTGGAATTTGCTACCGCCACATAGAGTGCAGCACTGTTCTCAAAGATGGCGGATGACAGCTGTCAGAAAAGCGCATAGGTTTGTAAAGCACGTGGAATTTACCGCCACCACATAGAGTGCAGCACTGTTCTCAAAGATGGCGGATAACAGCCGACGAAATTGCCCGCAGCACAGTGCTCAAAGATGGCGAATGACAGCTGCACGTGGCTTTGTTTCCCAACAAGAGCACATAGAATTTTTCAAATTGCCGCCACCACATAGAGTGCAGCACTGTTCTCTCTGGATTAAAGATGGCGGATGACAGCTGACGAAATTGCCCGCAGCACAGCGCTCAAAGATGGTGAATGACAGCTGCACGTGGCTTTGTTTCCCAACAAGAGCACATAGAATTTTTCAAATTGCCGCCACCACATAGAGTGCAGCACTGTTCTCTCTGGATTAAAGATGGCGGATGACAGCTGACGAAATTGCCCCGCAGCACGGTGCTCAAAGATGGCTGATGACAGCTGTCAAGAAAAAGCACGTGGCTGTCAAAAAGCACGTGGATTTGTTTATCTCGAGCTAGTGAGGTTAAGTTGGTAGCACTAAGGTTTAGGCCCGCCAAGATGGCAGCACTGCCGATGACAGGTGACGCAAGAGGGCAGCACAGCGCTCTGTAGTTTAAAGATGGCGGATGGTAGCTGTCAAAAAGCACGTGGCTGTCAAAAAGCACGTGGCTTTGTTTACCTCATGCTAGTTAGGTTATGTTGGTACCACTAAGGTTTAGGCCCGTCAAGATGGCAGTACTGAGGTTAGCGATGTGTTGTTGTCTGTCAAAAAGCACGTGGCTTTGTTTACAAATCTGTCAAAAAGCACGTGGCTGTCAAAAAGCACATGGCTTTGTTTACCTCATGCTAGTGAGGTTAAGTTGGCACTACTGAGGTTTAGGTCCGTCAAGATGGCAGTACTGAGGTTAGCGATGCGTTGTTGTCTGTCAAAAAGCACGTGGCTGTCAAAAAACACGTGGGTTTGTTTACCTCACGCTAGTTAGGTTAGGTTGGTACTAGTGAGGTTTAGGTCCGTCAAGATGGCAGCAGTGAGGTTAGCGTTGCGTTGTTGTCGATGACAGCTGTCAAAAAGCACGTGGCTTTGTTTACAAATTCAAATCTTGCGCCAAAATTCAAATTTCCCGCCAAAATTCAAATTTCCCGCGGGCGGCGGCGGAGGAGGAGGCGGAGGAGGAGGAGGCGCCCGAACTCTCCCATTATACTACTAATATCTCTAATTTCAGCCTCCTTTCACCACTGTCCCCGGCAGGTCATTACCCCGTCGTGCAGCCACCTTGAAGAATACCGCTAACCGTCTCATACATTTCTCCTCCCTACCCTACTTATCTACAAATAGCACATGTCAATACACAGAGCATTGTCCCACATTTCTCAGAATTCTCCGAAATATTTTAAACCTGTAATCTGCATGCTATAATGATTTCAGAATCATGGCTGCGTCAGTCTATCCCTTCAGCACTGGTTAAAATGAGTGGATACACTTTAATTAGGAACGATTGAGAAGGAAAGCCTGGAGGCGAAGTCGGAATATTCATACGTGACGATTTGAAATACAAAGTTATATTCAAATCGCTTAGTGAATACTCTCACAGACCGGAGTTCTTGTTCGTAGAAATTGAAATTCGTGGTACGAAGTGTTTACTCGATGTAGTGTATCGCCCACCGAAGTTCGAAGTTCTGGAGGAAGCCCTACAGGATTTAATATCCAGGTTTGAACACATGGTTTTAATGGGAGATTTTAACACTGATCTGACAAATGCAACTACTGAAACTAGGCGACTAACATGCATGTTCGAATCCATTAATATGACAATTCTGCCCTTACAACCCACACACCATGTTGCAACCTCGCACACACTCCTTGACCTAATCGTTGTAAACAATAAAGACCGTATATTGTCACATGGAGAGATGCCTGTGCCACGCCTTTCCAGCCATGATATGATTTACGCTGCATACTCTTTGAAGTGTCCAAAAATAGAAGCCTAAGATAATCATATACAGAGATTTCAAAAATTAGAACGAAGAAGCCCTCATTGAGGACGCTCTGAGCACACCATGGCACAGAGTTCAGTCTCATTTGAACGCACTTCTCTTAACTTTATACGACAGACATGCCCCATTACGTACTGCTCGAGTAAAGTGACCCCCTAACCCTTGGCTCAATCAAGAAATTCGTGATCAAATGAAAGACAGAGACGTAGCCTATAGCTACCATTTGAAATATCCAGCACAGGAAAAAGTTTGAGAATTATAAAAGACTCCGAAATAAAACCATGCAGAACGCTAAAATACGTTACTCGTACGAAGTTTGAAATACACATAACTCTGCAGCTGTATGGAAAACTCTCCGCGATATGGGTCTAAATAAAACAAAGACAAAGGATAGTAACTATAATGAACCTTTGGATGATCTGAATAGTTATTTTAGCTCAGGAAACGTCCAGACGAACGGAAATACCAAGAGAGCCATTATTGACAAAATATCTTCAAAGAGAAAGCATGGTGGAGAAACATTCTACTTTTCTCATGTGACTCCAGGTGCAAAGAGCGCCCTCAATGACATAAAATCAGGGTCTACTGGACACGACGGAATAAACCTGTCCCTTTTAAGAAACGTTCTAGACATCACTCTTCCTTCAATAATGCACATTATTAACACCTCTCTTATGACGGGAATCTTTCCTGAGAACTGAAAAAATGCCATCATCAGACCCTTGCTGAAAATTAGTACCCCTATAACCATTGACGATTACCGGCCTGTTAGTATCCTCCCTGTAATAGGAAAAGTACTGGAAAAAACTAGTACACAAACAAATGACAGACTATCTCTTACATCATGACTTACTCGACAGATATCAATCGGGGTTCAGATCAAATTACAGTACCAACACAGCATTGGTAAAAGTAACTAACGACATTCAGCTAGCAATGGATAACGGACAAATGACAATTCTAATTCTTCTCGACCTTACAAAAGCATTTGACTGCGTAGACAAAGACATTCTACTAGCCAATTTAGAAACGATGAAATTTTCTAATAATGTATTATGCTGGGTACGTTCCTATGTCAGTGGACGTAAACAATGTGTGTCAGTGGGAGACAATGTGTCTAGGTGGCGAAATACTGAGATGGGGGTAGCACAGGGTGGGGTGTTATCACCACTTCTGTTCTCCCTATACATGAATGACCTATCAAAACAACTGACGAACTGTAAATATCACTTATATGCTGACGATATCCAATTGTATATTCATACCAAGCCGAATGACATACAAGAAGCAACCATGAAATTAAACAAAGACCTATTTAACATTAACGAATGGACTAGTAGCCACTGCCTGAAGTTAAACCCATTAAAATCGCAAGCCACCATAATAAGATCTAAAAAAGCGCATGCCAAGTTAGAAAGTATCAATATACCGGTTATCAAGATCAATGAAACACCTATAACACTAAAAGACTCCGTTAAGGACCTTGGAATAACTTTTGATATGTTTTTAAGTTGGTCAGAGCATGTAACGAAAATTTGTCAACGTGTATTCGGTTCATAACACTCACTGCACAAACTGAGGGACTTTCTTCCTGTCAAAACCAGGAAACTTCTCGTTCAAGGACTAATACTACCAATATTTGATTATGGTGACGTAGTCTATAATAACATAAGTTATTCACTTGATTGTAAACTTCAACGGGCGCATAATGCCTGCATTCGATTCATTCTAAATGTTCCACTCCATTCCCACATCAGCCCATTCCTCCATCAGCTGTCTTGGCTAAGATTATGTGGTAGATGTAAGCACCATGCTATTTCTCTTCTGCACAAAATACTGCGAACAGGTAAACCATATTACCTGAGAATAGACTTCAGTTACCTCCCACCCTCAGGTAGAACACCCGCAAGGTCATCAATACGATCCCTGTTGTCCATCCCCACTCACCACAGTAGTATGTATAACAACTCATTTGTACCGGGGACCATAAGTTCATGGAATTCCCTCCCGGCTGAAATTAGAGACATAAGCAACCTAAAGGTATTCAGAAGAATGTGCTGGAAATTTTACATACATTCAGAATAATTTACTCTTAAGAAGTACCCTCAAATCTTAGATTAAGTCGAATGAATAAAATGTAAATGTAAGATTAGTAACATTGTCAAATTTCGAGGTATAGTTTTGATAATAGTAAATATTATAAATTCATTTTAAAATGTTAAAAATAAATTATGATACTTTACATTTCAGTTAAGTTACATTTCACGTTAATTTTAAATTATATTTAACTTATTTCTAATTTTAAGTAGTTATAATGTTCCGTTTACACAGGTACACAATTATATGATTTGGCAAAATAGCAGGCTTCATAGCCTGAGCCCCGCCATGTACATAAATAAATAAATAAATAAATAAATAAATAAATAAATAAATAAATAAATAAATAAATAAATAAATAAATAAATACATACATAAATAAATAAATAAATAAATAAATAAATAAATAAATAAATAAATAAATAAATAAATAAATAAAATTCTAGAATAATATATTTCTGTTGTGTATTTTGGATTATGGACGATTTGGGTTGAAATTGAACCAAATATCATAATAGAGAATCGAAATGAACAACAGTGGGCGTTGCCTGTTATTAGTACCACTACGTGAGGAACACCATGACATACTTCGCGTCCCTATGATTAGTACACTAATGTGAGGATTGCCACAGAATTTCATTGCCTGTGAGGGGCGCCATAATGTGAGAAAACGCATAGGTCTTGTTACTTGTGCGTAATCCATTACTTTTGATTACTACCAGAATGAATGGAATACCGTGAGTCTACGTTACTTGTAAATAGTACCGCTACAAGAGAAATACCATGGTTCCACTTTACAAGCGATAAGTACCAGTTTGGTGGGTCTATTATCTGGATTTAGGATCCCTTTAGACAACAAGCATTATCGATTCAGGATTGTGATTTGGAAGCAGCCCCTTGGTCAGTATATACTGTTGTTCTAAGGCACATTGTAGGAAGGTGGGGCATTGCGGGCTCACTGGATTAGTTTTGCTGCAAATTAATTCAATCTCACTTACTATAGTATCAGGAATCTACCACTTGGGTAACAGCCCGTAATGCAGATCAGTGGCGATTGATTGATTGATTGATTGATTGATTGATTGATTGATTGATTGATTGATTGATTGATTGATTGATTGATTGATTGATTGATTGATTGATTGATTGATTGATTGATTGATTGATTGATTTATCATATATAAACGAAAATGAAAGATTTTCATTTCCGCTGAACGAATTACTCTCATGACTCGGGTGACCTATTTCATCCTTACGACATCTTGTAGATTGAGTTTATAAACGTCTATGTTCTCATGATAATCACGTCCGCTATTTAAAACTCAAATATACCCAGCTTCCACTTCAAAGCTTTAACGATGATACGCTTGTGGAAGTCCGTTTCTATTGCAGTGAGAATGGGGTTTCTAATTCGCCTTTGTTGTTGATGCTAGCGGAAAGAGATTCAATTTCATTGCTGCAGACAGGGCAGAACCTTGCGTCATATACTTCCATAGGTGACCTTTCCTTTCTTCTGGGAATAATGCTAAATAACGTGAAATTATGAAAGTTCATGGTTAGTAAGGAATACATAAACCAATATTATTACATGTTTGTAAACTTGTTGAGAGTGATCTGTCTGCACCCTTATGTTTGAAATTTAGGGCCCAAGATACTTACATACGGAGCATGTTAAAAGGATCAATTTTCAAGATTATGTCATATTCAGAGTCCCTTTTTCATCAATATGCTCAACTTTGTGAACAATGATTGGCACACATTTTGAACACATAGTGTACCGCAGTGTCGCTTGTCGCATACGATACGTGAAGGCTGTCCCTAGTCTGTAAAGATGGTAGCGAATCTTGTACTTAATGATTAGCGCCGCAGTTCATATAAAATGCACTAGTTAACTACACTGAAGAAAATGGAAATTGCAACACCCAGAAGGTGTAGTGCTACGTTGCTGCAATTGAACATACAGGACGAGCGTTTGGTTGTGATTAGATGATTACACTTTCAGGTCCTTCTGACTGCAAGTTTGTACAACAATCAATACAGGATATGCCCACCAGGAGCTGCAATACATTGATGAATTCGGCGAGACATTGAGTCAATAAGGCCCTGGATCGCTTCCTGAGGAATTGTGGTCCATGCTTGCTGCACTGCACGGGTCAGTTGTTCCAGAGTTGTGGGTGGCTGAGGACGGTTTGTCAGTTGTCGACCCATCATGTCCCACACATGCTCAATAGGACTGAGGTACGGGGATCTGGCGGGCCATTCTAAGGTTGTGATGTCGTGGAGAGGTTCTCTGGAGATGTGAACCCGGGTGCAGTGTGACCCGGGGCATTGTCCTGCTGAAACATCCAATTAGCAATGTTCACCATCATAGGGACAACCACTGGATTGAGTACCCTAACAACATACTGTCGAGCAGTCATAGTGCACTAATTGTGATTTCACATTAAAGCCAATAGCTCCCCCGACCATAATGCTTGATGCTGGCCCTGTGTGCCTCACGATAATAAGATCTGGGCGGCTCCTCTCCCCGGTACGTCGGCGCACACGATTCTGGCGATCACTGCGGGCAAGACAGAAGCGCGATTCATCACAATGCCATTCGTCGATCCACGTCGATCTTTCTCGACACCAGGCCAGCCTTAGACGTCGCTGTTGTGGGGTCAATGGAACATCTTCTGCAGGGACACTGGCTCGTAAGCCAGCTGCACGCAGGCGATTACCAACTGCTTGTTGTGCAACGTGGGGTGCCACAGCTGGTCGAATTTGCGCTGCTGTTGCATGGGGTTCCATCCGGGCCACCCGAATGATGCGGCAATCCTCTCTCACAGTTGTGAGCGTGCTCTTCTCTGTCGTCAAGGCATGTTTGACGGGGAACACTTCACTGCACAGACTGCAACTCAACCACGCTACACCACAGCCGTATACTGGAGTTGATTCCTCCGCTACCAATCACGTGGGGAGACCTGTAGCAACAATCCAAAAGGTCTGAAACTTTGATCGTTTACATACCTACATGGCATCGTTCCATATCTTGAAAATCAATACAAACGACCAATGCTTTCATGGTGTTGCAATTTCCATTTTCTTAAGTGTACTAAAATTTCGGTCAATTAATGTATGAGTTTTTATCCTAATTATAAATATACAGGTTGCAATCGAATATAGAAGGTCGGTCGGCATCTCTGGGGACGATGTTATGAGGGATTCTTTTTTTTTTTTTTTCATTTTTCAGAAAGGCAGGTCTCCACCAACAATCCTGCTCAGTTTGATAGCCAGCATTTCTAGCTATAGCCCGGCAACCTAATTTCCATTGCAGCAGAGTTTTTCGCAGAGTTAGCATGTCTACCTTATCGCAATCCTCCTGACGGGCTTCGCAGAGGCGATCGATAGTTTGTGGATGTCTATTTCCTAACGCACTTTTTTGGAGTCCAGATGCACAGAAGTCAATGGTGGGCCATCCGGTGCCTTCAGCGGAAAGTCAATAAAGTGAATTGCACGGATTACTGTTCCCGTCTCCGTTCTCTCTGGTAAGAGCAGACGAGTCGAACTAGAGGTGCGGCTGAATGCTTTATCCTAATGTACCCATTCCTGATTTATCGCCCTCCCACACCGTGCTTCCTCCCCCCCCCCCCGTGAGTGGGTGACGCAGATAAAGAATATACCACCGGTATCCACTGACTGTCGTAAAAGGCGATTAAAAGGGGCCCTACGGGCTCTCAACTTGGCAGCGTGGGTTGGCGACCACGGGGCCCTTATCTGAGTCCTGGCATTATTCCATTTATTTGAGCCAGGCTCCTCACTTTTTTATATCCTTCGCCGAATAGTCAGCGTTGAAGTCTTCGGTTCAAGAGACGCGGGGTTCGATTATCAGCCGGGTCGGGAATTTGATCCCGTTTGATTAATTCTTCTGGCTCAGGGACTGGGTGTTTGTGTTTGTTAAATCTCGTTGATACAATTTTGCATATTGGCAGGTGTCGATAGGGGAATTATACCGCCCGTGAAGTTCAGGTCTGGATTATTTTGGGTGTCGATACAAGCAGATTCTTTCTTGTGAAAACGTTTTAATTAGAAAGTATAATAATTACACGGGGGACAGTGTGTGTGCCAAAATATTAACTTTTCACTTTTTGCATGGAAAAGGTTATATGTCCTAACGCCAATTTGATGGTATGAGATATAAGTGCAAGTCTCTGACTATGTAGTTAATGCACTGGTCGATAGATGGTGCAACATCATAAGCTGAGTCTGTGGAAGTACTCTATGTCAGCACTTAATGTGAACTCTTCTGTGTGCATTCCGATAAGATAAGCAGTATTGTGAAATTATTACAATAATGAGTAAACGGAAGAGGGAAGCTTTCAATAAATTACAGAGAGAACATGGAAACCGTATACAACATCATGAGGGAAAGATAAGTCGGAAAAAGAGAACCACTTTCCGATATGGTTTCTGAGCACGGAATTAGTGAAAGGAAGAAGGACCTTCGGGCCATGTTAGAGTTTATGTTAAGTGTCACAATTTCTATAGGTATCTATGTTTTCGTTGCCATAAAACCCATCTGTGTCGGTGCGACGTAAAGCCACTAGCAAAGAAATCTATGTTCATAAAATAGAATATGAAGACGGAAAGGAAGCAATGATACACTACATGCATGAGATGGTGAAATGAACTGGCGTGCCAGGAGTGTCCGAGGACAAGTTTGGCTCGCCAGATGCAGGTCTTTCGATTTGACACCCGTAGACGACCTGCGCGTCATGATGAGGATGAAATGATGATAAGACAGTTACACCCAGCCCCCGTGTCAGCAAAATTAAACAATTAAGTTTAAATTTCGCGACCCCACTGGGAATCGATCCCGGGACCCCTGTGACCAAAGGCCAGCACGCTAACCATTTAACCATGGGGCCGAAGTACGAAATGGTAAAGTCTCGTAATATAACATTGAAGAATTAAATGAAAAATGCCTTTGGTAAGTAGAAAGGAAACGCTCATACTTAAACATTTCTTACCATAAAGGTGTACCTTTCCCCCTTAATGATTTTATATTAGTGTAGTTGATTGCAGTAATTATTTTCAATGCAAAAACAAACTTCAAACTGTTTTCCTCATTTTTCTGGAAATATTACTTCTGATACTTGTACCATTTCCTCCTTCTGCTCTTCAAATAGTAACAACAATTAATGATGACAATTACAACACTGTTTAAGATCAAGTATTTAAAAACTACATTCCTCGCGTTTATCTTTCACTTCGACTGGTCATTTCAAATGCATATTATACTTCGACATGGTTCACCTTATAGACGACCGTAAATCTACTCACTGGTTATGGAGAATATTTCTCATGGCTTTTTGTATACGGAGATTACTAGCCTGATAGAATAATAAATCAACAGCTCAATGTACCATATCCGGTATGTTTATTCATACGCAGTGAAACACTGGAGGGCTTTTCAATACGCGGATAGTTGAAGCGAACTCCAGATATTTAAATATAACTTTGACAGCAGTTACAACAGACCAAGCCATAAAATTACGTTTGTTTGGTTATAGGCCGCTTCACACTGACGTGGATTGTTTATTTTCCCTCAGTCGCATTTCCGTTTGGGCCCTGATCTCGTCCGCACATTTCAGTATGTAGCCGCTGCCGTACATTACACAAAATAGCGGACGATTTATGACATCCATTCAGTTCAAGGAAGCGTTCATACTAGATATATTATGTTTCAATTAAGAAAGGAGATATTCATGTAATCAACGAGCAGGTTGTAGCAGACAATGGCTAGAACAACGATAGGACTGATCTGATGATGATTGTTGTTAAAAGGGCCTAACATCGATGTCATCGGCTCCTAATGGTACGTGATGAAACACGATGATATGATTATCATCATTCCAAAATCCATCCACTGACTAGAATTAAAAATGACGACCATGAAAAATGATAAGTGCATCCGACCCACAATGCTCCAACTTCCCAGAAAATAAGTTAAAACAATGGTTATCATATATTGATAATACTTCTTATTCAAAGGGATCCGAAATCCAGATCACCGCCCCTCATACTGGTACTAATCACTGGTAAAGTAGACCCCGAATGATACCAATCACGCAGTCATGGTGTTCTTCACATACTGGTACTAAAAGCAGGTAATGGTGTTCCTCAAGTAATCACAGGTTATCTCATGGTTCTAAAACCATGGTCTCCTCTTACGACAGGCAGGGGATACCGCCTACGTCCCCCACCCACAAGGTTTGCCATAGTACCAGTCATCCCGTCTGCTGTAGGAGTTGCTCTCGATGTGCACAGTTAATTGTGATGGAGCAGCAACTCAGTCAACTTTAGACCTGTTCAAATTTTGGAACCAAGGAAACATTATTAGTCTGAGGCAGGAAGGCAACATTTTCTTGTGCCGGCTCGACCTCCCAAAAGTTGACGATCACTGTGGAGAATATTTATCAGTTATGAGGCATTATGAAGAGACTCCTTGCTTTATGACATCGTCTCCATTTTTTGATATTGTAAAACCACGTTATCCACCTATGATTCACACCACGTACCGGCCAACAGCTTGAGTAGCAGACCCGATGCTGACGAGAAAGAGAATCTCTACGCCGTCTTATTACATCCCAATGGCCAGAATATCCAGGGGTAACGGTTAAAATCAAGGAACCATGGGATTATTCTCCAAAATTAAGGATCACTGGACATCGGAGCATTGTCGTGAGAAAAATAATTAACAAAAATAATATTTCAATATTAAATTGCCATTTTCACTGCGAGGAAAATGCCTGGACAGTTACTACTCATTGGGCACCTCCTTAACCTTCATTAACCTTCATTCATTTCATCTTAATTAGGTCCTCAACTGAGAATTGCATCAGGAAGGGCATACGACCGTAAAACATGCCATATAACTTCATGTCCTCGACCCCGTATTAGTAAACGGGACCAAGAGGTAGGCCCACACATACATATATATCTCAAAACATAACCAATGGTGGGGAGGGGTTGGTGGTGGTGGTGGTCTTAACCACGGCAACCAGTGTTCGTCTATGTATACTAGGTCAGTAGCGACATCTTCCCACTGAGCGCTTTCTCCCTGTAACCAAGAGCTTGAGAAAATCTCGTATCAAATAAAACCCGTTGTACTCGTCAGTGCAGAACTTAAATCCTTGAACTGGCCGCAAAACCAACCTCGGAATAAGAAACAGGCACACTAACTCTATACCAAAGGGAAGGCTAATAATAATCTATATTAAAAGAGTTTGGCAAATCCGTCTGTCCGTTCTACAGGGCGATTTCCTTCATTTCTACTGCATTCTCTCCGGAATTACCTGCCGGTGAATCATAAGGTACTGATAGGTCTCTAAGTTCAGCCAACTTTGAGTAATCATAAAATCAAATCATTAAACGATCATTCCAATAATTGCAGGCGAAGGCTTTCCCTAACTCACAATACACTCTGTATGTAGCAGGTAGCTAGGCGACTAACACGTTAATACATGTGATTTTCATCTATACTAATATTATAAAGAGGAAACATTTGTTTGTTTGTAATGAATAGACTCAAAAACTACAGAACCGATTTTAAAAATGTCTTCACTTATAGAAAGCTATATTGCCAGCGAGTATCATGGGCTGTATTTTATTTTCAAAACAATTAGAGGTGGGGCGCGGGGGGGGGGGGGGGGCGAGATATAAAAATAATAGGCTAATATAGGCAAAATATCGAATTTGTTGTATAAGGACGAGACAAAGTTCAATTTAATCCTCTTGAAGCAAAGAACAAAACTCGGTAAGCCCTATGGGACCGAAAACCATCTTTTAAGGCCGTAAAACCAACCGTTACGGAGATATTGGCACCACACTGCCTCTGCTCTAGGAATCGGATAAAATAAATGAACTGCCGTAACCATGGCAACGTCAGTTCCAGGATTCTACAGCAGCGAGATTATGCATGTACGTTAGGGCATAGCTGCCAACCAAAATTGGTACACATAAGACTTACTATCTGGAAAAAGTATACTGTTGTGTAAGGCACTCATAGGACTCCTTTGGGAGGGGATGGAAAAGGGGCACAGTATAAGAATCTTATCTTACAATATATAAAAATGGATATGTGTGTGTGTGTGTGTGTGTGTGTGTGTGTGTGTGTGTGTGTGTGTGTGTGTGTGTGTGTGTGTGTGTGTGTGTGTAAATGACACATCTCCTCCTAAACCACTGGAGCATTTTCAACCAAATTTGATACACGTATTACTTACTATCGGGAGACAAGCTATGTGGGGGTAAGACATCCGTAGCACGCTGAAGGGAGGGTGATCAAGGGGTTTAGTTATAAAAATAATCGAGAATAGTGTCTGATTCATAGTTTTCGGGGTCGCTGAGTTGAAATGTAATACTCCTGAATTTTTTAAAGTCCAAGTTCAGTCTCCTTTTAGGTGGGGGGCGAAGGGGGTGAGATATAAAAATAATCGAAAAACTATATATCAAATATTGTCTTCTTCTTCTTCTTCTCCTTCTGATTCTAACTATATATAAAAATGGATGTATGTGTGTGCGTGGGGGTGTGTGTCGGTGTGTAAATGAAACATCTCCTCCTAAGAATTTCACCAAACTTGGTACACTTATCAATTAGTATCAGGAGACAAACCGCGTGGGGGTAAGACACCCCTGCCACCCTTATGGAAGGGGGCGAGGGGGGTACAAAAATAATCTAGAATAGTATGGATTCCATAGTTTTCGTGGTCGCTGAAATGAATAGTGACACTCCGAATTTCTTAAAGTTCACGTTCCGCCTCCTTTCGGGTGAGGGTGAGGTGGGAGAGAGAGATATAAAAATAATCGAAAACAGTGTCGAATCTACATTTTTCGGGGTCACTGAGATGAATGGTGATAATCCAGATTTTTTATCTCTTAGGGGTGGGGGGCGAGAGGGGACAGTCTGATTGACAGTTGAAATCCTGTACATCGTATCTATACTGCGATGGCTAAATACATATAGTTATCACTTATTAATTTTTAACAGGATCAAATACTTCCCAGTCGATTCGAGCTTCCATAAAGACGAAGTTTTACTCGAAAATTAAATAATCTGAAACTCGAAGGCAAATAAATCTAAATAATTCTAAAACTACATTATAGATCGTAACATATTAATCTGCAAGTCAAAAAGTAATTCTAAAAAAATTCACTTCACACATAACTAACTGGTAATGTAAATCTTAAAGGGAAATATTCAGAAACTATCCGGGCAACGCCGGGTACTACAGCTAGTTCTTAATAATATGATTGCATGCAGCCATGTGTGATTACTACCAGTCAAGCCAGAGAGTATATACTTTTTCTGTTCACGGAAGAATACTACACCTTATTAGATACACTTTGATTCTCTAAGCTTTCCTACTTCCAAATATATTCAATAGATGGCAGAGCGTTCATAATAAACATGGTTCTAAGAGAAAAAGTCTACGTATGAACAGGCCCCATCATGGCATACGCCTCTGACATTATCTGGAACACCTATCGAAGGATAACCTAGTTACACTATGAAGGCAACGTTTCTTAAAAAAGTTCTCTGGCTGACAAAAAACGCGCCTTCGAGACTCAGCTATGAGCTCACAAGACAACCGTTCTATGTAGAAGAACCGCCATTGCCTTCTACGACACAATATCAAGCTTTACATCAAGAACTGCAGGATAAAAAAGTGAATATATGGATGGACTTTTACCAAACAGACGGCATTATGACGTCAGAATGGGTGAATTCTGACTACGAACTGCGCAATACCATAACGCGCTTTTCATTAAATGTTCACAAAACCTTTGAAAAGGGCAGGAAAAGCTATTTGACTACAACAGGCATATCAAGACGAGTTATCTGACATGTCTATAATACTGGTCCACTAGTATTATTAATTCGATTATAATTATGTTCAGGAGGTCTTGAAGGTCGTTCATTTTCTCACAATTCATGAGCCTTGTCGTTGTTTGGTGGATCATCTCATTCTTCTTCCGATTTTCCGGAACTCTATCTCCCTTGTGTGTGGTGTCTCTACCCCCTGCATGTCGTACTCGCTGTCTCGCGTTCTAAGCCCCAAAACCTAGGCTATCCAGGATTCTATAATTTTGCCTGCAGCGAAGAAAATATAAGAATGTGACATTTTGTCTTGAGAGGAAGTACAACTGGGCCATCACCTCACACACAAGGGAATTGGAAGAGGTCCACGTCTCAAAAACTAATACAGTTGGGGGAGGAAGAGAATAAATTTCAACAAGGAAGGTCGGAAGGAAAGGCGAATTTGTGGACCCTGACACGATGTACGTGGAAAAAATGCCAGGCTCAGGTACGGCTCCGTGGACGCTCGCAATTCGACAGTCCCTGGGGCTCCATTCAGTCGCCTCTTACGACAGGCAGGGCTATTCTACCCACACACGGGGGTTAACTAAATCCCAAGCTATGCTTGTATTAGTCATAATTTCAGGTATTTCTCTTAACCTGTCTATTTGTTAACAAACCGAGACCAGAACCTTATAAATCGGTCCACGCATTTATCTTCGGGACTCCGAATTATTATTCTGGGTGGGCGTAATCGAATGTACAAAGCACGAGGCCACCGCGGCGAGAGGTTGCACCATTGAGATAAATTTATCACTTAGTCATTTACAGTAGTCCAGAAATAAGTTGTGATGCTCAGACTATTTTTTTGTAACACCAGTTTTCAATGCACGCAAGACTGCTGGATGAGATATTGTCACGTCAGAATGTTAAACCGAGGAAGGTATCAGCTATTAGAAAATATTCTTCCTATAATAACACACAATTACAATCATTCCTTGACAGGTCACACGTTCATGCCTCAGTCGAAGCGTGCACCTAACAATAAAATTCTAAAAATAGAACATTGGAATACAATTTCTTATTGTGTTATCATTAGAATATCGGCTCTCTCCAATAGTTTTAACGCGCATCACCCATACTTGAGTATTTGAATTCCAACTGAATCATAATCATAAAAAATGTTCTCCAGTCAGCTATCATGACCGAAACATACTGACTTCACAACTCTGCCTTGAGCCACGGAGAACTGTAGAAATGGTACGCATAAAAGATAACTAGCCTAACACCAACGTCCCTAATTTATACTCTTGTGATATCTGCTAGGTGATCGAACGCGGGTCCTCCGTTTAAGACTCATTCTCACGCTAGCCCCTACAACGTCACGAACAACACTCTGTGTCGGACACGGTAACGCAGAGCGCAGGGCCGGCAGTATTCCCTCACTGGATTCTTGTTATGTTGATCGTAGCGACTAGAACTCAAACCTATTGAAAGCTATTGATACTTGCATTTGTTTCAGTTTCAGGGCAAATCCACGTCTATACAGTATCTTGACATTCTTTAAATAACTATCAATGAGAGACTTTTCAAGACACGAAGACAACTTCGTAGTATGTTGCTGTTAACGGGAGATAGTGGGTTTGATCTCTAATGTCGGCACACCAATTGACGTTATTCCGTGGTTTCCCATTTTCACACCTGACAAATGCTAGATTTTATTAAAAGCAAGGTCACTCTCCTTCCAGTTTCGGTATGACGTAAACCAATTAACTAAAGAACTTTATAGTGTATCCTTTAGAATTCCTTCTGTAGCACGAGCTCTTCTCACCTTGATGCTGTTACTTTAGTCCCAGGGCGCGAAACGTCTACTACTTCGTTATTGCCACCAGCTATCTATGATTTAAACAGATTGATTTTTCCTCAAAAGGAATTTATGAAATAAAAATGAAACGAAAAGAAACTGAAAAAACTGAAAATGAAACTGAAAAGAATTCAACGAAATAGTAATTAAAATTATGTTCTACGTGACTGAGGAAGTCTCCTTTGGGAGATGCTGAGGCGGGGGCTGGAAGGTAAAGGCAGAATTGTCATCGAACTGTGTGAACATTATTTACGTGCGGATAAATGGAAGATTTCAGAGTTCCCCCTTAGTATGTAACGATTATGTCGACCTGCATTAATTTAACATTAATGTAGGGCCTAAAATGTAGGATTTTTCTAGGCAGTCTTAGGACATAAAGGAAATTACCCCAAATGGAGAGTTTTTTTTATGTAAGGACACACGAGTGTGTACCCTCTTTCCCCGTCTTCTATTTGTCTTTGAGTGACTAAGATTTCCAATTTTTAAATTCATCTGTCTTCCTTCCAGACTTTAATTTTGTTTTCTTTGGTTACGAGGCAGTATGAATTATCGACTGCGTCATCGGGCCTTATGCCCGGTTAGGTGTTTCTTTGGTCTTAAATGTTGGAGTTCTTGAGTGTTTTCAGCCCCACTTGTATTCATATTTTTCTCGGCCTTTCTTGTTAACTGTTGTTTTTCGTTCTTCCTTTCTGTTCTTGACCGTGTAGGAATGAATCTATAACAATTTTATAATTGTTGTTATTAATCTACCCACAATGGCACGTAAAGGAAAAGGAATTCCGTTGCCTCTTATACTGGCAGGGACATTGAAGATAAATTTAGGACACATATTGGGGAAACCTAACTTAGTTAAGGAGGTATAGATCAGAAAAAGGGATATGTTTTGTCAAAACACTAATTCCTAGGTTTACAACTGGTGTTTTCATGTCCTACTCTTTCAAGGGTCTTGGCTGATAATTACCCGGGATACATTACATTGCTTTTATTCATTTGATTCCAGGTGAGAAATAGTAGTGGAATTATTAGAATCGGCGGTGAGAACTTGGCATGCAGTATCCCAATCACGTTCAATTCAATTCCCGACATGCTAATGAAATACGGGAAATTCTGGTGACAGGCATTCCAATAAAGGTGAATTAGCTCGAGCATGAGATATCTGACCGCTCTCTCAACACGCCCACTATTATAAGGCTCAACTTCCTTGTTCAACACAATCATTGAAAAGAACATTGTCGTTTTATTGGTTTTAGGTCCTCGTCTGACCCCTTGGCTGATAATTCCGCGTCGCAGCCTTCGATTGAGCTGTTCCCGAGTTCGAATCCCAGCTGTCTCACACTATTCTGAGCAACCTATGCGAAAGATTTGTCAGCTCTCTCTAAATTTACAGTTATTAAAAATATCAGTGTTTGTAGGATCTCGGTAACTCTTCAGCCAGCAGTGGCAAAATAGGTCGATTATCGGTGGCCCCTTAAGCGGTTAGCTCGGTACACTCCGAGGTGGGGAGCTATTGCTTTGATTAATGAAAACATTGAATTACTTGACTAAAACAATCTAATTTACTATAAAAAGGCCCTAAGAGAAATATTTACTTGAATATAATGTATGCAATTGTTGAAAAAATCTATTATTTTATTTTTGCGATATTTTGTGCAAGTTATGACAGTAACTTATACCTAAATAATTGAAGCCGTTTACTAGCAATCTCTACCTGGAAGTAGAATTTTTGTACATGTAAATTGTAGATTCACAAAATGTACATGTAGTTAAAAGATTTCGAATGGAATAAATAAATAACGCTGATTAAATTTTCCGTTATGTTTTGAGGGATGTGGCTACAATTCATAAGTGACACATTACTCCAAATATTAGCAGATCATGTTAATATCCTGTCCCGGCTTCGCATAATTTGTATGATTTCATTCCCAAACGCGATCATTTTCTTGGTATGCAAAATTTCCACCCTAGCCACTCTTTCCTTAACAAGAGGTTCTCATCAATAGACGCTTTCCACTTAGGGGTATAAGCTTCCAAAAAATTTGTCCATTATACGCCTGATTTTCAGAGAAATGTGAAAAGTTGTGAAGGAAAAACTCCTGTCTGTGATCAGCTTATGGAAAATAGGCGCGATCAACAAGTAATCGTGAGATGCATGATGTCCTAATTTAGGTTTCTGTACAGCGGTCACAAGGAGCTTCATTTCTCCCTTATTGTGGGGATCCAGTCTTTATCTCGACTAATTCGCTTCATTTTACTATACAGAGTTTTACGTGCGAGTTTCAAATATTTCGCTCGATTTAGTTTTCTCTAGAAACTCTTCCTTTTCACCATGATCGAAGTTTGAATCTTTTTCAGTCTATTGTTCTTTGAGTTATCAGTACATAGACTGGTTTCATGAAGCTCTCCATGCCACCCTATACTGGGCTAACCATTTCATTGCTACATAACTAGTGCATCCAACATCTGCTCTAATCTGCTTGTCATATTCATACCTTGGTCCACTCCTACTGTTCCTACCACCTACAATTCCCTCAAAAACTAACAGAACACGTCCTCGGTGTCTCCAAATCGATCCCCTCTCACCAATTCTATCCGGTATCTCTTCATTCGTGATTATATCTATCCATCTCACCTTCAGCATTCTTCTGTAACACCATATTTCAAAAGCTTCTATTCCCTATCTTTTTGAGCTAATTATCGTCCATGTTTCACTTCCATACAATGCCACTCTCTAGACGAAATCTTCAGAAACATCTTTCTAATTCCTATGTCAATGTTTGAAGCGAGCAAATTTCTTTTCCTAAGAAAGCTCTTCCTTGCTTGTGCTAGTCTGCATTTCATGTCCTCCTTACTTCTGCCATCGTTAGTTATTTTACTACCCAAGTAACAATATTCGTGTACTTCCTTTAAGACTTCATTTCCTAACCCAGCTTTACCTGCATCGCCTGCCTTCGTTCAACTGCACTTCATTACTTTGTTTTGGGCTTATTTATTTTCATCCTGTACTCCTTACCCAAGAATGTCTCCATACAATTGAGCAATTTCTGCAGATCATCTCACACAAAACAACAATAGCTAATCTCAGGGTTTTGATTTCCTCTCCTTGGAACGAGATTCCTTTTCCAAATTCTTCTTTGATTTCCTTTACTGCCCGTTCTCTGCATACATTGAAAAGGAGTAAGGACAAACAACAGCCCCATCTGGATTGCTGCTTCTTTATCATAGCTCTCGATTGTTATCACTGTAGACTGGCATTTATACGTCGTTCTCGATGTCTGATACCAATCACCTTCAGAATCTCAAATACCTTGATCCAATCAATATTATCGAATTTCTTTCCTAGATATATGAATGCAATGTACGTGGGCTTGTCCTTTTCAATTCGATCCTCTAAGATCAGACGTAAATTCACGCTTGTTTCATGTGTTCCTACATTTCTTCTGCCACGAACCTACTACGCTGGCGTAGCAGAGGGAGAGGTGATACTCCCACGTGGCGCGTCCCAGGTGGCAGTTAGGGGGGGGGGCTAACCGGCTTGCCGGCGGACTTGAGGGAAATAAAACACCTATCGTGGACCAAGCAAACTACCCCCTGCGGGTGGGGAATGAAGAAGAAAAATACATCCACGGTATTCCCTGCCTGTCGTGACAGGCAACTAAAAGGGGCGACCAAGGGATGACTGTATTAGAACCATGAAACTACTTGTGATTAGTACGACCACGCGGGGAACGCCATGGGTCGCATTTACTTGCGCGTAGTAGCACGATGTAAGTTACGAAATAGGTTTGTGATTAGTAGCAAAAGAGCGCGACGGCTTTTACATTACCTGTGGGTAGTAGCACTATATGAGTGACACAGTGGGGTGAGGGAACCCATGGTTCTGGCTTGCCTATGATTAGTAGGCATTATATGAGGAACAATGTGATGTTCGGGACATTACTGCATGTATTTAGTTATTGAACTATATAATTAATTGATAAGATGTATAAATTGAATCACTGGTAGGTCATTTTTAAATTAATATATATATAGGGTTTTAATCATCCATTTCACAGAATCATTTCATTTCTTTGTATTGCGGCTATAACGTATTCTGAACGAACAACTTATTGTGTAAAGTATTTAAACATCATTCGTATTAATAGCTTGCAGTACATTTTCCAATAGCCACAGTGAGGTGACCGAGTCAGCAGGCTAATTTCAACCTGTTACTAGGAAATGTACGTCATCAAGCTTACGAGAGACCTTACCCCTTCCACACTATGAAGAGACAGTTGAAATATTATTAACGCCTACTTTTCGAAGTTCGCTACCTGACGCTTTATTTCCGCGGGAAAGTTCAGCCTATGTGAATGGACGTAATGAAGCAAGATGATGGATTCACAGAAACACATAGGAGAAGGGATGAGACCTCGAATCTTACTGGACCATGTGATATGGTTGATGGAGGGAGATTTTGAAGGCTATATACTCGACGACAAGAGCTGGAGAGGACACTCGTGCTCGTACACTTGGAAGACACTCTTACGATGATTCTACGTCTGCACATCGGAGAAGATTTTAACTTAGTTCACTTCGCATCTGAGTAGTATACTATTCAAAAGTTACTCTCATTGGGACCTGTTATCTCAATGACGAGAAGTAAATTCAACGGGAGACCGGTTTTGACTGGTATAGGGCAGGAGAGATTTTGTTATGAATCATTTACTCTACATTTCCTTAATACGGAAGAACACAAGTGTATTATCTCCATAAACATAATCCATAGTGGTTTTGCTTTTAAAATTAGACTGATTACGACTTTAAGTAAGGAGTACAGTAGGAAGTGTTAAAGGCAGGAAAAGTCGTAGTTCAGCTAGTGTACTATGCACAAAGCAGAAGTAGGACTGGAAACCACAAGAGATGACGCAGTCAGTACGAGATATCTATCAATCAACAGCTTCTACATAAGAGAGTCTACAAATGGTGAGCTAATGTCATAAATTATTGCAAGTCTTCGCGCAACAGTTGACTTTCTTACAGTTTATTTCATTCAATTTTTCTTTTTTGCCGTAAGTTCAGTTTTCGTTAATATGCCGTTACGTCACGATTTTCACCCTAATAAATAGGTGCTTTAATTGGTATTTTCTGGAATTATTATTGATGATCCTTAACTTCCAAGTGAGTGTACTTAATGGTTAGTGTTCCGTCGCACCACCCCTGGGAGTTTTTAGAGTCTCACTACGTGTTGTTATTATTATTGACTATCAACTTTCATTTTCAAGCCGTAAGCTTCAAGTGTGGTGCCCATGGGAGAAACAATGATATATTATTTATTTATATTAAAATTAAGGTGACCCTACACTTCACAATTTTGTCACACTTCTGTGGGCAGAGTGGGTATGTCACATATTGTCGCCACAAGTGTGGGGCTCGTAAAGCATTAAGTACTTGTATAGAACAGATAGAATCAGTATTATGGAGGTAACTGTTGTGTATCCACATTATAATTTCTCTTGTGTGTTTGACTTTGGGGGTAGCATGGCTGAGCGACTGGAGAAAGACATGACGCTGCGTAGTGGGCGCGTCCTGAAGGGTAGTACTTTAAGTAATTCTAAGGAAGAGGTAAATAAATGTATAGAGGAGAAAACTGATAACAGGTGTGAAGATAGCGAAGGAAATAAGAGTAGGAATGACGAAGTTACGTTAAATTCAGACGATAGTACGATGGGGGACGAGGTGAATGTTAGCCCTAACAATTAAAGTAATAATAATCAGTTACTTGAAATGATGCAGTTAATATTAAGTAAGATAGACGATAGTAAATCTGAAATAAAAAATGAAATGAATAAAACAAAGGAATTGGAAAAATTAAAACGGATGTGGAACAAACTAAATCAGATATTAAAAATGAAGCATAACAAAGTAAATCAGAAATTGAAAATAAAGTAGAAAAATTAAACGAGAATTAGGTGTAAGGAATTGAATGAACACAAGGTCGAAGCTAATAAAACAATGGATGAACACAGCAAACAGTTACAAGAATTATTTAAACAAAATTGAAGATTTAACTAGCAGATAGAGGATCAGAAAGAGAAAAGTAAGCAAAACCAAAAAGAGTTAGAAAATAATTTTGTAGAGTAGAGGATTGTGTTGTTGGGTTTAATGGAAAAAGAAAGCAACAACACCAGAAAGGAGTTAGAGACACAGGTGGCATGTATTAACCATAAAGCTGAGACCCAAAAGAAGAAAAAAGAGAATTTAAAGATCAGGTACAAAACAATATCTATACGGTTAAGTGCATGATTGAAGACAACACTAGGGAACAAAGAGAAAAATTTGCGATAGTAGAAGGCAATACAGTGGAGATTAAGACGTCGATAGAAAAACAGAATACTGTTGTGAATGAAAGTGAAAGAAGATATAAAGTTGTAGATATCCGCATAGCGATGGCAGAAGCACGCATACGACGAGAAGTAAGAGAAATACAAGGTAACACTGAAAGGCAAAGTCATGGAGGGATTTACAGTGAGGAAATCGAATTACCGAAGTTCAATGGGAAACTAACTAACCCACTATCAATTGTTAAGATAGTAGAAAAACGGTTTGGGAAACGGATTGAGGAGGGATTTATGGACTGAGAAGAGGCGATCGACATTATTGATCATGCTTTTGTGGGAGAGACCCGTTCCTGGTTTTCAGTCTATAAAAGCAACATGACAAGTCTGAAGACATTTAAGACGAAGTTCACAGACAAATACTGGAACGAACACGTTCAAAGCGGTGAAAGAGAAATGGTAGTATTTGGGAAGTGCAAACATAATGAAGGCGTCTCTATGACTGAGTATTTCCTGTCACATGTTATGATTTGCCAGAATTTAGACGGAATCACGGCTGATTCAGATGTAGTCAGATTACTGTTACGACATTTTCCGGACAGGGTTCGTGAAGCAGCGTGTATGCAAAGTATTAATTCTATCCAGGAAATGGGACAGTTATTAGGGAGTTTTGATGCACTAGGAAATATTGGGCATAGAACGGGAAACTCACATAATTTTGTTCCTCATAGTGAGCCAAGGGAAAATAGGAGACAGCAAAACTACGCGAATCGTAACCAGTTTCAGCCAAGGAATAACGGTAGGGGTGGGGGACCTGAAAATAAAACGGGAAATGCTCAACAACTCAGAGGACAAGTTACTAACGAGCCAAGTGTAGGGACACGATCGCAACATTTAAACTAAATGCAGGCTGTAATGAAGGGTCAGAATTCCAGCCTTACTAGGAAGTAGTTAGAAATTGTGTTATGAAACTATTGCCATATGACCTAGATGTTAATGAAGACCTTATGTGTTAACCAGATCATAATTATTTAGATTCGGGTGATGAAGCTTTGTCTGACCCTGTAATAGTTGAGAGGGGAGTTCCTCAGGGCAGTGTTATCGGGCCTTTATGTTTTCTTATATATATATAAATGATATGAGTAAAGGAGTGGAATCGGAGGTAAGGCTTTTTGCGGATGATGTTATTCTCTATAGAGTGATAAATAAGTCACAAGATTGTCAGCAACTGCAACGTGACCTCGAAAATATTGTGAGATGGACAGCAGGCAATGGTATGTTGATAAACGGGGCTAAAAGTCAGGTTGTGAGTTTCACAAATAGGAAAAGTCCTCTCAGTTTTAATTACTGCGTTGATGGGGTGAAAGTTCCTTTTGGGGATCATTGTTAGTATCTAGGTGTTAATATAAGGAAAGATCTTCACTGGGGTAATCACATAAATGGGATTGTAAATAAAGGGTACAGATCTCTGCACATGGTTATGAGGGTGTTTAGGGGTTGTAGTAAGGATGTAAAGGAGAGTGCATATAAGTCTCTGGTAAGACCCCAACTAGAGTATGGTTCCAGTGTATGGGACCCTCACCAGGATTACCTGATTCAAGAACTGGAAAAAATCCAAAGAAATGCAGCTCGATTTGTTCTGGGTGATTTCCGACAAAAGGGTAGCGTTAAAAAAATGTTGCAATGTTTGGGTTGGGAAGAATTGAGAGAAAGAAGAAGAGCTGCTCGACTAAGTGGTATGTTCCGAGCTGTCAGCGGAGAGATGGCGTGGAATGACATTAGTAGACGAATAGGTTTGAATGGCGTCTATAAAAGTAGGAAAGATCACAATATGAAGATAAAGTTGGAATTCAAGGGGACAAACTGGGGCAAATATTCATTTATAGGAAGGGGAGTTAGGGATTGGAATAACTTACCAAGGGAGATGTTAAATAAATTTCCAATTTCTGTGAAATCATTTCGGAAAAGTGTAGGAAAGCAACAGATAGGGAATCTGCCACCTGGGCGACTGCCCTAAATGCAGATCAGTATTGATTGATTGATAACCCTGTGGTTCAATTAGAAGTTTGTGCGGCGTATGTTAATGCGTTAATTGATACAGGAAGTCAGAAATCAAGTCTTAGCTCAGAATGGTATGACTCTTTGGTTAAACAGGGTATTATGATGGAAGAGATGCCTGTTAAGTCAACATTCATTATTACAGCTGTTGGTAAAAAGTCGAAACAAATATGCAAGCAAGTCGCGGTGCCGATTTGCATAGAGGGTTTAATTGCAGTACAGGTATGTTTGGTTATTCCTCACCTTGTATTTGATCTCATCTTGGGATGTTCCTGGTTGACTTTGAAATCGGCTCAATTAGGTTACAAAGAAGCAATGGTAAATATGAAGTGGGATAATAAGTATGTCAAACTCGAACTGAAAAATGAAATTCAGAAGAAAACGAAAGTATGTGCTATGTGGAATATTATTGAGGTTTTCAGATATGAGGAGAAACACCAGTGAGATTTTAATTTATGCCAGTTGTGGTTGAAAGAGGATCAGAAGGATGCCTTATTTGAAGCTGCGAGTAACAGTAAATTAGAAGAAGTCCAGAGGGTCAAATTGTTGGAAGTGTTATGTGAACACGCTGAGATTTTTTCTAAGAAACCCGATAGAACACACGTTTATGAACATTCATTTTCAGTGCTGGATGACAGTCCTTTCAACGGCCCACGGTATGCTATACCACACAAATATGCCAAGGCAGTTGACGATCGGATACAAGCGATGTTAGCCGATGGGATTATTGAAGTGTCTAATAGCCAGTATTTATATTCTTTAATCGTTGTACCTAAGAGTGATGGAAGCGTTAGACTGGGTATTGATGCCAAAGAGATGAATAGTTCAGGGTTTTCAGGGTAAAACTTGTTTTCATCTGTTGATTTAAGGAGTAGTTTTGGGCAGATTCCTTTGAGAGTAGACGACAGGCCTCTGACAGAATTTAGTCATAAGTACAGCTTGTTTCAGTTTCAGTGCGTTCCCTACGGGACGAAGACATGTTCTGTAGCTTTAATTAGAGCATTCAATATTGCATTAGGTGATGATACAGGGGATTTCGCCACGGTTTATATTGATGATCTGCTCATTTCTTCTAGGACCTTTGAAGAGCACTTGTATCACTTAGAGAAGGTTTTTATTAAGAGCGTGCTGGTTTCACTTTGAAGTTAGGCAAGCTTGATTTTGGCAGACAGGAGGTAACATTTTTGTGACACCGTGTATCTGCGATAGGAGTTACGGCTGAGAGTACAAGGATTGAGAAGATATTGAATACTAATACACCTAGAAATATAAAGGAATTAAGGTCGTATATTGGAGTATGAAATTTCTTTAGACGCTTTGTACTAAGATTTGCAAACTTACTTGAGCCGTTTAGAGACTTGTTAAAGCCAGCAGTAAGTGGAGATAGACAGAAGGTCACCACAAAGCTTTTAATGATTTAAAAGAAGGTTTCAGGCAAGCGGTCGTTCTTAAGTACCCCGTAGCAAATAAGATATATGTGTTACTCACTGATGCATCTCACTATGGCCTGGTTGGAGTATTATGTCAAGGGGATGACAACGGAGATTTAGGAATTGTGTCATTAGCGTCAAGAGGTTTAAGTGGACAGGAGAAACAGTATTCTATTACTGAGCTTGAATTCTTAGCTATTGTGTATTCTTTAAGTAAATTTCGGATGTACGTTTTAGGTGTAAAATTTGAGATTTGGACTGATCATCAAGCTCGTTCATTTATACCTACATATAAGCTATAATCCAATAGGGTTAGTAGGTGGATACTGGCTTTACAGCAGTATGATGTTTCAGTAGTGCATGTAAAAGGAAAAGACAATGTCCTTGCTGATCTGTTGCCCAGAGATCAGAAATTGTGTGATGAAGGAAGTTTCCTGAAAAACAGGAAGGCATTTTAATTTGTGCATGCCTTAGTAAGGACAATAAACCTGCTCTAAACAGATTACGCAATCTGTTGCTGGAACAATCTGTGGACGAAGAATGTAGGGAACCTTTGTCTGTACATCAGGGAGGTGAGTAGGTTACTGTGACTAGTGGTAGACGCGTTTTTAAATAGGTAGACGGATTTCTAGCTAGAAAATGTAGCGAACATAGATGGGCTATTTGTGCACCCAAATCGGTACTTTTTGGGTTGATTTGGTTCATCCACAATGAATTAGGGCATTATGGTAGCTAATAAGATTCTGTTTGAAATCCAACAGAATTTTATCTGGGACAAGATGGGAAGAGAAATCAGAAAGGTTCTTGCCACTTGTGATCTATGTCAGAGAAGTAAGATACCGAACCGTTATTTAGAGGGACCTCGTCAGGCAGCGATTGCAGAAAAACCTGGTGACTTGGTGTATATCGACCTTTTCGGACATATTGTTAAAGGGAAATACGGTTGTCAATATTTTTTGTTTTGACAGACGCTTTTTTATAAATTGGTCAGATTATACCCTATGATGAAAGCAACAGGAAAATCCTTTAGTCGTGTAATCCAAGAGAAATATGTCCCTGAATTAGGTACTCCTCAGAGAATACTTTCAGACAGTGGACCACAATTTACATCGAAGAAGTGGAAAGCTGTAATTAGTGAATTAGGTATTACTCAGGTCCATTCATCCGTCAGAAATCCTCAGGGGAACATGTGTGAACAGGTGATAAAAAAAATTACGCGCATGTTCAGGTCACTAGTACACGAGCGGCATTCCGCTTGGGTAGCGCAATTATCCATTATTGAGGCATGGATCAATGCCGTACAGCACGAGAGCACTATATTGACACCTTTGCAAGTTCATTTTGGTACTAACCCACAAAATGAATTGGTGAGAGTATTGGGTATTACCGAGGTTCCACAGCGTAACGCTGAATTTTATATAAGATTGGCCAGAGAAAACCTGGTAAAATCTGGCAACTTTCGAAAGAAGCAGAAAAAAAAACGCAAGGTACTGGATGAATTTGAGGTAGGTGACCTTGTTCTTTTAAGAGTTCCCATGTTGTCTAAGAGTGAAGATAAAGTCACAAAAAAGTTTTTTCTTTTATATCAAGGACCTTATCGTATACATAAGAAACTAGGAACTTGTACTTATAAATTATCTGATGGCGGTTGCATTTTACTGCGATCGTACAATATTAGGAGTTTACGTAAATATATTACGAGTCCGGTGGATTTTAGTTTAGTTTAGTTTAGTAATGCTTTATTTTACCTGGCAAGATTAAGGCCTTCAGGCCTTCTCTTCCAACTAACCAGGAACTGAAATATACATATATTGCATTGTATTACAATAACTAGATCTAATACAAATTAAATTAATGATAATACAAGAATGGTGAGATTACATTAAGACGAAATAAATTAAGATTAAATTAATAAATAAAGAATTTCCGTAGAGTTGGAATATAGGTCAGTAGGTCAGGCCGTTGTCATCTCTTATATAATGTACTGTACTTGTCGTGGCGAGGAGTGACCATTCTCGGGAAGGTGGAGTTTCCCAAGTTTTGTTTTGCTGTCTACACTGTGTGTGAGTATACGACTGACACGAGATCATTACCAAGGTTACGTCTGTTCTCTTTGTGTAATGTCCTGTGTGGGGTAATCTAGTAATTTATATAACAAAACGAGGATCATTAATATTGCAGATTAAGATTTGTAGATTCCCCGTAGACTATATGAAGTCACCCTAAAGACTTGCAATAATTTTATCCTAGGCTAAAACCACGTGAATGCGTTAGCGTGTGTGAAGTGATAGTCATACAGCAAGAACGTATAAAACACTTGAAAGAGTAATACGATATATTTTATTTGTGTTAAAGTTGTACAGAAATAAATTGAATTGTCAAGTGTTGTATAAACTGGATTCATGAAATCAGCAAGAGATGATGAGCATTTGAGAAAGTGAGACATCAGAAACTCGCTAAGTTATAATATTGTGTTTTAGGAAATATTGAAGTGTTAAAAATTATTTGTTCTAAGTAAGTTGTTGGTAGAATCATTAAGATGTAATTTTCTAAAATATTGTTATGTTGTATAATGAGTGAATGTAGAACTGCTTTAAAAACAAATGAAACGTAAGCGGCAACGTATAGGTGTGAGTCTTCAACGGAAGTGCTACTTGTTTCGGCCTCAGAGGGGCGAATGTGATGTTTGGGACATCACTGCATGTATTAAGTTATTGAACTATATAATTAATTTATAAGATACATATATTTAATCACTGGTAGGTCATCCTTAAATATATATAGGGTTTTTAATCATCCATTTCACAGCATCATTTCTTTTCTTTGTATCGCGGCTATAACGTATTCTGGTCCGGCTCCATAGCTAAATGGTTAGCGTGCTGGCCTTTGGTCACAGGGGTCCCGGGTTCGATTCCCGGCAGGGTCGGGAATTTTAACCATCATTGGTTAATTTCACTGGCACTGGGGCTGGGTGTATGTGTCGTCTTCATCATCATTTCATCCTCATCACGACGCGCAGGTCGCCTACGGGTGTTAAATCGAAAGACCTGCACCTGGCGAGCCGAACATGTCCTCGGACACTCTCGGCACTAAAAGCCATACGCCATTTCATTTCAACATATTCTGAACGAACAACTTATTCTGTAAAGTATTTCAACATCATTCAGCCCATTTCCAGGAAATGTACGTAATCAAGCTTACGAGAGACCGTACCCCTTCCACATTATGAAAAGACAGTTGAAACATTATTAACGCCTACATTTCGAAGTTCGCTACCTGACGCCTTATTCAGCGGGAAAGTTCAGCCTATGTGAATTGACGTAATGAAGCAAGATGATGGATTCACAGCAATACATAGAAAAATGGATGAGACCTCGAATCTTACTGGACCATGTGATATGGTTGATGGAGGGATATTTTGCAGGCTATTTACTCGCGAAAAAGAGCTGGAGAGGACATTCACAATCACATTCACACTCGTACTCTAACTCTTGGAAGACACTCTTACGACGATTCTACGTCTGCACATCGGAGAAGATTTTAACTTAGTTCATTTCGCATCTGAGTAGTATACTACTCAAAAGTTACTCTCATTGGGACCTGTTATCTCAATGACAAGAAGTAAAGTCAACGGGAGACCGGTTTTGACTGGTATAGGGCAGGAGAGATTTTGTTATGAATTATTTACTCTACATTTCCGTAATACGGGAGAATAGAAGTGTATCCTCTCCATGAACAATAAGCCAGGGTGGTTTTGCTTTTAAAATTAGGACTCATTACGACTTTATGTAAGGAGTACAGTAGGAAGTGTTAAAGGCAGGAAAGTCGTAGTACAGCTAGTGTACTATGCACAAAGCAGAAGTAGGACTGGAATCCACAAGAGATGACGCCGCTGTACGAGTGATCCATCAATCAACAGCTTCTACATAACAGAGTCTACAAATGGTGAGCTAATGGCATAAATTACTGCAAGTCTTCGCGCAACAGTTCATTTTCTTACAGTTTATTTCATTCAATTTTTCTTTTTTCCCTCGTAAGTTCAGTTTTCGTTAATATGCCGTTACGTCACGTTTTTCATCCTAATAAATAGGTGTTTTAATTGGTATTTTCTGGAATTATTATTGATGATCCTTAACTTCCAAGTGAGTGTACTTAATGGTTAGTGTTCCGTCGCACCACCCCTGGGAGTTTTTAGAGTCTCATTATGTGTTGTTGTTATTATTATTATTAATTATCAACTTTCGTTTTCAAGCCATAAGCTTGAAGGCTGGCGCCCATGGGAGAAACAATGATATATTATTTATATTAATATTAAGGTGACCCTACACGTCACAATTTTGTCACACATCTGTGGGCAGAGTGTTTACGTCAAAACATCACGGGATAGGGCGAGTCCCTGAGGTTAGTACACAGGTGTACATTGCCTGTCAATTTCGCCGCAATGTGCAACACACCGTAGGTCTCTATTACATGTGCGAATTCATTACCTGTGATTCGTACCTTAATGTGTGAAATACCGCGAGTCGACGTTACTTTTGACTAGTACAGCAACATGACAAATACCATGGTTCTACTTTTCTAGAAATAAGTACCATTGTGAGGGGACGATGACTTGGATTTTGGATCCATCCATCCATCCATCCATCCATCCATCCATCCATCCATCCATCCATCCATCCATCCATCCATCCATCCATCCATCCGTTCATTCTTCGTCCTCACGTTTTGAATTATGGTAAGTGGAGGATTTTGTGCTTTTAATTTGTTATTTCATTTCGTCTCATTTCACACCATTAGGGGCCGATTGCCTAGTTGTTAGGCCCCTCTAAACAACAAGCATCATCATTGTTGTGTGTGTCCTCCTCCGCCTGCAAGCTCCGCAACCCGCCCAGCATCGACGCTTGATATAGGTCCCGCAAGAAGAGCTTGCCAATGAAAGCTGCGCAGAACATCGTCAGTGTCCGGGTGGGCTCGGTAGTAGCACTGCACGCCCCCCTCACTTCTCTAAACCGCCTTACTGTAAGCAGTTGTTAATGAGCCGTCTGCGCTGGCGGTCTGGCCAGCTGAACTGTGACCAGCGTTCGAGTGAAATCTCAGCGCGTGTATGTAATGCCTTATTGTAGTTATAACCAGAGCCAGGACACATTACCCTATAGCATAATGATGTTTTGGACATGCAGAATCAGAAACATTGAATGAAATAACAATAATAACAATAACAAACAAAGAGATTAAGAATTATGTGATCGTAAAATAGCAGTTAAGATACCCAATGGCTTGTTCTAGTCCGCATCTTCTGAAAGAGGTTGAAAGCTGCTCATATCGCCTTCACTGTCATCCGCGCTATCACTAACGCCCTCTCCGGCACTGTCACTATCGTCGTCCAGATTAATGATTATGCTGTCTGATATTTCATCCATTATGTGATCGCTCGCAATGTACTTATTCTCAGTGCCTACATCGACTGGACCATTCTTCTGCCCCAATAGACGCAATTCCTTCCATTAGCAATGTTCTTGCATTATCGAGTCTGAAAGTAACAATCTTTTGTGTTACATAATCTTTAATCATTTCGATTGGGTTCAAGTCTGGATTGTATGGCGGTAGACGCAAAATCGTATGCACATATGTAGCAAGTAGTCTGTCGATATGATATGACTTGTAGCGTGATTTATGGGATGTAATCAAAGCGTACAGTTGGGGTTTTATCATCTCTGTAGAAAACGGAATACCCTTATCAGTCAACCAATCCTGCATAACTCTTTTTCTGATTCATGATGTGGGTGCACGCTCACGTTGAACATTATGGTACGAGGCATTATCAATCACGACAACAGAGTTGGGTGGCAAATTAGGAATTAATTTCTCTGTCAGATGTTTCTCGTAGTTTCTATAGTTCATCTCATCGTGATAATGATCTGATGACCGGGCGAGTTGGCCGTGCGCGTAGAGGCGCGCGGCTGTGAGCTTGCATCCGGGAGATAGTAGGTTCGAATCCCACTATCGGCAGCCCTGAAAATGGTTTTCCGTGGTTTCCCATTTTCACACCAGGCAAATGCTGGGGCTGTACCTTAATTAAGGCCACGGCCGCTTCCTTCCAACTCCCAGGCCTTTCCTATCCCATCGTCGCCATAAGACCTATCTGTGTCGGTGCGACGTAAAGCCCATAGCAAAAAAAAATGATCTGATGGGTTGAATAGACACGCGCGCCTTTCATGAAATATTCACGGAAACGGCTTAGCAATCTCAAATCTGGAATACTAAAGACTTACAGATAATTACAGGACACTCATTACACTACGTTCACTGCTAATTACTTTTATTAAATATATTTATTTAACCAACACTTTACTCTGCATCCATCCACCTTCGATGTGGATGACGTCTCATCTCAGAGCGTGAGAAAGAAAGTAGCAACCTTCCTGCCTCGTGTCGCCTCTGCGATATAAATATATATTCGAGCTTCTCATTACGATTAAAATGGGGCCTCATGCGGTAACTTTACGACAATAATTTCTTGGGACGCAAAGGTCATGGGTTCATTACCAAGTGACGATCAGTACTTTCACTCCATGAAGACGTGTAAATAAAGGCACAAAGTAAAAAAAAAAAACTGAGCACTGCATATTACACATTTCAAAAACCTAGTCACCCACTGTGGGTGGGGGACGCAAGCGATGAATACACCCACGGTGTCCCCTGCCTTTCGTGAGAGGAGACTGAGAGGGAAGACCAAGGGTTGATGACATTACAACCATGAGGCTACTTGCAAAATTAGTACCATTTCGTGAGGAACACCATGGATCTACGTTATATAGGAGCAGTACCATTATGTGAGGAAATTTATGGGTCTGAGCGTTGTTTGTTATGATGGTCATCGTGTGTATTCCACCGGTAGGTTCCAGAATGGGCTAGCGTTACCTATGAGTAGTACAATATATGAGAAACACCATGGGCCTAGGTTGCCTGCGATTAGTACTACTATGTGAGAAACACTACTGGTTTGGCTGGCGCCCGTGATTAGTACCGCTATGTGAGGAAAACCGTGCGTTCTTGTTGCTTGTGGGATTACCATAATGTGTGAAGTACCGTAGGTCTACATTGCTTATAATTAGTACCAAAATGTGAGCGACACAATGAGTATACGTGGCCTGTAATTAGTACCACGATGTGAGCGACACCATGAGCCTAAGATAGCTATCATTAGTACCATTATTAGGGGCAGGTGACGTGCATTTTGGACCGCATTAGGTAATGCATATCATCCCAGTAATTAAGGCATTGTGAATTTGATCCATTGATTGTATTTTTTTCACGATCAGTTTTTCATTACCATTCGTTTTCGAATCGGATCATTGGATATATTTTGAAGTTATAACTTCCATTTAGTTACACCTCGCACCGTTAGGGGTCGATGACCTAGGTGTTAGGCCCCTTTAAACAACACACATCATCATCATCATGAAGCCAGTTGTTTAACACTGAATGTTATTCACAGCCGCCTCTGTGGTGTAGTGGTTAGCGTGATTAGCTGCCACCCCAGGAGGCCCGGGTTCGATTCCCGGCTCTGCCACGAAATTTGAAAAGTGGTACGAGGGCTGGAACGGGGTCCACTCAGCCTCGGGAGGTCAACTGAGTAGAGGTGGGTTCGATTCCCACCTCAGCCATCCTGGAAGTGGTTTTCCGTGGTTTCCCACTTCTCCTCCAGGCGAATGCCGGGATGGTACCTAACTTAAGGCCACGGCCGCTTCCTTCCCTCTTCCTTGCCTATCCCTTCCAATCTTCCCATCCCTCCACAAGGCCCCTGTTCAGCATAGCAGGTGAGGCCGCCTGGGCGAGGTACTGGTCATACTCCCCAGTTTTATCCCCGACCAAGAGTCTGAAGCTCCAGGACACTGCCCTTGAGGCGGTAAAGGTGGGATCCCTCGCTAAGTCCGAGGGAAAAACCGAACCTGGAGGGTAAACAGATGATGATGATGATGTTATTCACAAGTAAATTTATAACTTCTATGCATGAAATACCACAATGGTCATGAAAGAAGCGTAATTTACGCCTAGATGTTGATGAGTTGAACCCAACGAGCTAGAGTACCATAGCGGGGTTGCACGCCTGACATCAGCGCTTCTTGCGGAGGCAAGTGGCAGCCATGTTTCGAGTTGCCGCGAGAACGTATGGTAAGGTAACATGGTTGTGGTGATTAAACATCTTTTTTCTTAAGGAGAGAAAAGTTAGATTCCCTCCTTCAAGAATGCCAGCCGGTCGCAAGCTCAGCGTACGGCTGCACTAATCGGAGTAAAGTGGTTGGTAATGTTACCTTTTTTCACACTTATCATAAGTGATGATTTCTTGGTACCTATTTATATTTGCCCTTTTGGTCACAGGGGTCCCGGGTTCAATTCCCGGCGGTTTCGGGAGTTTTAACCATGATTGGTTAATTTCGCTGGCACGGGGGCTGGGTGTATGTGTCGTCTTCATCATCATTTCATGCTCATCATTACGCGCGGGTCGTCTACGGGCGGCAAATTAAAAAAAACCTGCACCTGGCGAGACGAACATGTTCTGGGACACTCCCAGCACTAAAAGCCATACGCCATTTCATTTCATCTTTGCCCTTGAATGTTATTTTATGTTGCCGTCTGGTGTTGATGTGTGATTCAGTTAAGTTTGATATTCAGGTTCTTTCTGTCTTTCTCTCTGTAATGGTCCTGAGAACTTGTCTTGTGCTTGGGCATGGAATTGATGTAGGCCTGTTTCAGTCAAACGTACACCAAGTACGTATTTCACAGTATTTCACTGGTGTTCGTGAAATTTAAGAAGTGTTTATTGTGCACCGAGCGAAGTGGCCGTGTGGTTAGTGGTGCGCAACTGTGAGGTTGCATTCGGGAGATAGTGGGTTCGAATCCCACTGTCGGCAGCCCTGAAGATGGTTTGCCGTGGTTTCTAATTTTAACACCAGGCCAATGCTGGGGCTGTACCTTAATTAAGAACTCAGTCGCTTCCTTCCCATTCCTAACCCTTTCCTATCCCCTTGTCGCCATAAGATCTACCTGTGTCGGTTAGACGTTAAGCCAATTGTAAAGAAAAAAAGTTCATTATAGACATCATTCACATTAATATTTAAAACTAGGTTAAGTTTTACACTTCATAATAGACTATTTTCGAGGTAACCTTTCAGCTGGTTATCCCAGTATGATACGGTAAAAGGAAAAACAAGTGCCTGGTGTATAAGAAACACTTTTACGAGGGAGGTTGCCGTACGCTTAGTGTCGTTAAGCTGTGAGCTTGCATTCGGGAGATAGTGGGTTCGAATCGCACCATCGGCAGCTCTGGACATAGTTTTCTGTGGTTTCCCATTTTCACACAAGACAAATGCTGGGGCTGTAAGGGCACGCGCGCTACCTTCCTTCCGTCGACGAAAACCTTCGTGCGGCGTTAAACAAGAAGCAAAAATAAATAAATAATTACATTAAACAATTCCTTTGGTGCTCACCGGAATGCAACACGTTCAAAAATATCGTAGGTCCCTTTCGTGTTAAGGACTTCCTTCATAAATACTAATATATGTCCACGGTTTTTGTTGTAATTTACGCTTGACCACAAAATCCAAGAGTAACGCTTGTGGTTGGTTTTTCTTTTCCTATGTCACTTTTTACGATTCCCCTGATATCATTTTCGAACCTCTCTACTATCAGCGGATCGTGATGCTGGTCATGTGCCGTAACATGGATAAAGTTGCACTATTCCCTCTCTGTGATTAGTGATGCTATAACCTTTCGGCTAACTATCTTAATTTTGCACCAGTGATTCTGTAATGCGTATTTTCATTATTTTTCGTCATTCGACAGCCACGCCCCGTTGCTTCTGTGACCACCGAAAACATGGCGGACGTTCGCTCAATTGTCTTCAGCCAGACAGCGCTTCCTCCTTCCCATGATATTCCAGCTCGTTGGTTGAACCGATTACTGAAGAATTACCACTTCACAATTTCAAGGAAATCCCAATTTCTCGTAAAGAACTGCTTTACGTTCAATTATTCGATCGTCCGGCTCCTTGGGTTAATGGTCAGACGACCGTCGGTTCTATTCCCGGTCTGTCGAGGAATTTAATTGCGTATTGCTAATTTCTCTGTGACGGAGACTGGGTGTTTGCTTTCACTTCCTCTCGATACGCACAGTATTGAATATATCCCTCCACATAGGACTGATGTCAGGAAGGCAATCCCGCCGTAAAACTGGCTGACACCAAGAAATCAGGGGCAATTGTCAAGAAGAGGAATGCGATCATGGTCTTGTAACTTGCTGTTTTTTCTAACTTACTATTGCCCATGTTTCAGAGCAAAGGATTTATAAAACAATGATTTATTTGCTGATTGATTGATTAATAAAGTGTTATTCTTATATTCAGAGGCAATACCTGTTTTTTTTCTACGTTTAAAGGACCCGTTATATCTGGTTATTAGAAAGAAGTATCGAGTATTACTTTATGAACATTCTCTCATCTTGAGCGTGTAAGACTGTGTCAGTATATCCTGATCCCTTCCATATTAGACTCGTTTATAGCAGCCGGCTGTGTTACAGTCACAGCCGGTTCATATTGCGGGGGAGAGGCAATATTCCAATATTATCTCTCGGTTTTAATTTTAAATCCCCTTTATACTTCAAAGGCAGAGGTGGGGATGCCATGTGGAGTATCTGTTCAATAAACTTCGCTTTTTAATCCAGATTTTGATAATATCAACTCTTTAATTCCGATGTCCCACTGAGGGAGTTGTATATCGACTTGCTGGTCCTTGATATCATCGCAACTACGAGGGTCGTGTCTGAAGTGTTACAACTGACTGTTAAAGTAGCGTAGAAGCTCTCCTCGTATATTAAAGGTTGTTGGCTCGCGACTCGTCAGTGTCGGCTGTCTATAAAGTAACATTTACGTGGGGGACCCAAGTCGGAAGATTTAGCGAACGTCTAATGGGTGAAGGAGAACTGCGTAGGTAAATATAGCCAGTCTTCAACTCTGGGTCCTTTCTACTTGGATCATCACAATCCCTTGAGCGTCGAAACACATAGAGTACTATGCGATACCATTTCAAATATCGATATATCGGTAGCAAACATATCAATCAATTAATCGATGAAAACCGAGCCACCTGGCTGGGTGAGCTTGCACTCGGGTGGTATCGGGTTCGAACCCCACTGTCAGCAGCAATGAAGACGGTTTTCCGTGGTTTCCCATTTTCACACCAGATGCATGCTGGCGCTGCACCTTAAGGCCACGCCATTAGACCTACCTGTAAAAAAACTAGTAAAAAAGTACAATAATGTTGAGACACATTCATCTTAGGTCCAATGGCATGGCGAGCATGTGATATTTATGAAGTTATGGTATAATCCGATGGGAATTAATAACATTTATTTGGAAGTCATGCGGGTAATTTACCGGCACTTGTGAGGAGGAGGAGGAGGAAATGTTCGGACAGTTCAGAACAGATAATATACCTGAATACTTGGCAGGTTTTCTGTAGACATCATTTTCGCACGATGTAAATAATATGACCTGGCACGGAGAAGCTTCTGCTGATGTTGTTTGTAGGATGGAATTAAGTAGATAAATTCTCATTTTTCTTATTCGGTTGGAATCCGGAGACATGAATGGAAAAACGACATCAAGAGTGCAGTAATGAACGGAGGGGAGCAAGCAGAGTCGGATCGGTATTACACCGAAGTGATAATAGTACATGCTCATAGGACATAGAACGCCCACAAACTCAGCAGAGAATGTAGGCGTCCGGAAAAGTAAGCAATATCCACAGTTGTGCCGAAAGTTGAAGGGCTAAAGGGCCCGGAAAGGTTCACAATGTGAGTCTAGGAGAGCTTTATCAAACTAAAATGAATCGAAAATCGCTTCCGGCTTAAATGAAGTTCCAGAAAAGCAGGCTAGAATCACTTGTTTCTGTACTACTTTTCATTTTTATTCAAATCCTAGCCAAATTTACTTATTCACATAATACTTTTGTAAATGTGTTTCTTGGTTGAATGCAGTCAGGTACTTTTTGATTTTTGAAAAATATCCACACAACATGTAATTTTAAGGGCATTTACTCACATTAGCGCTCGTATTGGTAGAAAAAGTCAAACTGCTCATTTAATCGACCGGACAATGATGATTAAGAAAAGACTAAATAAAGATTATATTATCTTACGAAGCACATAAAATTCGTAACTCATACTTTCAGTTGCTTGCCCGACGGTCTAGAACTGTGGAGTTTCGTTGGTTATAATGCGATGTAGGCCGGAGCGTCATGCGTTACTTCGTGGGAGCAACCAACTCGTCCTGAGGTGGACGTGAAATAGGATTTCCGCACCACTTAACATTGATATCTACAAAATAGCTCAGTGCAATTAGAGATACATTTTGAACGTGCGTGGATATTTGAGGCCAGGAACCTACTGCGCTGGCGTAGCAGGGAGGGGGGGGGGAGAGGTGATACTGCCTCGTGGTGCGGCCCAGGTGGCGGATAGGCGGGTCCTAACCGGCATGCCGGCGGACTTGGGGGAAATAAAATACCTCTCGCGGACGAAACACACTACCCCCTGCGGGTGGAGGACGCACATATAGAATACACACGCGGTATCCCCGGCCTGTCGTAAGAGGAGACTACAAGGGGCCCAAGGGGCTCTCAACTTGGGAGTGTGTATTGGCGACCACGGGGCCCTTAGCTGAGTCCTGGCATTGCCTGCACTTACTTGTGCCAGGCTCTTCACTTTCGTCTATCCTGTCCGACCACCCTTGGTCAACTCTTGTTCCTTTCCGACCCCGACGGTATTAGAGCATTCGAGGCCTAGGGAGTTTTTAATTTTAACGCCCTTCGTGGCCCCTTGCCTTTCTTCGTCCGTTACTTCATTTTTCGAAGTGACAGATCACTACTTTTTCTTCTTTTTTCCCTTTTGTCTACCTCTTGTGGGTGGGGGACGCAGACGAAGAATACACCCACGGTATCCCCTGTCTGTCCTACGGGGCGACGAAAAAGGGCGACCAAGTGATGATTAGAACCATGAAACTACTTTTGATTAGTACCATTACGCGGGGAACACCATGGGTTGCCTCTACTTGCGAGTAGTACCACTATATTAGGTACGAAGTAGGTTTGTGATTAGTAGTAGCAGAGGGTGGATCACTGTGGGTTTCCAGTACCCGTGAGTCGTATCCTTGTAAGCAACACCACAGGTCTGGGCGTTGCCTGTGATTAGTCCCACTATATGAGCGGCACCGTGGGTATGCGTTGCTTGCGCTTAGTATCCACCATGTGAGGAACACCATAGGTCTGCGTTACCTGTACGACGTCCAATACTAGTGAGTAGTACCATTATATGTGGAACACCATGAGTTTTTGCTCCTTTTAATTAGTACCCCCAACATGACATATGCCATGGTTCTACTTTACTAGCGATACGTACCATTCTGAGGGGCCTTCGACCTGGATTTTGGACCCCTTTAGACACCAGTTATCCTCGATTCAGGATTGTGCTTTAGAAGTAGTCCCTTGTTCAGTAATACTATTATTTATGATAGTATTTTGAGTCGGATCCACTGATTGTTTTAAATTCATATCCATCCATTCATCCTTCATGACATTTTTTATTTTGGTCAGTGGATGATTTTGAACTTTTACTTTGTCATTTCATTTCGTACCATTAGGGGCCGCTGACCTCGATGTTAGACCCCTTTAAACAACAAGCATCATCATCATCATCATCATCATCATCATCATCATCATCATCATCATCATCATCACCATCATCATCGTCGTAGTTGATGCCAGGAGAGTATCGTTGTTTAATTGTGCTACTATATGGTCGTGTGTGAGATATATTCTTTAATATCATGCTGAATTTCCAGTTCTCAGGAACTGCCTGTGGGTGGGGGACACAGATGAAGAATACTCCCAAGGTAACCCTGCCTGTCGTTATAGGCGACTAAATGGGGCGACCAACGGATGATTGGTTCAGAACCGTGAAACTACTTGTGATTAGTACCATCACTCTGGAACACCATGGGTCGCCTTAACTTGCGAGAAGTAGGCCTACTCCGATATTAGGTACACACTAGGTTTGTGATTGGTAGCAACAGAGGATGAATCAGTATTGGTTTTACAGTACCCGTGATTAGCACCACTCTATGAGCGATACCGTGAGTCTGCGTGGCCTGTGAATGGCGCTGTAATGTGATAAACACCATAGATCTGCGTTACCTGGGCGACGTACAATACTTATGAGTAGTACTACAATGTGTGGCGCACCGTAAGTCTACGTTACTTGTGATTAGTACCGCAACATGAGAAGTACCTTGTTTTACTTTAATAGCGATAAGTACCATTACGACGGGCCGTTGACCGGTATTTTGAACCCCTTTAGACAACGAGCATTATCGATTCAGGATTGCGTTTTGGAAGCAGTCACTTGGTCGGTATCACTATTATTTTAAGGTAGTTTCTGGGAACGTCGGGTCGGATCTATTGATTGTTTTAAGTTCATAATCATTTTTCCTCGTCGTCTTTTTAAATTCTAGTCAGTGGGTAGATTTTGCAGTTATATTCGACATTCATTATTTTGAGCTGGATCCGCTGAATATTTTAAATTCATATTCATCATTCATTCTTCATCACGTTTTGAATTTTGGTCAGTGGATGATTTTTGGACTTTTAAATTGTCATTACATTTCGTACCATTTCTTACCATTAGGGACCGATGTCCTAGATGTTATTCCCCGTTAAACAACAAGCATCATCACATCAAGATCATCATCAGTGCTGGGGATACGGTTACCGGATCGCAATGTGCGTGGGTCAAGAAATCAGCATGATGACAGATTTGAAGATCACCCCGCCGTTGAGATGAACCGTGAACCTGACACTGTTAATGATGACGACGATTATCTGATCACCAGCCGAGAAGTGGGGGTTCGAACAACAAAAGGTATCTTCGTTACTTCATTTCCATCCATCATCCATTATCTAAAGGCTAAGCCTTGTCGCTGCAGCCACATCCCACGGTCTTCAGCAGTCCTTTTCATCGTGACATAGGAAGCAAACCCCAGCTGAGTGTTTATGTTCCTAATGTATGAGAGATGTGATCATCGTCTCGACTTCTTCCCTAGGACCTTTCCTTCGAAGAGATTCTGGAGAAAGGTGTCATGTCTAGGACGTGTCCAAGGAATTTAGCTTTCCTTTGCTCTATTGAATAAATTAAGGTCCGTTTTTCATTAACTTCATTCAAGATTTGGATATTAGTCTTTTCTTCTGTCCAACTCGTCCCTGCCAGTCTTCTCCAGAACCACATTTCAGCACCTTCTAGTGTTGATTGTCCTTGTTTTCCCAAAGACCAGGTCCCACAACCGTAAGTTAGCACACTCCAAACAAAGATTTTTAACAAATTTCTTCCTGTTTTCAATTCCTATGTGCTTATTTAACAATAGACTTTTCCTGTTTTGAAAGACTTGTTTTGCCATAGCAATTCTTCTTTTGACTTCAGTGATTATCATTGGTAATAACACTACCCAGATAACAAGATTCTTTAACCTGATCTATTTTTTCACAGCCTAATATACTGTTTATTTTCAATTCAATCTTCTTCTTTTGAACGACCATCATTTCCGTTTTCTTTGTGTTAATTTTAGTCTGAACATCTCCAACATGTTGTTTAGTATACGGAGCATCCCAGTCATTTTGTGCTCCGAATCAGCTATCAATGTAATATCATCTGCAATACCAGTACTATGAATTTGTTTACAATTAATATTTACCCCTTTGTTTTTTCTTTTACTGTTCTAATATCGAATTCTATGGAAGTATTAAACAGGTAAGGTGATAACGGACAGCCTTGCTGCGCTCCTCTTCTTATTCTTGCTTCTCTTGTCGTTCCATTGATGTCCATCTGTCCTTCCAATCAAGACCCAAAGTTCTCAAGTTTAAAACAATAACTTCCAGTCAACCTTGTCGAATGCTTTCTCTAAATCAGCGAAACCTACCTAAGTTTTCTTGTTAATTTCCAGTCTTCTCTCCAGGATTCGACGCAGAGCTAGAATTGGTTCTCTAGTACCCTTACCTGTCCTGAAGCCATATTGGTCGTCATCTAAATTCTGTTCAATTTTCCTGCTGATTCCACCTTTAAGTATTGTCAGTAGGATTTTAGAAGCATGGGATAGAATGACTATTGTTCCGTAATCTGAACCGTTGTTGGCATTTCCTTTCTTTGGGAGTGTTATCGTCCGGCTCTTTATGAAATCAGGTGGTATGATTCCTTCTTCTTAGCAGTTTGTAATGATATCAAACAATGATGTCTCCACAATTCCTTAGGAGCTCTGCTGAAATGTTATCATCACCTACGGCTTTCTTATCCTTTAACGAGTGTAGAGCCAAATTAAACTCACTTTTTGTAATTGGTGGGCCTTTTCTGACTACGTCAATCAGGCTCACATCCTCTACATAATCCAGAATGTTATCTATTTCCTGATCTTCACATAGATCTTCAATATATTGATTCCAGCGTTCACCTACTTCCTCATTTTCAAAAAGAATATTTCCTGCTTTGCTTTTAACCACATTACTTCTGGTTATGTTCTTGATGATGATGCTTGTTGTTTAAAGGGGCCTAGCATCGAGGTCATCGGTCCCTAATGGTACGAAATGAGACGAAATGGAATGACATATTAAAAGTCCAAAATTCCCTACTGACCAGAGGACGAAGAATGGAGATGAATTTAAAACAATCAGTGGATACGACCCGCAATGCCTTACATTCACAGAAACTGACGTAAAACAATAGGATTACTGACCAAGGGACTGTTGCTATACCATAACAATGAATCGATGATGTTTGCGGTCTATAGTAGGTCCGAAATCAAAGTTATCGGACCCCCATATCGGTACTTATCGCTAAGAAAGTAGAACCATGGTATTTGTCATGTTGCGGTACTAATCAAAACTAGCAGAGACTCGCCCTATTCCACACATTATGGTACTATTCTCAGGTTATGAAATTCGCCATATTATACAGACCTATGGTTTTTCTCACATTGCGGAGCCATTTTCAGGCAACGCAACCCTACGGACCTGCACTATCCCGCGGTGTTCCTCATACAGTGGGTACTAATCATAGACAAGGCAGAACCAAGATAGCTATCATTCCATGGTCCTGCTCATATGGTGGTACTAATCACAGGTACTGCAAAAGCCGACCGCACGGTGCTCCTGTGTGCTACTGATCACAAACCTATTTGGTACCTAATATAGTGGTACTACGCGCAAGTAAAAGCGACCCATGGTGTTCTCCGCGTGGTGGTAGTAATCACAAGTAGTTTCATGATTCCAAGACAATCATCCCTTGGTCGCCGCTTTAAGTCGCCTCTTACGACAGGCAGGCGATACCGTGGGTGTATTCTTCATCTACAGGGGGTTGTGTGTTTGGTCCGCGAGAGGTATTTTATTTCCCTCAAGTCCGCCGGCAAGCCGGTGAAGACCCCTATCCGCCACCTGGGACGCGCCACGTAGGAGTATCACCTCTCCCCCTGCTACCCAAGCGCAGTAGGTTCGCGGGGTTATTTTCCTGTTCTGAAATGATTTTATTTTAAACTAGCAAATGTACCCGTGCTTCGCTACGGTATTCTACGATGTATACGGATATCGAAGTAAAGTGCTGTACATGAAGTGAGTAAGAATAATTTTTTAATTGCACGTCTTTTGGCGTTATCCGAGAAAAAGCATAGGGAGGTCCGCAGACGTTGTTTCCAATGTAAAGTGCGAGTTTCAGAGTTGTGATGATAACGACAGGTCCACTTGTCTGCCGCAATTCACTACGCGTAACGTCAGTCACATTTTGATGGGTAAGTTTGTTTATAATCGAGAGCACCTATACCTAATGATGAGGATAATCAGGTAAAAGAGTTTTAAAATAATGCACGCTCCCTTGCCTTCTGTTAGTCAAATCAAGAAGGGAATTATACATTCAAATAGTACACAGGCGTTGGAGAAGGACCCCATTCCTATTGTTAGTTAAAGTCGATGTGGGGACTACTGATTACAACAGCAGACACCCTCCTGCTGACAGTCACTATTGATTTGTAAAGTATGAATTACAATGTAAGACACACACCCTTCTAGATCGCTACAAATCGACTTAAATTAATAAATGTAGATCGACATACGGAAGTATATGCATGTTCACCTTCATTTACAGAATAACTGCTGCTAAACGGTGCATTCATATTGTGCCCGTTCGCATCTCGTAGACCAGTTTCAAAATGGCGGCGTAGGAAGGTATGGCCCATGCGATCTACTAAGGCAATGAAGTTCATATGAATACAGCGTATAGAAGGCTACGTACGTCACGGAACGGATTATTTTGGAAGACACTCCAGAACAGTAGAGGCTCATTTTGAATTGTTTTAAAAAATATAGCAGCGGAAGGATTGTTTAAGAAGATACTCAAAAAATTACATTCGGAGAAGCAAGACGCAGTTACGAGCGAAGCTACATATTTGAAGAATATTCTTAACTACTGAGGAGAATATTAACTATTTACAATCGGCGATAGCATACGATTAAATTATTCACCGGTGTATGCTAAGAAAAGAGGCGAAAAATTATATAAATAAATAATTTGTGGTGAGATACGTCGGACTTGGATTCGTGAGCAGCCACTCTACGATTGAAGGAAAAGGAACTCACCATTTTACAATATTGATTATTTCATACGAGAAGATAGTTACTACTGTGGCAGTAAAGTTAATAACTATTTACGGAGAAATTTTTCCAATCAAAGAAAACTTCGACGATTACTATAAATAATAGAAATATGGAATATATCATGACTGATTGCTCCGCAAAAGGAATTTTCTTCGTTGTCTACAGATTCGAAATGATGACTATCTGCTAAATCAACATGATGGACTGAACTGGGGATATGCACCGTCGAGCCAGATGACCAGCTGAGGATGATTGGACCGGCCAACCAGTGGACATCATGACGTGGATGAGCACCGGCCAGCCAAAATACCGGACGATAAGGAGTGGACCGGCGAGCCATGTGACTAGCTGATGACCATGAACATGCAATCCAACCAGAGTTCCAGATCCGATCGGAGGGTCTAACTGCAACCGAGGGATGGAGCAACAACCAGACCAAACGTAGCAACTGACGAGCTAAGTCCATACATTTCTTTAGTAGAGTAGTTTCTTGTAATCTGCACCCTCAATCTAACTCGGCATGTGCTGAATATTTGGTGATATTTATGAATTATTTAAGAACGCGTGTGAAATATGAAGTGATGTGTGAGATATTTAAGGCTATAAGATAAGATGGAAGTGTAGAATTAGAATGCTATTATGACATATACAGACTACCGCACTTGCATACATACAGTGGAAACTAGTTTGGATAAAAGAAAGAAGTGTTGCTTGTGAAGACCTAGTAGCTATGAGTCTAATTTACTAGTGAAGTTTCGATTAATCTCGCTTACCTGTACATAGATAACGTCACGAATTACCTGCGCGATACGATGAATATTGTCAAGTTAAGTATTCCTTTCTTTATAGAAAGAGGGCATTGAACTCGTACTACTGTTTTTTAAGATAAAGGTTATTAACTGCCTATTTTACAAGGCAATTCTAGAATGTTTAGCATATAGTTTTGGGAGTAATGGCTATATGCATACGGCTATATGTAAGCCGGTGTTATGTTAAAATAGGTTTGGAATGGCGTTGAAATGTGATTATGTATTGGAGTATATTGAGGAATAGTGATGCATAGAGGATTGTTTATGTTCTACGGAAAGTGTAAGAATTGCTATTCGACGAGATAACGTTGTATTTGAATTACAAAGTGAGTTTCTGTGCCATATTGGGAAGAATATGTCAAAGTGTGAACATCGCGCAGATGACCATTTTAAGGTAAGATAGACATGTATTATGGTAGAATTGAGTATCGTGACAGTTATATTTATGTCTGACTTTGGTGAATAATGGGTACTGAGTATATGAGAGTACTTTAATATACAGTTCACTAGACTCATGACTTAGTATACATCGGATATTCTTTAGTGCGGTGACGTTACAGTATAATACGTAATAATTTCATTCTATACTATCCATACGAGTTGAGTAGCTCGTATACATATGAAATATTGAGAAAGAGCATATTGCTAGAGCACATTGAGCCGTTGATAGAGGAGTGTGTGGATTGGAAACTACTTGAATAGTCAGATAGATGTTTATTTATTTTCATGCAGTAATGATTTCAATTGGAGTATTTTAAATATGTAGAATATGATAATGGTTAGTTAGGAGCCATATGTCGTAGGCTTTAGGGAGGTATTGTTACTTGTGCGTACTCGAAATATGTGACCAAATAATCAGAGTTCAGATCTATGAGTGATTATAATTTATGAATGGAAAGTTGGAGAACACTTTTACAATTTAATACTCACGCAAGTGTTTGTTTGGGAAATAATTACGTGAAAATATGAGCAGATTCACATTTACAATCTGACTTTTTCCCATTTAATTTTACTACGTTTTAAGTTAGCAAACCGATCATTTTATCTCAGCGAGATGAGTTAAATGTTGTGAGAATAATTTAAATAATTAATGTGACAATATTCACAATGTGTATTTTTATTGATTCCGTGATTGCTCAGTGATCGCTTGAATATATTTGGAGAAAATGAAATACTTTTCGGAACATGGCTACGAATATTGAGATATATATTAATATGAATTTGAACACTAATTAGGAAAGAATGTAAATATTTTAAGCCTTAATTATTTTATTTTATTTGAGCCAGCGCTGACTCTAATTCTTTATGTTTAAATATTACTCGAATAATACTACCCAGTTTTCACTTATTTTACATCGAACATTATTTATTCAATAAATAATCTTATATTTTTCTTTTGTAAGTGACTGTGTCTTAATTTCTGTTTGGGTAACGGCTAGTTTGTAAGTTAGTTAATAAGTTTTGTAGATATAAGCAATTGATTAGTTCTACAAGCGGTAAGAGATTCCTTTGAAGTTATCGGCCACAGGTTCGTACTTGTGCGTGTAGGTATTCCCGTGACGCGTATCCCAGCGGACTGATTCTCATCCGAAACCACGTAAAATAACTATATATAAAATCACAGATTTTATGAGCGGAAAATGGAATACCCTGAGAAGAAATCAAGAGCTACCGGGATAACTTGGCACTGACCGCTGCATGGGCGGGTGCAAGTTAAAAAATGGCTGCCCAATCGTGGGGCAATTAATGAGAAATACATTGCGGAAGTTAAAAATGTCGCACCAACGTTAGACGATTAAAGAGAAAGTCACCACGGGAACGTCAAGTAAAATGAGAAAGGTACTGGAAATGGTCTCCAAGGTGAAGCAAGTTAAATGTCGCATTAATGGATGGCGACTGAAGAGAAAGACATCGCGGGAGAGTAAGAAATTGTCCAATAACTCACACTACTTAATCGGCAGTCCTGTGTTGAAGCTCGAAATGTAGGTATCGGGCATAGAAAAAGAGTCACCAATGTATTGAGTATTTTATTTAATTATTACCACATTTGTAGGACCTGTGAAGAATATTGATAAGGAATTCTTGTTATTTATTAGATGATTGCTTTCTTTTAACAACAGTAATGAAGGATAAGGTGATTTTTAAGTTTATAGGAATTGAAACTTAGTTGATTTTAACTATGGTAAAGGCTGATGGCCATACATATAAATATTGGATGCCGCATAGCGGAATTTTAATTTCTTTCTTTCGTAACATGTTCCGAAATGTGATCGAAATCATAAATCTGAACTCGTGGTCTGGTTGTCGATGGTCTATCTGGTGGGATGGTGCCGATCTCCAGGAAGGTCCATCTATATTATCATTCAGTGAATAGAAAACTTGACACTAGTGCATAAATTGCAAACTTTGAACTGTTTTGAACATAGTAGACTAAGTTGTTTGTGTGATATTATATGTGATATTATTTGAACTTAGAGAACTGTTAGGCAAATTAGAGAAATTTTTAACAAAATAGAGATCTTATTAGAAATTTTGAGAGATTGTAACGAATATATTGAACTCGACATAAAATGGCAACACAGGGTAGAGTACAGACAAGAAGGGAACAGGAAGAGGAAATGAGAAGAGCACAAGAGAAACAAGAAGGAGCTCCATTATGGTTCCAGGAATTTTTGAAAAGACAGGAAGAAGAAAGAGAAAAGGAGAGACAGGAACGTGAAGAAAAAGAGAGGAAGCTGGAAGAAGAAAGACAGAAAGAAAGACAGGAACGTGAAGAAAAAGAGAGGAAGCTGGAAGAAGAAAGACAGAAAGAAAGACAGGAACGTGAAGAAAAAGAGAGGAAGCTGGAAGAAGAAAGACAGAAAGAAAGACAGGAGCGTGAAGAGAAAGAGAAGAAGCTTGAAAAAGAAAGACAGAAAGAAAGACAGGAACGTGAAGAGAAAGAAAAAAAGCAAGAAGAAAAAGAGAGGAAGCTGGAAGAAGAGAAGGAAAGAAGACGGACGGAAAAGGAGCGAAAACAACAAGAATGGTTTAGAGAATTTCAAAAGGAACAAGAGAAGAAACTAGAAGAATGGCAACAGAAACAAGAAGAGAAAGAACAGGAACGGGAATCAAGATTCCAGAGATGCATCACTGAAATGAGAGAGGAATGAAGAGAGGATCAGCTAAAACAGAAAGAAACTTTAGAAGAATTCGTTAGAAAAATAGAAGATGAACACAAAGGGATGATCGATGAGTTACGCAAGAAACAAGAAGAAGCGACTGAAGAAACAGCGAAAACACGGTCGGAAGTATATGAAGTTAAGAACGAAATTCAAAACATGCAGACGAGGTTAACCGAAACCATGGAAAATAGAAACAGAGAGATGCACGAGGAGATAAATAAAATAAATGAAAAGGTAACAGAGAGCCAGGAAACGATCCGAAAATTGGAAGAAGAGAAAATAAATGATATAACAACTGGCATGCAAGGATTAAATCTAAGGCAACAAGACTTAGATGAGAAATATGACCAAGCTGCAAGCAAAGTAGCACAGAAAATTGACGAATTGAAACAGAAGATAGAAGATAACAAGGTGGAATCGGAACGAAAAATCGAGAAGACAGAAGAGGAGATGAAACAGATTAGAAGGGAAATACAGGAGATGAAGGTGGAATCACACACGGTGAAATCTATGGCTTCAAGCTCTAGCGATAGGCAAAGAGCAATAGAAGTACAAATTAATGAAAGAGAGAACACACCTTCAGGAATAAGCGACCCAACTAGAAGAGACATAGAAATGTTAAACGGTAGTAACCAGAGTGAGGGAAGCACGATAATTAATATCATTAAAAATTACGACGACCGCCCGAAACATTTCGACGGTTCGGCTAAGACCTCACCAAAGCAATTCCTTAGGGATATAGAGGAATATTTTAAGGAAGGAAAGATTCAGGAGGAAAAGAAATTGCGAATTATTGAAAAACATCTGGACGGGAACCCAAACATTTGGTTCCAGGCTTTCAAATATACATTCCACAACTATGATGAATTTAAGGTAGCATTCCTGAGAAAGTTCTGGGATCCTGAGATCCAGCAACAGCTAAGATTAGAGCTGTACTCAAGGAAATTCCCGACTGCAGGCCAAACTCGCTACAGCGATTTCTTCTCATTCCAGTTTCATCGTTTTAGGACTTAGATTCTCCACCTAGCGAACTGGAGGCGATTAAAACTATTCAGAGGCAATTACCACTTGAAATACAGAGATTACTAGCGGCCTCTGACATACAAACTGCTATTGACATGGAGAGACGATTAAGACAGATTGACCTAACGTCATCGTGCTTAATAGAGAGGAACCCCAGAAATCTTAGACAACTACAAGCAGTTAATACAATTAGTCCCGAAATCACCAACCACGGACTAGATAAGGCTGATGAGATTAGGGCAGAAAATTGTAGCAGAGCCCAAGACAAAGAACCGCGGAGATGCTATTGCCAGTACAGTGGACATCAGCATGGAAGATGTGGGCAAATTGGAAATAGAAATAGTTTCCAGTATAGGAATAATACTCGATATGGGAACAATAGAAGTCGACCATATCAGAGGAACAGGAGGCGATACGATGAGAGGAGGAGGCCTGCCCAAAATAGTCAAAATGAAGAGAACAGGCCATATCTCCAAGAGCTAAGGGAACAGAGACAAAATAGGAGCCGATGGGAGGAAGCCATCAAAAACAAGGTTATAAACGGCGACCTCGAAGGCGCAGAAAGTCTCGAACTTCAGAATTATAAACGAAGGAGGCAGGAAGAAGGCTGAAAAGAGCATGAGAGCCATGGGAACACAGACAATTCCCAGCCATCTGAGCGAAAAAAAACGCCGATGGCGAACTAACTAGACACGAAACTGTAAATAATAAACCGTTTGAGAATGTTGTCAAAATTCGCAGTTGGGTAGTAGCACAAATAGATCACTGGGACATTCAACCCGAGGATTTAATTAGAGAGGATACCTGTCACGAAACCCAATCAAAATTCAAGTTACCAGTAATAGTTGTGAGAGTGTTCGACACCCGCTTGTACTGTTTAGTGGACTCTGGAGCTAGCATAAGTGTAATGCCACATACCTTATTCCAAGAGCTAAGCCAGAAAATAGAGATACCGATCATACCTGTATCTGGTGTAAAAATCCGAGGTATCATTCCAGACAAGTCAGTAGAGTGCAAGATACAAGCCTATTTAAGTATAAAGATCGGAAAATATGAATTCGAGCACCCATTCATGGTTATGAAGAAAATAAAATATAACGTCATATTTGGAATAGACTTCATTATAAGTTCTAGGATGACAATTGATATGGAAAAGGGTGAAGTTCGATTCCCGGTAGTAGAAAATGATGGAAATAGAACTGTAGAAAGAGTCCAAATTAGTAACACACTTGAAGAGAACGAGTGGTTGAAGATCGAGGGAAAAGAAGTGGATCTATTAGATGGAGAGAGCCATGGACTAGAAGAAAAAGATCTTAGCACTGAAATAGAGCCGGAATTAATCATGAAAATTGAGGAAATCGTTGCAATTGAAGAGGAAAGCTGCGAAAAATATGAAATTTGGGAGGCTATTACTCAAGCTGTGGTCCCTGCAGAAGAAAAACGAATATTGTACAACATCATAAATAAATATATTGAAGTTTTTATTGATAAACCTGGGCAGATTCCTAACTACAAGTACACATTGATAGTTACTGACTGGACGCCATACAAGGGAAAAATATATGATGTGCCAGAGAAGTATTTCACTGAAGTTAAACAAATCATCGAAGAAATGTTAGTTGATGGATTGATCGTGAAGACCACCACTCCATTCTTAAATCCCATAGTTATCGTAAAGAAAAACAACGGAAAACTGCGTTTGTGCCTTGATGCTCGTGTCCTGAACTCCAGACTAATTCCAGAGTATAGTCAGGCTCCCAAGATTAAGGACATTGTGAAGAGATTTCGAGGTCAGAAATTCTTTACGAGTATGGACTGCACGGCTTCATTTCACCATATCGTTCTTGAAGAGAAGTCACGGTTGTTAACGGGTTTCATGTTTAATAACCAAACATATGCATATTGTCGAATACCCTTCGGGTTAAAGGTCAGTTCGGCAGTATTGATAAGGGCACTAGACCGGAGCCTAACGAGTGAAGTAAAGGACTTCGTAAATTTCTATGTCGATGATCTGGTATTTGCGAGCTCTACTTTCGAAGAACACTGTGTCAAACTGGAAAAGCTATTAAGTAACTTACAGAGAACTGGCTTTAAAATAAATCTGTCAAAATCTAAATTTTGCCAAAGCCAAGTACTTTTTGTAGGCCACGTGATCGATGGAGAAGGGATAAGACCAAATCCCGTAAAAATAAAGGCTATATGCGACTTCCCGAGGCCGACAAAGGTAAAGCATATAAGGCAATTTCTTGGGATGACTGGATTCTTCTCAGACCATTGTGAAGGTTACACAGAGACGGCTGCACCATTACAGAACTTGCTAAAGGTCAACAATAAATGGAAGTGGAATGATGAGGCCGAACAAGCTTTCATCAACATGAAAGAGCTGATGAAGAAAAGTATCAAACTGGGATATCCTGATTATCAACAGAGATTCATAATTCAAGCTGATGCATCGCACGTTGGTGTAGGAGCCTGCCTATATCAAGAAGACAACGAGACCAATAAACGAACTTATTTGGCATTTACCAGTAGGAAACTCAGAAAACATGAGCAACACTATACTACTACTGAGCTTGAACTACTAGCGATAGTGCACGCATTACAACAATGGAGACGTATAATTTATGTGTACCCAGTAACGATACGGACAGACCACAAGGCGTTGACTTTCGGGTTGAAAGCCGTCATGATCAGCGAAAGGATAACGCGATGGATGTTATTCACGCAACAGTTTGACCTAAAAATCGAACATTGTAGTGGAAAGCAAAACGTCCTAGCCGATGCGTTAAGTAGAAACCCACATGAAAGTGAAGAAGATGTGCTTGCAATTGAATTGGATACTCGAGACGAACAACTGCTAAGAAAATTGGAAAATTTGAGAGAATTTCAGGAATCTGACCAGAAATTGAAGATCATCATCGATAACTTGGCGAACAGGGAATCAGCGCCAGAATTCACGAGGAACTATGAAATCGTAGATGGGATACTACTGAAAGTGGTGGACAAGATAAGTCACAGCAAAAGAATTGTAATACCAGAAGAGCTACAAAGAGAATTAATCTGGCATACCCACAAGATGACCGGACATGCTGGCATAGTCATTGGAACGATAATGGAGAAATTCACGTGGAATGGATTACGAAGATCAGTAAGAAACATAGCAAAAACATGCGATGTGTGTCAGAGAGTAAAGCATAACAATTACGTATGCGGTCATAAACCGATCCCAATAATACCATCTAGAGCTCAGGAAATTTATGCAATAGATATTTTTAGAAAGTTGCCCACTGCTAGGAAGGGAAAGAAATATATACTAGTGGTTATCGACATATTCTCAAAATATATTTCATTGCAAGCCATTCAGAGAGCCAATACTAAACAGGTTATACACGGCCTCGTTAATAAGACATTTCCTGAAATGGGAAAACCTGAGAGGATCCTTACTGATAGGGGAACACAATTCACCTCAGTTATGTTCCGCGAACGAATGAGAAATGAGGGCATCAAGCATACGTTATGCTCAGTTCGTCATCCTGCAGCTAATCCCGTAGGGAGGTATATGAAGGAGATCGCTAAATTTGGGAGAATATATTGCAGTCAACAACATTGGAAATGGATAGATATGCTCGACATCATAGCTGAAAGTTTAAACAACACCGTTAATCAGTCAATTGCCCAGATTCCTAGCGTAGCCCATAAAAATGTACATCCACAGAGAACTTGGGACAGCATTTTTACTATGCAGCTAGAGAAAAAGCCAGATCGCCAAGAAATAAATCTAAAGCTCCAACAGAGACTCAAGGATCAATCTCAAAAACGATTAAGAAGAGTACGGAATAAGAAGTTCCATGCACCTTTCAAGCAAGGAGATCTAGTCCTAGTCAAAACTGCACCAATATCAAATGCACCAGCAAAAATATATGCTAAATTTCTGCCGCTATACAGTGGTCCCTACAGAATCGAGTGCGTGCTAGGGAATAATGCTTATGAAATAGCAAGTTTAAATGGCAAATATCGTAACATACATAATGCATGCAATATCAAGTTGTACTTTCAAGAGAATTAGCATATGTAATAAGAACTTAAGAAACAATAAAGCCAAGAACCAATAAACGACCTACCATCGTAAAATACGCCAGGAGGAAGGATTAAATATCTTTATTTGGACCGATGGAATGAAGAAAATCAGCTGTTGAATACATGGTTACGGGTCATGTAAACAAACTAGTACAATAAAGACAGAATCGATATTAATCTGCTGATATTCGATAATCGAATAGCTAATATCGGAATGGCAAAGAATATACGAGATGCAAAGTCACATTTGAAATTCAAGTTAACAATGAGAAAATATATCGTGACCAATATATTTTCTTCGTGTCGGGGGATTAAATGTGCCCGTTCGCATCTCGTAGACCAGTTTCAAAATGGCGGCGTAGGAAGGTATGGCCCATGCGATCTACTAAGGCAATGAACTTCATATGAATACAGCGTATAGAAGGCTACGTACGTCACGGAACGGATTATTTTGGAAGACACTCCAGAACAGTAGAGGCTCATTTTGAATTGTTTTAAAAAATATAGCAGAGGAAGGATTGTTTAAGAAGATACTCAAAAAATTACATTCGGAGAAGCAAGACGCAGTTACGAGCGAAGCTACATATTTGAAGAATATTCTTAACTACTGAGGAGAATATTAACTATTTACAATCGGCGATAGCATACGATTAAATTATTCACCGGTGTATGCTAAGAAAAGAGGCGAAAAATTATATAAATAAATAATTTGTGGTGAGATACGTCGGACTTGGATTCGTGAGCAGCCACTCTACGATTGAAGGAAAAGGAACTCACCATTTTACAATATTGATTATTTCATACGAGAAGATAGTTACTACTGTGGCAGTAAAGTTAATAACTATTTACGGAGAAATTTTTCCAATCAAAGAAAACTTCGACGATTACTATAAATAATAGAAATATGGAATATATCATGACTGATTGCTCCGCAAAAGGAATTTTCTTCGTTGTCTACAGATTCGAAATGATGACTATCTGCTAAATCAACATGATGGACTGAACTGGGGATATGCACCGTCGAGCCAGATGACCAGCTGAGGATGATTGGACCGGCCAACCAGTGGACATCATGATGTGGATGAGCACCGGCCAGCCAAAATACCGGACGATAAGGAGTGGACCGGCGAGCCATGTGATCAGCTGATGACCATGAACATGCAATCCAACCAGAGATCCAGATCCGATCGGAGGGTCTAACTGCAACCGAGGGATGGAGCAACAACCAGACCAAACGTAGCAACTGACGAGCTAAGTCCATACATTTCTTTAGTAGAGTAGTTTCTTGTAATCTGCACCCTCAATCTAACTCGGCATGTGCTGAATATTTGGTGATATTTATGAATTATTTAAGAACGCGTGTGAAATATGAAGTGATGTGTGAGATATTTAAGGCTATAAGATAAGATGGAAGTGTAGAATTAGAATGCTATTATGACATATACAGACTACCGCACTTGCATACATACAGTGGAAACTAGTTTGGATAAAAGAAAGAAGTGTTACTTGTGAAGACCTAGTAGCTATGAGTCTAATTTACTAGTGAAGTTTCGATTAATCTCGCTTACCTGTACATAGATTACGTCACGAATTACCTGCGCGATACGATGAATATTGTCAAGTTAAGTATTCCTTTCTTCATTTTACAAGGCAATTCTAGAATGTTTAGCATATAGTTTTGGGAGTAATGGCTATATGCATACGGCTATATGTAAGCCGGTGTTATGTTAAAATAGGTTTGGAATGGCGTTGAAATGTGATTATGTATTGGAGTATATTGAGGAATAGTGATGCATAGAGGATTGTTTATGTTCTACGGAAAGTGTAAGAATTGCTATTCGACGAGATAACGTTGTATTTGAATTACAAAGTGAGTTTCTGTGCCATATTGGGAAGAATATGTCAAAGTGTGAACATCGCGCAGATGACCATTTTTAGGTAAGATAGACATGTATTATGGTAGAATTGAGTATCGTGACAGTTATATTTATGTCTGACTTTGGTGAATAATGGGTACTGAGTATATGAGAGTACTTTAATATACAGTTCACTAGACTCATGACTTAGTATACATCGGATATTCTTTAGTGCGGTGACGTTACAGTATAATACGTAATAATTTCATTCTATACTATCCATACGAGTTGAGTAGCTCGTATACATATGAAATATTGAGAAAGAGCATATTGCTAGAGCACATTGAGCCGTTGATAGAGGAGTGTGTGGATTGGAAACTACTTGAATAGTCAGATAGATGTTTATTTATTTTCATGCAGTAATGATTTCAATTGGAGTATTTTAAATATGTAGAATATGATAATGGTTAGTTAGGAGCCATATGTCGTAGGCTTTAGGGAGGTATTGTTACTTGTGCGTACTCGAAATATGTGACCAAATAATCAGAGTTCAGATCTATGAGTGATTATAATTTATGAATGGAAAGTTGGAGAACACTTTTACAATTTAATACTCACGCAAGTGTTTGTTTGGGAAATAATTACGTGAAAATATGAGCAGATTCACATTTACAATCTGACTTTTTCCCATTTAATTTTACTACGTTTTAAGTTAGCAAACCGATCATTTTATCTCAGCGAGATGAGTTAAATGTTGTGAGAATAATTTAAATAATTAATGTGACAATATTCACAATGTGTATTTTTATTGATTCCGTGATTGCTCAGTGATCGCTTGAATTTATTTGGAGAAAATGAAATACTTTACGGAACATGGCTACGAATATTGAGATATATATTAATATGAATTTGAACACTAATTGGGAAAGAATGTAAATATTTTAAGCCTTAATTATTTTATTTTATTTGAGCCAGCGCTGACTCTAATTCTTTATGTTTAAATATTACTCGAATAATACTACCCAGATTTCACTTATTTTACATCGAACATTATTTATTCAATAAATAATCTTATATTTTTCTTTTGTAAGTGACTGTGTCTTAATTTCTGTTTGGGTAACGGCTAGTTTGTAAGTTAGTTAATAAGTTTTGTAGATATAAGCAATTGCTTAGTTCTACAAGCGGTAAGAGATTCCTTTGAATTTATCGGCCACAGGTTCGTACTTGTGCGTGTAGGTATTCCCGTGACGCGTATCCCAGCGGACTGATTCTCATCCGAAACCACGTAAAATAACTATATATAAAATCACAGATTTTATGAGCGGAAAATGGAATACCCTGAGAAGAAATCAAGAGCTACCGGGATAACTTGGCACTGACCGCTGCATGGTCGGGTGCAATATTAAAAAACGGATTGTATGAAAATACGACTCTGGCCTCATTTAGCGATGTAAATGGCTGGCCCTATGATATTTGCTCTATTTTATCAATTTAAAGGCAAGATTATTTTAGAAACGTTGAATAGGGTGAAATTTGTGTAAGGTTTTCACACAGTGAATTACTTTTCAGATACTTATGCCACAGCTTCAAACATAGAATTTTGTAGGGTGCGCCAATATTCGTGTAGAATTTGATGATCCCATCTTTCCTATAAGTGAAACAAATTATCAATTATACGTGTACAAAGTGCAAAATTTAGGTAAATCCAGAAAAAGAGCCAAATTTAACATATGGGGTAGAGATGCGACAAAAAGTCATAGGACCAAAGTTGTAGATCATTCCAAATTGAACGGAGATTGTACCATCCGTTTTGTGATACGACTTACCGTTTAGCCGCCAAATACCTCGAAAGGAAGGTCTGCACCGTCATTAAAATTGCCTCCATATTTCGATAATTTTGGGGATAAAAAATATTTTTTTTAACATCTCGTAAACTTTCCATCGGTTACAGGCAAAAAGCTATAATTGTGCCAAATTTCTATTTTCTAACTCGTCTGGGAGATTGTGCTGCCATCTTGATATGGGGGAGGGGGTTAAAAATGAGGACTTTCAGGAAACTTTTAAGCCCATGAAACCTATAGGTTATCGTTCGGGATAAATATCACCGACTGTGTTCTTATGCTGATTTGAAACTCCCAACGTGTCCCTCTCAGAGAATTTGGAGAATTTTAGTGTTTTCTAGGGATCATGAAGTCATCAGGTTGTCTGGTACCAAGATTTAAGTTTCTAGGATGCCTAGAATGGTCCCATTAATTCACGTCTGTTTTCATTTTTATGCCTTAATTAATGTATGTATAGTACAGTATATATAGATCGCGCCAAACAGACTTCTATTTATTAATATGGATTATATATTTCACCCGCTTCCGAAGTGGTTCTAGGGGCGTCCTACTCCCACAGTATGTTTTTCAGGCAGTAAGTCATACTTGAAAGTCATACTTGAACATACACACGTCTATTACCTTGGGCATTCTTGACAAATTTTTTTTCACCCTTTCTCACCCTCTCTGTCAAAGGGGGTTTGAAGCTGGACTTTAAAAATCCGGAATGTTACTATTCATCTCAGCGACCCGGAAAACCATGGATTAGGCAGTATATTCGAATGTTATTATACCTCACTCCCCCTCCCCCCTCAAGGGGGTTAAACTTTGAGTTTTAAAATATCGGGACTGTTACTATTCATCTCAGCGACCCCGAAAACTATGGCTTCGACACTATTTTCGATTATTTTTAAATCTGAATCCCCCTCACCCCCACCAGAAAGGGGGATGAACTTGGACTTGTAAAATATCCGGGTCTCACCAATCTTCTCAGCGACCCCGACAACTATGGATTCAACATTATTTCCGTTTATTTTTATATATCACTATCCAATTGCCACCCAGCACGAAGGGGGCTGAACTTTAAAAAATTCCGGAGTGCCATTAATCATCTCAGCGACCCCGAAAAGTATGGATTCGACACTAATTTCAATTATTTTTATATCTCAGCCCCCGCCCCCCCCCGCCCCTAATGTTTCCTGGGGTGAATTACTATCACGTGGTTTGTCTCCTGATACTAAAATTCCGGAGTGTCACTAATCATCTCAGCGACCACGAAGACTACGTATTCGACAGTATTTTCTATTATTTCTATATATCACACCCCCATCCCCCCACCCCCAACGAAGAGGGTTGAAGTAGGACATTAAAAAATTCCGGAGTGTTGCTATTCATTTCAGCGAGCCCGAAGAAGTATTGATTCGACACTACTTTCAATGATATATATGTCTCACCCCCTCGTGCCCCCCCCCACCCCTCCGCCCGTAAGCATTCTAGGGGTTTCCTACCCCGACGTGGTTTGCCTCCCGATATTAAAAATCCGAAGTGTAAAATTCACCTCGGCGACCCCGAAAACTATGTATTCGACACTATTTTCGATTAATTTTATATATTACTCAACCTCGCCCCGCACCACAAAGGGGGATAAACTTAGACTTATAAAATATACGGAGTCATACTATTCATCTCAGCGACCCCGACAACTATGGATTCGACACACTTTTCGATTACTTTTTTATATCACTCTCTCATCGCCCCCTACCACGAAGGGGGCTGAACTTGGACTTAAAAAAATTCCGGAGTGTGACTATTCATCTCAGCGACCACGAAAAGTATGGATTCAACACTACATTTGATGATTTTTGTATCTGAGCCCCATTGCCCCCCTGCCCCTAAGGTTTCTTGGGGTGTATTACCCCACGTGGTTTGTCTCCTGATACTAAAAATCCGGAGTGTCACTATTCATCCCAGCGACCCCGAAAAGTATGAATTCGACACTATTTTCGTTTATTTTTATATATCACTCCCACCTCACCCTCCCAGAGGGGGCTAAACTTGGACCTTAAAAACCCTGGAGTGTCACTATTAATCTCAGCGACCCCGAAAAGTATGGATTCGACACTATTTTCGTTAATTTGTATATCTGACACCTTTGCCACCCCCCCCCCCCCGCCCCTAAGGTTTCCTGGGCTGTCTTATCCCCACGTGGTTTGTCTCCTGATACTAAAATTTCGGAGTGTACAATTCACCTCGACGACCCCGAAAACTATGTATTCGACACTATTTTCGTTTAATTTTGTATATCAGTCCCCTTCGCTCCCCCCCCTCACCCACATGGGAGCAGAAATTTGACTTTTAAGAAATCGGGAGTGTCAGTATTCACCACAGCGACCCCAAAAACTATGGATTCGACACTATTTTCGATTTTTTTACCTGAACCCCCTAATCCCCCACCCCAAGGGGGCTAGAGGTGGCTTACTCCCACAGTGCTCGTCTCCAGATAGCAAAGAATAGGTTTCAAAATTTGATTGAAATTGCTCCAGTTGTTTAGGAGGAGATGTGTCATTTACACACATACATCCACCATCAGTCCCCCCCTTGCCCCGCATCCAAATGGGAGCAGAAATTTGGCTTTTAAAAAATCGGGAGTGCCACTAATCACCTCAGCCATCCCAAAAACTATGGATTCGACACTATTTTCTATTATGTTTTAAACTAAACCCCCAACCCTAAGGGGGCAGGAGGTGGCTTACCCCCACAGTGCCCGTCTCCGGATAGCAAATAATAAGTGTTCAAAATTTGATTGAAATTGCTCCAGTGGTTTAGGAGTAGATGTGTCATTTACATACATACATCCATTTTTATAGATAGTAAGATAAGATAGAAGATAGATATGCCTTCTCAGATTTCCCTGCTTTAAAATTTTTTTCAATGTCCTCGCCGATTTCATTCACCCAGCAGTCTTTCGCTAAGCGGCACTTGTCTGTTATTAAATATCCACGAACCTACTACTCTGGCGAAGCAGGGGAAGAGGTGATACTCCCACGTGGCGCGTCCCAGGTGGCGGATAGGGGGTCCTAACCGGCTTGCCGGCGAACTTGAGGGAAATAAAATACCTCTCGTGGACCAAATACACTACCCCTGCGCGTGGGGGACGCACAGGCAGAATACAAACGCGGTATCCCCGGCCTGTCGCAAGAGGCGAATACAAAGGGCCCAAAGGGCTCTCAACTTGGGAGTGTGGATTGGCGACCACGGGGCCGTTAGCTGAGTCTTGGCATTGCTTCCACTTACTTGTGTGAGGCTCCTCACATTCCTCTAACCTGTCCGACCTTCCTTGGTCAACTCTTGTTCCTTTCTGACCCCGACGATATTAGAGCATTCGATGCTTGTTGTTTAAAGGGTCCTAACATCGAGGTCATTGGCCCCTACTGGTACGAAAGGAAATGCCAAACAAAAAGGTCAAAATCATCCACTGACTAAAATAAAAATATGTTATGAAGAATGAATGGTTCCGCATGAAACCCCCAAAAAATGGATCCGACTCAAAAAAGAACATAAATAATAGTATTACTGACCAAGAGACCACTTATAAAGCACAATCCTGAATCGTGGATGCTTTATGTCTAAAGGGGTTCAAAATCCAGGTCAAAGGCCCCCCAGAATGGTACTTATCGCTAGTAAAGTAGAACCATGGTATTTGTCATGTAAAAAGTAGCGAAGACTCACGGTGTTCCACACAAGATGGTTCTACTCACAAGTATTGTACGTCGTACAGATAACGCAGACCTATGGTGTTTCTCACACAATGGCGCCACTCATCACCAACGCATACAGATGATGTTTCTCACCTAGGTGTACTAGTCACGAGTGCCGGTATTCCCATGGTGTTCCTCACATTGTGAGTACAACGCCCAGACCCGCGGTGTAGCTCACATGGGTACGACGCACGGGTACTGGAAACCCACAGGAGAACCCCCTCTTCTGTTACTAATCCAAAACGTATTTCGTACCTAATATAGTGGTACTACTCGCAAGTACAGGCAACCCATGGTGTTCCACACGTGATGGTACGAATCAAATTAGGTTCATGGTTCTAATTGAATCATCCCTTGGTCGCCCCTTTTAGTCGCCTCTCACGACAGGCGGGGGATACCATGGGTGTATTTTTCGTCTGCGTCCCCCACCCACAGGGGTAAAGAGAGAGAAAAAGAAGAAGAAAGAAGGGATCCGTCACTTCGAAAAATGAAGTAACGGACGATGAAAGGCAAGGGCCACGAAGGGCGTGAAAGTGAAAGACTCCCTAGCCCTCGAATGCTCTAATATCGTCGGGGTCGGAAAAGAACAAGAGTTGACCAAGGGAGGTCGGATAGGATAGACGAAAGTGAAGAGCCTGGCACAAGTAAGTGGAAGCAATGCCAAGACTATGCTAAGAGCCCCGTGGTCGCCAATCCACACTCCCAAGTTGAGAGCCCCTTGGGCCCCTGTTAGTCGCCTCTTACGACAGGCAGGGGATACTGTGGGTGGATTCTACATGTGCGTCCCCCACCCGCAGGGGGTAGTGTGTTTGGTCCGCGAGAGGTATTTTATTTCCCTTAAGTCCGCCGGCAAGCCGGTTAGGACCCCGCTATCCGCCACCTGGGACGCGCCACATGGGAGTATCTCCTCTTCCCCTGCTTCGCCAGCGTAGTAGGTTCGTGGCGACCTGAAATAATTATAGATTTCCAAACCGGTCCGAAGGAGAACACGGACCTTTCCATTTAGTGGAGGCTCTTCCTAGTCGTTGTTGGCCGGTACCCCGATGGCTCGTTGTTCTCACGAAAGGTTCGAGGTCAGAAGGTGGGGGGGGGGGGTGTAGACTGCTGGTTCGTTGTCGCCAGTAACAGGTTTCTCTTTCCTCTACCGGAGGCCTGTAGTTTGTACAGAGCAGAGCTATATGCTACTTGTGAAGCTCTGCTGTACACGCTGTCCTATGGACGTGGGCACTTGCTGCTGCTTCCTGCGGCACCCTCTTCCGCAGGGGATCCAGGACCTGCTGGCCAGTGTTCGGATGCCGTCACCAGAATCACGTTTATATGACTCCAAAGTCCCACTGGTGAAGAGGGAAAAGAGTTAGCAGATAAGGCTACCAAGGAGGCTGTTATCTTGCCCTCCTTGCCTTACAGGGTTACAGGCAGTAATATTCTCTCTCGGCAGAGACATTTGGTTATGTCCCATTGGGACATGAAGTGGCAGGCAATACCTTTCCCAAATAAACTGAAAGCGAGGAAAGTATCTACGAAGGATTGGAAGACTTCGTCTCGGGCTTTTCGGAGAGAAGCAGTGCTATTATGTCGTCTTCGGATTGCCGATGGCATGACCACGCACTCTTACCTACTGAAGGTTGAACGCCCCCCGGTGTGTACTTGTGGAGGTCATCTAACCGTGGTACACATTATTACGGACTGCGTAGATCTGGCCGATCTGCGTCGCAGTCTACAACTCCCGAGTGCCGTTTCCTCCATCGTACGTGATAACGAGCAGTCAGCAGACCTCATCATCCGTTTTATCAGTGATAGTGAGTGGCCTTTTTTATCGTATATAAGGATGCATTTTTAATTAGTGTACTTTTTTTAACTACGCTTTTATCCCACTGGCTCTATTTTAGTACATTTTTGTGCTTTTTAATGTGTCATTTTAACTTCTACCTTGAATGATATTTATCACTGTACTCCAATGGAATGCCTTATTCCATTGCAATCTATATTTTCAATATTTTTATCAGAAAATGAGGCATTGCTAATTAGATCCACTGATTACTTTAATTGCATAATCATTTCCATCATCTTTTAAAAAAAATTCTAGTCAGTGAATATATTTTAAAATTGTAATGATCATATCTTTTCCTTCTTCTCGTACTGTTAGGTGCCGATGCCCGAGATGTTAGGCCCATTTGATCCACAAGCATCATCATAATCACCTTAAACACAAACATCATAATTATCATCATCTCGACATCTGTTATTATACGATAAATATTTTACTCATAAGCAACATTTAAACAGCTGTATTCGAAATTTTAATTAACAATTAGTTTTGATATTATATAACATACAACACTACTGAGCTTCACGTTTTGCTCACTTGTAGAAACACTGTCTATATCAGCTGTTGTATGCCATAAAGCGAGGCACAAATTAATGTGTTTCATCAGGTTTTGGTTCTTGAAACGTTTCGGCATCACTTGGCTCAGAGTTAGCAGCCATTAAATAGTCAAGAGTGCACTTGCTCCACTCACGTACAGCAGATGCTGTTGTAAACTGCCTTGTGTAGTATTCAGGCCAAGTCTCGTGTCCATCAGTGATCTAGTGCAGCGTTCACGGCCTCTTTTCCCCACATTTGAAATCTGGAATTTTTTTACTGAATGGCAACGGTCGTTCCACTCATGATTGTTCTTCCTGGCTTCAGATGTCGTAGAATGGGAAGATAAGTCGTAAAGTGGATGTCGTTAAAAGTCACCTTACGTCGCCGGATGTTAGATGGAGCAATGCCAGTAGAATCTGCAACAAGCAGCTAGTTTCATGCAACCAGTTACCAGCTTATGCAACTTGTTTGACATGCCGTGAATTGCTCCACACATGACTTGCATAACTTCCAACTGAGTTTCGAAGTGAAAGAGCTACAGTGTTAACGATTTGCGGTGAACCCCTGCTCCTACCACATCAAGTTCTGCTCCAATTACTTTCCATAAGATATTATTCGTGGCAGACACTTTCTGCTTTATGTTGACGCAGTGCTGTCCAGAGCTATACTTAGACGTTTTGGGGCGGAGTAATGTACACCAGGCGAACTCCTATCCAGAAGAGCTGAAGCTTCCTATGTACCTGCTTGTTCCTTAGCTAGAGACAACTGACCTGGGTTTGACTAGAATTTTGTATAAGCTGGTTTTCTTTAACACAGTTCCAAGATTCTGACGTACCTGTATTAGTCTCTGCTCAATAGTTCCCAGATTTTCATGCCGCATTTTTCAGTCAAAAATTGTTATTCTGGGTGTGCCCGAGGAAATCTATTTGTCTACGCCTACTTCCTCCCCGTATGGTGTTCTCTCTAAATCTAGCATTAGTGATTAGTACCATCACGCGAGGAACACCACGGGCCATCTTTACTTGCGAGCGGTACCACTATCTTAGGTACACGAGAGGTTTGTTGATTAGTAGCAACAGAATATGAGTTTGTATGGGTCTACAGTAACCCTGATTACTATCACTATATGAGCGACACAGTAAGTCTGCGTCATGTATGCGGCGTATTTTTTTTTTTTTTTTTTTTTTTAGATTTTCCTTTCTGTCACACCGAAAAAGATAGGTCTTATGATGACGATGGGATAGGAAAGGGCTAGGAGTGGGAAGGAAGCGGCCGTGGCCTTAATTAAGGTGCAGCCCCAACATTTGCCTGGTGTGAAAATGGGAAACCACGGAAAACCATTTTCAGGGATGCCGACAGTGGGTTTCGAGCCCACTATCTCCCGAGTACTAGATACTTTCCTATCTCATCGTCACCATTAGAGTTATCTGTGTCGGTGCGACGTAAAGCAACATGCAAAGAAAATGCACTCAGTTTGCCAGTAGTCTCCCACGATCCACTCTATCAAATGCTTTAGACAGGTCAATCGCAATACAGTCCATTTGATCTCCCGAATCCAAGATATCTGCTATACCTCGCTGAAATTCTACAAGTTGAGTTTCAGTGGAATAACTCTTCATTAGCCCGAACTGCCTTCTATCGAACCAGTAATTAATTTCGCAAACATGTCTAATATAATCAGAAAGAATGCTTTCCCAAACAGTGCATGCAAATGCACGTCAAACTTATTGGCCTGTGATTTTTGCCTTCATGTCTATCACCCTTCCCTTTGTACATAGGGGCTACAATAGCAACTCTCCGTTCACTTTGTATAGCTCTATCATACAAAAAATAATCAAATACGCGCTTCAAATTTGGTACTATATCCCAACCCATTATTTTTAGTATATCCCCAGAAATCTTATCAATTCGGGCCTCTTTCCTAGTTTTCAAATTTTGTGTCTTATTGTAAATGTCTTTTCTATCATAGGTAAATTTTAATACTTCCTTAGCATTAGTCACTTCTTTTATCTGGAGATTATACTTTTAACCATCAATCTTTACCTACTGCTGACTGAATACTTCTGCCTTTTGAAGATCCTCACATACATACTCCCCTTGTTCATTAATGATTCCTGGAATGTCCTACTTGGAACCGGTTTCTGCCTTAAAATACCTATACAGACCCTTCCATTTTCATTAAAATTTGTATGGCTGCAAAATGTGATTGCGATCAATGTTCTCCTTAGCTGACTTCTTTGCTAGATTCAATTTCGTAGCAAGTTCCTTCAATTTCTCGTTACTTCCATAGCCATATGTAACTCTATTCCTTTCTAGTCTGCACCTCCTTCTTAGTCTCTTTATATCTCTGTTATAATAAAGTGGGCCTTTACCATTCCTTACCACCTTTAAAGTTACAAACTTGTTTTCACATTTCTCAACAATTGCTTTAAGCCTATCCCAGAGTCTGTTTACATTTGTATTTACCGTTTTCCGACGATCATATTTAATTTTTAAAAACTCCTTCATGCCTGCTTCATGAGCCACGTGGTACTACCTAATAGCTCTACGTTTAAAACCTTACTTTCCCTCATATTTATTTTTATCTACGAGAAAAACAGCTTCTTGATCACTAATACTCCATATGAACTTACTTTCCATTTGTTATGCTTCCTGTCATTCGCATTACGCATTGACATTTGGTAAATTAAAATATCCGGCTATAATTACATTTATTTCCACATCGTTTCCCAAATAGCTGATTATCTTATCAAATAATTCTGAATGAGTGCCAGTGCTACGCATTCCCGGTCTGTATACTCCAAAGACATCAAGTTGCTTATTATCTTTAGAAAGGAACCTTACTTCTAGAATTAATGTATGTCATCCTTATCTTTTTCGTAGCTTACAAATTCTTCTTCACCAGAATGAATACTCCCCTCCTACCATTCCTATCCTATCTTTACCGTACACACTCCAGTTCAATGAGAATATTTCTGCATCCATTATATCACTTCCCAGCCGTGATTCAACTCATATTATAATATCTGGTAAGTATATATCTATTTAATTACTTAATTCTATTCCTTTCTTTACAATACTCCTACAGTTCAGCACTAGCACTTTTACGTCACCCCTACTTACTTCCATTTCTCTAGGCCACCCCGTTTCCATGAATGTACCTCCCTATAACACTTTTAAACAAATTTCCTAACCTATGAAACCGAGGTTTTAGTCTCCTCTCCACCTACGTTTTCGCGTGTTCTCACAATTATTTCTTGTGCTTCGCCAAGTTATGTTTTATTCTTCGAGCTCAAGGAAGCCCTGTTGTTAAGGCAGTAGCGGAAACTATCTGCTGGTCTCCCCCTTCTTTTTTGCTCTGGGCAATCAACGCTTTGAGTCGGCCATTTTGAAAACTCTCGCCCCCAGGGAAGAAGGGATACGAAGTCTCGCACTCGCCGAGGTCCCATCATGGAGAAAAGACACTTGCGTATTCGTCCCCGCGTTATGTACTGGAGTAGCGGCATGGACTACGGATAATAGTATAAGAGGTGAATGGTTGTGCTCCACACCCTCAGGAGTTTTGTTTTTCATCCTCGTTGTATAAGATTTCTTGTTCTTCTGCAATTTGTGTTCTTCGTCTGGTAAGGTAGCATGCTAGGCCATGTTCGAAACTTTTCTACTGTTGGAGCAACCAATCACATCTTTATTTACATCCCTATTTTCATCGGCGGTGAACTACTTCAGTGATTTCTTCGAAGAAACCCTTTTATCACCAAATAAGTGGCGTGCGGCGTAAAATTATGATAAACATTCTCGTGAAATTTTAACGAACACGTAATACTGCGATCGGGTTGAAAATGTATTAGTTTAGCTTAAAGTTCACATTAAGGAATTAGTAATGGTTTTTTTGTGCAAAACGGTAAAGAAAAGAAAGAAAATAGGAAATTATTATTATTATTATTATTATTACCAGCGTTTTCTGTTCTACTGTTTCGAAATCTACTTTGTTTTAAAAACTGGGTTAATACATGGGAGTTCCATTAAGGATTGCCATGGTTGGTTCCTTTTCGTTCTAAATTTGTTTCTCGTTCCTTAGATTTAATTCCTTTTATTTATCATTTTGGTTGTGGCGTGCATTTGGATGTGGCCTGTTATTTTTGCCTCCATTTTTCCTACCATTGTTGGTACACCCACGGGATTGGTTCTCGCCATGTATAACAATTAGTCATGGTATCCTTGGTGATAATGATTGTTTTTTGGAATTGATGATCTTGATTTTAAATGGTGGACAGCCCCTTGCGATATTACTTGTAACCCGTGTTGGCTGTGATTGATTAATTTTTTGAGCCTCATTTACGCTCATTTCCTTTCGTTTCCCCTGTTGGTGTTGTGGGGTTTTTCTTTTCCCTTTGGGTGTTTTGCTAAAAGGATCTGATATCCCGTGCTGGACCCCCCAGTGTATCTTGTCACTCTGTTCAAAAAGAAATAAATGTAGTACAAGACAGAAAGAAAACATCTCTCAAGGTGTATTTGAAAAGGTTGAGAAAGTTTGTACTTTCAAGTCCCTACCAAATGTCATTAACTAATTTTAAAGGTATAATTTCTCCGTTAAATAAACGTTTGTGGTTGTTCAGAAGGTAACCTAAAGGTATTATTGTACCAAGTTATTTATTTTAATTCATTTTTTGCCAACCGGCGGTTTTTAATTTAATCCCGTGTGGAATTTTTATCTTCTTCGCAAGCCCCTCGCCAAACTGAAAGGCTCTTCATCGATTTCGTGGGTCCGCTTCTCCGATCTACCTTGGGAAACACCCATATTTTTGTGTGTATTGATGCGTTTTCTCGGTTCTGCTGGATTATCCCTACGAGATCTACTAGCACTAGAACTTCTATCAATTGTCTGAACTCCATTTTTGCTTCCTTTTGGTCCTCCCAATTTTTAAGTCTCCGACAACGCCAGTGCTTTCACTAGTCATTCGTTCAGGAAATATTTGTTCGAGTTGGGCATCTCGCATGTTACAACCACTTCTTACTATCCAAACCCATCTTGCGCAGAGTGAATGAACAGGAATCTAAGGTCGGCCTTGATTGCGTATCATCACAACAGTCAGTCCAAGTGGGACTTTTGGCTGCATTGGTTGGCCCACGCCTTCAACTCAGGTTTACATGAATCTCATGGTAAGACGCCTATGTCTCTCATGTTTAGCTACCCCCATTTTCACCCATGTCTAACTTGCTTGGTATTGATGACCTTCTTACCGACCTGTCTAAACCCAATGATGTTCAGAAAATTTGGGATGAAGCAAGGAGGAATTTGTCCGTATCGTACGGGAAGGCTAAAAGAACGGTACAACAAATGTAGAAAATGAACAAGTTTGAAGGTTAGAGACCAAGCCTTCATCAAATGTTACGCAATTAGTAAAGCTATCAATACATTTTCCGCTAAACTGGCCCCTAGGTATCAAAGCCCTTGTACCATTTTGCAGTTCTTGCCTCCTGTATATGTGTTAGTTAGTGATCACATCGCTAAGAGAAATAGGCGAGTCCATCTATCTCAGATCAAAACTGGGTAATGTGTAGTTTCCCTCCAGAAAATTTTTCCTGTTGGTGCAACCTTGAATAGTATGTGGTGTACTGGTTTGAAAATGTGCCTAAGTGAGCTAATTATGGTTAATTCATGTGTATTGTGCAATGTAATTTTTCTTGTTTGGTATATGTGATTAGGTGTCCTTGTGGGAGTTAACTTGTGTGTTGCTGAAGTTGGTTGGTTATTTGGCTGTAGTTGTGTTTATCCTCATGTGATTTATCTTCTAATTTTTTTTCTGTCTGTTATTCCCATGGTACTATGATGATCTAGTGTATTGTCCATCCTGTTATTCATTGCTTGGTGTTATTGATAGCTCGGCCGTAGATGACATCTAGAAGTCCCCGACCTTATCTGTCAACTAGCTGCAGTACCCGGCAGTGTCCGGGTAACTTTTGAATGTTTACCTTTAGTATTTGTATTACCAGTTAGTTAAGTGTGAAGTGGATGCTTATTGATTTATTTTTGAGATATTGATTTTACGACCTACTGTATTATGCAGTTTTAGTGTTATTTAGATGTATCTGATTTCAAGTGTCAGATTATTTAATTTTCGAGTAAAACATTGTCCTTGTGGAAGCTAGAACTGACTGGGGAAAAAAGGGGGCTAAAATAGGTCATTAAAATTTCCAGAATGTAACTATTCATCACAGCGACCGCGAAAAGTATGGATTCAACACTACTTTCGATGATTTTTATATCTCACCCCCCTCGCCCCCTACCCCACGTGGTTTGTCTCATGATACTAAAAATTCGGAGTGCCGCTATTCTTCTCAGTGACCTCGAAAAATGTGGATTCGACATTATTTTCGACTATTTTTATGTATCACTCCCCCCTCGCTCCCCCCCACCCAAAGGAGCTGAATTTGAACTTATTAAAAATCCGGAGTCTCACTATTCATCTCAGCGACCCCTAAAAGTGTGGATTCGACACTATTTTTGAAGATATTTATATCTCACCACCCTCGCCACCCACCCCTAACGGTTCCTGGGGTGCCTTAAACCCACGCGGTTTTTCTCCTGATACTAAGAATACGGAGTGCCATCATTCACCTTGGCGACCCCAAAAGCTATGTATTTGACATTTTTTTCGATTCATTTTTTATATCACTCACCCCACCCCCACCCCAGAGGAGGCTGAACTTGGACTTAAAACTGTTCAGATTGTCACTACTCATCTCAGCGACCCCGAAAAGTATGGATTGGACACTATTTTCGGCCATTTCGATATATCACTCCCCCCTCGCCCCCCGCCCTAGAGGGGGCTGAACGTGGACTTTAAAAATTCCGGAGTGTCACTATTAATCTTAGCGACCCCGAAAAGTATGGATTCGACACTGTTTTCGATGATTTTCTTGTATCACTCCCCCAGCGCCCCCCACCCCAAAGAGGGCTGAACATAGACTTTAAGAAATCCGGAGTGTCACTATTAAGCGACCCCGAAAAGAATGGATTCAACACTGTTTTCGATAATTTTCTTGTATCACTCCCCCCTCGCCCCCCCCCCCACCACAAAGGGGGCTGAACGTGGACTTTAAAACTTCCAGAATGTTACTATTCATCTCAACGAACCCGAAAAGTATGGATTCGACACTATTTTCGATTCCACGAACCTACTACGCTGGCGTAGCGGGGGGAGAGGTGATACTCCCACGTGGCGTGTCCCAGGTGGCGGATAGGGGGTTCCTAACCGGCTTGCCGGCGGACTTGAGGGAAATAAAACCTCTCACGGACCAAACACACAACCCGCTGTGAGTGGGGGACGCAGACGAAGAATACACCCACGGTATCCTCTGCCCGTCGTAAGAGGCGACTAAAAGGGGAGACCAATGGATGATTGTCTTGCAACCATGAAACTACATGTGGTTAGTACCACCACGCGGAGAACATCATGGGTCACTTTTACTTGCGCGTAGTACCACTATATTAGGTACCAAATAGGTTTGTGTTTAGTAGCACACAGGACCACCATGCGGTCGGCTTTTGCAGTACCTGTGATTAGTACCACCATATGAGCAGGACCATGGGATGATAGCCACCATGGTTCTGTCTTGCCCTTGATTAGTACCCACTAAATGAAGAACACCACGGTATAGGGGAAGGTCCCTGTGGTTAGTACTCTTATGTGCTGAACACCATAGGGTTGCGTTGCCTGTAAATGGCGCCGCAATGTGAGAAAAACCATAGGTCTGTAGTATACGTCGAATTTCATAACCTGTGAGTAGTACCATATTGTGTTGAATACCGCGAGTCTCTGCTATTTTTGATTAGTACCGCAGCATGACAAATACCATGGTTCTACATTCCTAGTGATAAGTACCGTTATGAGGGGCCGATAACTTGGATTTTGGACCCCTTTAGACTGAGCATCATCGATTCAGTGTTATGCTATAGCAGCAGTCTCTTGGTCAGTAATAGTTGTTTTACGCCAGTTTCTCTGAATGTAAGGCATTGCGGGTCGCATCCACTGATTGTTTTAAATTCATCTCCATCTATTCATTCTTCGTTCTCACGTTTTGTATTATGGTCAGTGGAGAATTTTGGACTTTTAATTTTTCATTCAATTTCGTCTCATTTCGTACCATTAGGGGCCGATGACCTCGCTGTTAGGCCCCATTAATCAGCAAGCATCATCATCATCATCTATTTTCGGTTGATTTTATATAACACTCCCCCACCCCCACCCCAAAGGGTGTTGAACTTGGGATTTTAAAATATTCAGATTGTCATTATTCATCTCAGCGACCCCGAAAAGAATGGTTCGACACTATTTCCTATTACTCTGATATATCACACGCCCGCGCCCACCAACCAAAAGGGGGCTGAATTTATATTTGAAAAAATTCCGGAGTATCACCATTCATCTCAGCGAATCCGAAAATGATGGATTCGACACTATTTTTGTATATTTTTATATGTGACACCCTCGCCCCCACCCCTAATGGTATTTACCCCTACGCGGTTTTTCTTCCGATACTAAGCCGTAATTATCCAAAGTTTGGTGTAAATCGCTCCAGTGGTTTAGGAGGAGATATAATACATACACACATACATACAAACATACAACGACATTTATATGTATATAGATTTGCACTTGCTGAGAATAACTATTATTCCGTAGCCATGGATTTGATATTTGGTAATCTGGTCATTCTGGTATCTGCTGTTCAGTTCAGCGTTACTGTTTCGTAGTTTTATTCTTGCTCTTCTAGGTTATGTAGGTGATTATGTCTGTGGCATTGTAATCCTGGATAGTTACAATTACTAAAAGGTTTCTGTAGTGTACTTGGTAATTTGGCCATTAGTTGGCTCAGCTATTGATAGTTCTGTGGCAGTTCTGTGGCATTTTATTAAGAAAAGTCTATAACCTGATCAACACCGTTCTGCTGGTACGTTATATTAAGATTACGAACATGTATCTTCTTACTAGACCTCTAGTTGATCTGAAGTCTTATGTGAGTAATTGGTGTTCGGTTAAACTCCCGATTCCTATTGTTCAGCTGTGTCTGTGCGTGCCGAGCTACATTTTTAGTATTGATTGTGTAAGTACGCACCTTCGTTGAGTGGATTGTTCTCCTTAATTAATTGGTGTAAATACACTGACTGACAGAGCAAATGCAACACCAAGAAGGAGTGGTCAGAACTTTATGCCAATTGCAGGGTAGACTGACGTCACTGAGGTATGCTCATGATGTGAAATGCGCCGCTGTGCTGCGCACGTAGCGAACGATAAATGGGACACGGCGTTGGCGAATGGCCCACTTCGTACCGTGATTTCTCAGCCGACTGTCATTGTAGAACGTGTTGTCGTGTGCCACAGGACACGTGTATAACTAAGAATGCCAGGCCGCCGTCAACGGAGGCATTTCCAGCAGACAGACGACTTTACGAGGGGTATGGTGTTCGGGCTGAGAAGGGTAGGTTGGTCGCTTCGTCAAATCGCAGCCGATACCCATAGGGATGTGTCCACGGCGCAGCGCCTGTGGCGAAGATGGTTGACGCAGGGACATGTGGCACGTGCGAGGGGTCCAGGCGCAGCCCGAGTGACGTCAGCACGCGAGGATCGACGCATCCGCCGCCAAGCGGTGGCAGCTCCGCACGCCACGTCAACCGCCATTCTTCAGCATGTGCAAGACACCCTGCCTGTTCCAATATCGACCAGAACAATTTCCCGTCGATTGGTTGAAGGAGGCCTGCACTCCCGGCGTCCGCTCAGAAGACTACCATTGACTCCACAGCATAGACGTGCACGCCTGGCATGGTGCCGGGCTAGAGCGACTTGGATGAGGGAATGGCGGAACGTCGTGTTCTCCGATGAGTCACGCTTCTGTTCTGTCAGTGATAGTCACCGCAGACGAGTGTGGCGTCGGCGTGGAGAAAGGTCAAATCCGGCAGTAACTGTGGAGCGTCCTACCGCTAGACAACGCGGCATCATGGTTTGGGGCGCTATTGCGTATGATTCCACGTCACCTCTAGTGCGTATTCAAGGCACGTTAAATGCCCACCGCTACGTGCAGCATGTGCTGCGGCCGGTGGCACTCCCGTACCTTCAGGGGCTGCCCAATGCTCTGTTTCAGCAGGATAATGCCCGCCCACACACTGCTCGCATCTCCCAACAGGCTCTACGACGTGTACAGATGTTTCCGTGGCCAGCGTACTCTCCGGATCTCTCACCAATCGAACACGTGTGGGATCTCATTGGACGCCGTTTGCAAACTCTGCCCCAGCCTCGTACGGACGACCAACTGTGGCAAATGGTTGACAGAGAATGGAGAACCATCCCTCAGGACACCATCCGCACTCTTATTGACTCTGTACCTCGACGTGTTTCTGCGTGCATCGCCGCTCGCGGTGGTCCTACATCCTACTGAGTCGATGCCGTGCGCATTGTGTAACCTGCATATCGGTTTGAAATAAACATCAATTATTCGTCCGTGCCGTCTCTGTTTTTCCCCAACTTTCATCCCTTTCAAACCACTCCTTCTTGGTGTTGCATTTGCTCTGTCAGTCAGTGTATTTATTTACTTAATTTTCTGTGTTACCCTTGTATTTCCGGAAACTTTGATTGTGCTTGGGTGTCTAGATTAATCTTGTATTGCTGTATTGTAGGGTGCATGTGAATTCACTGTTTCTTGTAAAATTGGAGCATAATATTAAAAAGGGATAATATTCTGATAGGGAAAGTTCCTTCTCTTCTCTTTAATTTGGTTTATTCTATGCCTTATGGGTTCTTCCCTGTGTGAGTATTTTCTACCCCGTGTAAATACTGTAGATGTTCTTTGGTGTTATGTTCTATCCTATTAATTCTGTTTGAGATTGCTTCGCCTTGGTGTTGGTCGCTTGTATCTTCTCCTCTTGAGATTTTCTTAAGCTAATGGTATACTCTAGTGCCAACCTTATTTATGATGTAAGCAGTATAACTTGGATTTTATTATTTTAAATAATTATCACTTACCAATATTGCATTTTTCTTTCCTGTCTAACGTGCTTGTTTTTCTATTATCTATTGAGGCCCATTTGGCTGCAGTAGAAACAATCTTGATGGTGCGTTTCTTTATTAACAACCCGATGATTAGTAAAAAAAAAGGTTTAAGGTTTGGAATTTAATTGTAAAAAGTGTTAGGTGGTCAATCCTGAACTGTAGTGGACTTAAATAACTGATCTTTAATGGTCGTTTGAACTTCTCTTATAATCAAGAGTGTTTTAGGTGATTGAAGTCGGCAAGCGAAAAACATTTGTTCAAGTTATGTGAAAAATTTCAAAACTTATCAAACTGTAGATGAATTTGGGGCATGGTAAAGGTTATGTGTTCTACTATGAAACTGTATGCGAAAAGTAAATCTAAAGGGAACTTAGTGTAAAACATATAGGAAAATTGAAGCCTGAACTCATTCTGAAATGTGGATTCTAAAAGGAAAACAGTGTTGCGGCACAGTGTAAGTTTAAACGTAACTGTTAACTTCGGGACCTTGTACTGAGTCTTCTATTAACTTGATTGTGTAATCGGTGGTCAATTATGAACGTTGCCGATTTAGGAATGCTTTCACTTCTGCATACAATAGGTATTTGAAGTTGGACTCGGTACCAGTGTTTGTTATTTATTGTGGACTGGAACACCAAAAAATTAGCTTAATTTTAATCACTGGACTACCTCAAAGGGGTGACGTATAAAAATGTGAAAAGCTGAAGGGGGTGAGGCTGAAACCGAGGTTTTAGTCTCCTCTCCACCTACGTTTTCGCATGGGCTGTTACGGCGTAGAAATTTGTGTCAATTATTCTACAACCTAAAGTGTGTTCTCACAAGTATTCCTTGTGCTTCGCCAGCTTATGTTTTATTCTTCGAGCTCTTATAAGCCATGGTTGTTACTGCCATCTTACGGCAGTAGGCCATATATCTCCTGGTCTCCACCTTCGTCTTGCTCTGGCCAATCAACGCTTTGAGTCGGCCATTTTGAAACTCTCGACCCCAGAGAGGAAGGGAAGCGAAGTCTCGCACTCGCCGAGGTCCCATCATGGAGAGAAGACGCTTGTGTATTTGTGCCCGCGTTATGTTCTGGAGTAGCGGCATGGACTTCGGATGATAGTATAAGAGGTGGATGGTTGTGCTCCACACCCTCAGGAGTTCTTTTTTTTCATCCTCGTTGTATAAGATTTGTTGTTCTCCTGCAATTTGTGTTCTTCGTCTGGTAAGCTAGCATGGCTAGGCCATGTTCAAAACTTTTCTACTGCTGGAGCAACCAAACTGTAAGTCCACATCTTTATTTAAATTACTATTTTCAACGGCGGTGAACTACTTCAGCGATTTTGTCGAAGAAAGCCTTTTATCACCAAATAAGTGGTGTGCGGCGTAAAATTATGATAAACATTCTTGTGAAAATTTAATGAACACATTGTAATACTGTGATCGGGTTGAAAATGTATTAGTTTAGCTTAACTTTCACTTAAGGAGTAATGGTTTTTTTGGGCAAAATGGTAAAGAAAAGAAAGAAAATAGGAAAATGTTGTTATTATTATTATTATTATTATTATTATTATTATTATTATTATTATTATTATTATTATTATTATTATTATTATTATTATTATTATTATTATTATTATTACTTATATCAGCTTTTTCTGTTCTTCTGTTTCGAAATAATCTTTGTTTTTAAAACTGGGTTAATACATGGGAGTTGCAGTAAGGATTATCATGGTTGGTTTCCTTTCGTACTAAATTTGTTTCTCGTTAGTTAGATTCAATTCCTTTTATTTATCATTTTGGTTGTGGCGTGCGTTTGGATGTGGCCTGTTGTTTTTTGCCTCCATTTTTCCTGCCATTGTTGGTCCACCGACGAGATTGGTTCTCGCCATGTATAACAATTAGTCATGGTATCCTTGGTGATAATTGTTTTTTGGGATTGATGATCTTGATTTTGAATGGTGGACAGTCCCTTGTGATATTGCTCCGTGGTTTTGATGTAACTCGTGTTGTGTGTGATTGATTAATTTTTTGGACCTCATTTACACTCATTTCCTTTCGTTTCCCCTGTTGGTGTTGTGGGGTTTTTCTTTTCCCTTTATGTGTTTTGCTAAAAGGATCTGATATCCTGTGCTGGACCTCCCAGTGTATCTTGTCACTCTGTTCAAAAAGAAATAAATGTAGTACAAGAAAGAAAGGAAACATCTCTCAAGGTGTATTTGAGAAGGTTGAGGAAGTTTGTAATTTCAAACCCCTATCAAATGCCATTAACTAATTTTAAAGGTATAATTTGTCCTTTAAATCAAGCTTTGTGGTTGTTCCGAAGGTAACCTAAAGGTATGATTGTACCAATTTATTTATTTTAATTAATTTCTTGCCAACCGGCGGTTTTAAATTCAATTTCGTTTATTAAATTTATTCTGTTCAATTTGAATTTAATTGGTGCTTTACTGTGGATTTAATCAGGTCAATTTAATTTAATTTAATTTAATTTGATGTTATTTTAATGACCATTTGATTCCTATTCGATTTCAAACTGATTTTATTTTAGTTGAGTTAACCTATATTTTATCCTGTTAAATCAAATCTTCGAGGATGATCTGTAATTTATTTTATCTGTTTATTCCCCTTTGATTTTTAGAATTATATTTTTTCTTGGATAAAAGCAAAAGATTTGTCTTGTTTCTTCTTGAAACTGTTTGACACACTGACAGGTTAGTAACTTGATCTACCAGTTTGTTGTTGTTTTCTACCACCTGGAGGTAAGTTTTAAACTGTTTCTATTTTTAATTTTGTTCTGGGTGTGTAGTGGTATGTGACGCTTCCTGACTTGTTTCACTCGCACGGGGCCATTAGCTATGGATGGTGCAGTGGTACTGCCGATCAGCTGGGTTGGTACGGGTTACCTAGCTGGTGGGGCACCTATATGAACCAGTGCGGTTTAACTAAAAGCCATCTGAGCGCAGATCTATATTTCGTCCCCACCCATTAGGATCTAGAAATCACACTCCCAGTTTCCAAATACCCATTCCATAGTCTCAGTTAAATCCCCAATCACCTTCCAATCAGTATCCCTCCTACGCAGTATTCCACTGATACAATCTCCGCTTCCTTAAACTTCACCCGTGCTGCGTTACCAGATCCCACACATCCCCAGCTATGGTGATACTTATACATGCTTGCCTATAGGGCTGAACAAGGGGGGAGTTGATCAAATTAGGTGGGTAGGCTTGAGGCTCTGATCATGGGGGATTCAATTGTTAGACATATGGGGAAAGTGTTTTGAGGAAACGGAAACAGGGTAGAGTGTTATCCGGGAATTAGTTTGAGACAGATGTTGAAGAAAGAAGAAGAGAAGGGGCGGAAGAGGAGAAGGTGGTAGTGTTTCATATTGGTACCAACAACGTGCTTTCCTGAAAGCTGCAGTAGCTATATCCTATTCCATTTTCTCCCTCCCATGACCCTGTTCCATCTGTCTTTTCCAATCCTCTACTCTACATTTCTCTTTTCTGCCTTCTCCCTTCCTCCTACTTCCACATTTCTCGGCAACAGTTCCCTGTTCCTGATATTCCTTCTGGTACCCTACCTGCAATGACTCGTACCGATTTCTCACAGGCACATGTCCTGCATTATGACCCTGAATAGTGCCTTCAGTCTGCGGTCTCCTCCCCTTAGAACATTCGACCACCTGTCTTCTACAATTCTCCCCTTTCCCGGCCATCCCTCTTTCATACCTACTGTATCCTGTACATTGTTTGAGGAGGCCTACTTTCATTCCTATCTTATGAGAGAATCCTAATTATCTCCCTCCAACTCTCCAACTCCTCCCTCATACTCCTTAATGCCTGACCATACTTTCAGATCCTACGTGTGAACTCCTTAGCCATTATGTTACGGAAAAATGAAAAGAAAATGAACAATAAATAACTTATTATGTGCTAAAAATGAAAGGAAAGTAATATTGGCTAGAATAGTACACGAAGATCACACGACAATAAGGTAATTAATATACTACTACTCTACAATACGACTTAATCGTACTACACTCTTATCGTACACGCCGTAACAAGATAAAAACTACTGTTAATTACTGAATACCGGAAGGAATACACAATAATTAAACAATTCTAAACTGCAGTTAATCCTACCATAATTACAACAATAGAATTCTAGAAGGAAGGTTTCTACAGATACTTCCACTATGCTACTCAGTATTTTACAATAGAATAAGCACGCTAATTTCTAATAAGATACTATAATACAATACAATAATTTTAAACTACGTTCAAACCTATCCTAATTACAATATATTACTACTAACCACAAACATAAATGAAAATTGGAAGTTTGTATTTCGCAGAAACTACTCAATGATTACCAACAAATCTAAATCCGTAGACAGATTATTATTAGTATTATTTTATCCTACTATTCTCCATCATCCATCATCCAAGTGCTAAAGTCTCGTGCGTCGGACGGTCCCGAAAACACGGTAAATATATGTGTTAAAAGTGATAAAAGTCTAGCTTACATAGCCTACTTAGGAAGTGCCTGTTAACAACAGAGAAGAAAAGTGACGGAAGAAAAACAACCGAAAATTCCGTAAGTATGCGAAAATCGAGAAGATCAATACTCGTAAAACTGGCGAAATTCTAACCTCAAACATGTAAGTTGCACGCTGGAGCTACATGTCGGTGTGTTGAACAGCGAAACCACTAGATCGCAACGCTGCCAACGCAGGCTGCAGAGAAGACAAATTCCCATCTCTTGTTACAAGTGCGACAAGACTTTCTAGCGCAACACACACGGGGATCTCCCATCTCATGTAACAGATACAGTTAGACAACCCAGAACGCATAGAGGGGGCACTCTTACCATATGCCACAAGTGCAACAAGACGTTCTACCATCGCACAGGGGTGACGTATTAACTTCATGCTACAAATGCGACAACGTGCAGAAGTCATGGCGGAAGAAATGGAAGTGCAAGCAAAAAGCGCTCTACAAAAACTAAGAAATATAGCTGAAACGGGGGGATATATGAAGAAGGACACCAAAGACAACATTCTGAACGCAGTGAGTACTATAACAGAATATATAAAAGCAATAGAGGAAAAAGTGAAGCCAGGAAATAGCGTGTATATTTTCGAAGCAAATACAACAGTAAAGGTTAGAAAACATCACATTGACTTGGAAGAAGAAGAAGGGGACGAAAGCAGCAGCGCGTGACAGGTGGCACCATCTATAGACACAACAACAGAAACACGAGGGGAAGACAACCAGGCAAAGGCACCAACAACTGGAGAGAGCAACAATCCGGATGGTAAAGATATAGAGGGCATAGATCGTTCCCAGAAAACATTCGGGGAAACAAATAACATGAGGACATCTCTCGGCCGCATAAATGAAAGTGCAACTGAGAGTCAGAATAGCACACCATCTGCCGATGACGAGGAAAACCACCAAGGAAGAATACAACACGCAGCAAATCCTACATTTCCAATAACACAAGGCAAGAAACGTAATAACGCTATAGTCAAGCAGACGACAATAAATGTCGAGACAGTAAATGAGAAATTAGAAAGCATAATGGAATTCCTGGAAAACAAGCTAGATCAAATAATTGAGCAAAAAGTTAACCAAAGTCTAAAAAGCAAAATTACAACAGAAATAAACCATACGGTCAGGACAGGACAAAATGCATTCGATGAAACAAGCACTAGTACACGCGAAGAGAAGAATCAAATTCGCCAGAGAGAGAGACAATAAGGGAAACGAGAAACAAATGGAATAACATATCGCCCTTAACCAATCAAAGACAAAATGATGACGGTGAACTAGAAGCGGCAGAAAAAATGGCATGGCTGCACGTAGGTCGGCTTAAACACAGCACCACGGCAACAAATATAAGAAAATTCTTGGGAAGGGATGGCATCATAGGACACATAGAATGTGAAGAACTTCATACACTGGGAGAGAGAAAAGCTTTTAAGGTCGGTTTCCCATATATCTATATGGAAGATGCACAGAGTGCGGATTTCTGACCACAGGGAATAAAAGTCAGAAGATTTCGCTTTCGGAGATATGATAGGAGACCAGAGGAAGAACGAGGGGTGGAACTTCAGTAAACATCTCACCCAATTGCCAAAGAAGAAGGGACCTTGGTCGAGCACGGAAATAAGTGTATTATTATGGAATTTAGAGGGAATAAGAAACGCAATACCCCACATATCACAGAAGACAATAGACGGCACAGATGTTATGATACTGACAGAGACATTCCTCACGGTACCAAAGGACTTGCAAGGTTACTATGGCATACACACGCTAGCGACCCCGACGGAAGGAAGACCAGCAGGGGGAGTCACAATCTTCATAAAAGGGAAACTGGGAGATATCAAGAGAATCATCAAGGAGGAAAACATGGTCACAATAATCACATCAGAAATTACGATAATAGGAATTTATATTCAGCCAAATACACCTATAGAAAACATAATGGATAAAATATCTATAGCCATAGAACAAACGAAAGCAGAAAGGAACGTTATAATTGCCGGAGATTTTAACTGCAGGATAGACAAAGAAAATACCAAAACACGCATCCTTCTTGAGACAATGGGAGAAGAAGGCTTCAAAATAGCGAACAAAAAAGAAACACCAACCTACTTTGCACAGAACGGTCATAGCGCCATCGACCTACTACTTTTTAGAGGAGTACAACTACAATTGTGTAAACAAGAAGGCCTATGGAACTCATCGGCAGCACCAATAAGGAAACACATACCTATAATGACACGCCTACGCTTGGAAATCCAACAAAAGAGGAAGGAAGCAAAAAGACCAACTGTATTTACTAGAAAAATCCAGCGGGAAACAGTAGAAGAAAGCGAGGAAAACACCGGGAAAGCTAGAAACCTAATAGAAGAAGAAAGAAGAGAAGAAGCCCTAGAAACAGCCACCAAAGTAATAACGAAAGCTATAATAGTAAAGGAAAGAAGACACGCACAAGCTTGGTTTGACCAAGAGTGTTACAAGGAAAGAAAAGCAACTCTAAAGGCCCTGAATGCAGCAAAATTATACAGACGCCCAGAAGACTTAACAGCATATGCAGAAAAAAGGAAAAAAATATAAAGAACTAATAAAAAAGAAAAAAAGAAGAATATACAGAGAAACAAGGAAGGAAGCAAGCCGAGGAAGCAAAATCAGACCCATACATAGCGCTGAAAAAGAAGACATCAATCGCAACAGGAGAAATTCATATGGAGAACTGGGAACATCATTTCTCGAACATACTGAATAAGGAAGGGCTGAAGCAAGCATATGGCATAGAAACAGCAGAACCCGCGCATGCTGTGGAGCCAATAACAACGTATGAAATTAGGAAAGCAATACAAGGAGGGAGAAACAAGAAATCCGCAGGACCAGACAAAATTTACATGGAACACTTAAAAGATTCACTTGGCGAGATGGATGAACTGTGGAAAGACCTAATGAACAAATGTATACAAACTGGGTAAATACCAGAAGGATGGAACACAGCGACTCTAAATATATCGTTCAAAGGAAAAGGGAGCAGAACATCACTAGACTCATTTAGAGGAGTAGCACTAGAAAATGCATCCTTTAAAGTTTTCACGAAGATAATAAATGAAAGATTACTGGAAGCCTTCAGTGGGTACATTCCAGAAAATCAATGCGGTTTTATGAAAGGCAGGAGCACGGTCCAGGCAGTGAAATACCTAATAAATCAGGTAGAAGAAGCCTTAAGACACAAAGGAGGGAAATATCACGCAGTTTTTGTTGATTTCAAGAAGGCATTCGACGCAATCGACAGGCGAAAGGTAATCGAGAAAATGAAATTGACAATCGGCGAGAGACCCACTAGTGAGAATAGTTGAAGCATGTCTACAGAGGAACATAATCCGAATAAACAACAACGTAGAAATTTCTGAAGACATAATACAGACGAACGGAGTTATGCAAGGGGATCCCATGAGTCCCACACTTTTCAACATTTATACAGCAGATGTGAACCGCATAGTAGAGGAAGGATCAAAAGCAGAGCTGATCCTATACGCAGATGACATGCTGATCGGAGCGAAAGAAAAGGAGGATGTGCCAAGGGAAGTCCGCAGACTAGAAACCTGGGCGGAGGAAAACAGCCTACAGATAAATGAAGGAAAGACAGTCCAAATGACCTTCAGAAAAGGTGGGAAATCAACACCCAAAGACAACATAACATTACACCAAAAGCCATTACAAAAGGTACGAAATTACAAATATTTGGGAATAATACTACAGACAACGGCGGCGTCCTTTGGTATACATATTCAAGAAAGAACGGCAGCAGCAATCAGAGCCTCATACAGCATCCAACACATTTCAAACCTATCAATCAGCACGGCGATGAGACTTTTCAAGACGACAGTAGCGCCAGCGATAACATATGGAATTGAGATCGTTTGGGAAAAGCTGAAGATCGGAGACCTGATGAGAATAGAAAGAATAAAAGCAATGTTCATGAAGAGGATTACCCGAGTCGGAAAGACAGTGCCATCCCGGAGGGTATACGAAATGATGCGGGAGATGTATTTCATAGAAAACATATGATCACAATTCTACCTACAATCAACGGAAGCAAGCAGGGCACTAGTAAACATCAGGGAAAGGAAGAAAAGTGAAATCGACCTCGACTTCTACGCCTCACCAGCGATGACGGACGATAGATGGACTAGAGAGTGCAACACACAGCACCACGTGATAACACGACTCTCCATACATGGGTTTCACCACAAGATATGCGTACACCAGAAGTTCCATGAACCAGACGAAGATTGTAAGTGCATTTTGTGTGGACAGAAGTGTAGTAGATATCACATCATAACATGCACGAAAAGAACCAGGACAATTACAGACTATAGCAAAGACTGAAATGTGAAATTTATTTAATGCTCAAACTTGAGTGTACATTTCTCTATTGATTAACTATTCTCTAATAGATACACACACAAAGATACGCACGAATATAGCAGGCAAGATACTACCTAAATATTCCGCATTTACACTACAATACTGAAATAACATGTGGTTATATGATTTTTACGCCTGATGGATTACTATTATTTTTTTCTACCATGCGGGACGGAGAATTAAAAATGCCCTTAAACCCTGAAAAATAAGAGGTTGTCTATAATAATTTCTGTCAAAACTACGGCGGGGAGATGAACTGCAATATTATTATTGTATAGGAATTTGATTATTAACATTTCCTCGGTGAATAAACGAAGGTGCAAAGTCGACAAATTATCGAAATTCAGTAATCAGCTGATTCATGTATTTGGCTACCCAGCAACAATATTCTCTTTGATTTCGCTGGAATGCAGCAAGCAATCGTCAACAATCGAAAGACTGTTGAGTCATTATCCGGTGAAGTACCGCGTATTCTGTATAATTTATTTTTACATCAAAGTTTATAGGCGTATCGTGTTATTTGATTGAATTTTTTATTACTTTCCTGATAGAGCCTCCGTGGCTTAGGCTGGCGCGCGTAGGGCTGTTACCACTGGGTTCGGTGCTTTAAATCACGATCACTCCATGTGAGATTTGTGCTGGACAAAGCGGAGGTGGGACAGGTTTTTCTACGGGTACTCCGGTTTTCGCTGTCATATTTCATTCCAGCAACACTCTGCAGTATCATTTCATTTTATTTGTCAGTCATTAATCATTGCTCCAGGTTTCGGCAGCCGGCACAATTCCTATCTTCGCCGCATGACTGGAAATAGGCTGTGGATTTTCATTTTCATTACTTTCCTGATAGTTTGAACGGATATCTCTAGGAAATACCGGAAAAGCTGCGAAAGTTACAACTCCTTATGGTAATCTGCCTTTGTAAGTATTACACAAACGAACCTACGCATATTTAAAAGTAATTTTAAAGAAAGAGTTATTATTATTACCCAAACCTAAATTCTAAAGAAAGTACTCCTAGCTAGCCTACTTAACGTAGAAGACGTAATCTACTGAACACCAACTGAACTACTTGTTACACAATTCAGTTAAATCTCACTACCCTCAATTCCTACCAGCAAGCACTAAACACCAAAATATAAAGAGTTCTAAATGGATCGCACACACACAAAATTTAACAATTTTGACAGGTTTTAACTACTTTATCACTGTAATAATGCAAGAGCACTCTCAGCAGCCGACCATTCACAAGCGCGGCCGACAATGTGTTGTAGACAAGGATACTCACTTAAAACTACACGCCAAATATTTCTGTAAACGAAGGTTTTATCCCTGTGCTATTTTCTGGTAAAATAAGTGTAACCTATGGATCATAATTGGAGGCCATACACAGATTTTGATCATTATTATAATGCGTATTTATTTTAGAAAGTTCCAGTTTTCAAATGGAACAATGCCTATTGACATAAACAAAAGAAAACTAGAGTAAATTGGAATATAAATCAGGATTTTAGTACAAGTTGTTCACTAGCTATCGTATTTGAGAATTGTGAATTACGACCGTTGTCAGAAAATGGTGGGTTCGAATCCCAGCCCTGAACATAGTTACCCCTGTCTTATAAACGTCCATTCTTGCGACGTCGAAAACTTCCCATGTGTTAGTTTAACGTTAAACATTTGAAAAATGATAGCTCAGAGGTTGGCCTCTAGGATCCAAGACAGATTGCTGTGAGGTGCTGGTTTTCCCTATGTATCGCACAGTCTTCTCTTATTAATCAAAACTCGTTTGGTATCCATTGCCTCGGAGCCTCTTTACGCATGGCTTATTTTGCCGGGAACAATTCGATAGAGCTGCATTCTGGTTGCCAACGCAGTAATTACTTCGATACACGCCACGGTTAACCACAGTCCACTCCGATTGACCGCACCGCGCGCTTGACAACGACATTCGTTAGTCAGGTCACAGCAGTGCGCAGCGCTCAACCAAACAGCATGTTCATTGCCCGGTATTTACCTCCTCTTTCCGAGAAGTGTTAAAGGGTTGCCATTGATCTCATTGGCGGTGACTACTGTACATGAAACAGACGATAAGCCATTATGCTTTTCTCAGAGTCCACAAATTTCACTCAGGAAGGTATTTTGAACACGTTGTGGGTGCGAGAAACAGATGAAGACTACACCCGCGGTATACCCTTCCTGTGGTAAGAGGCGACTAAAAGGGACCCCAGAGGATCTCAACTTGGGACAGTGGGTTGCCGAACAAAGGGACTTTAGCTGAGTCCTGGTATTCCTTCCATTTACTTGTGCTAGGCTCCTCACTTTCATCTATCCTGTCCGACCTCTCTGGGTCAAGTATTGTTCATTTCGACGCCGATGGTATTAGAGCATTCGAGGCCTAGGGATCTTTCATTTTCACGCCTTCATGGCCCTTATCTTTCTTCTTCTGTTACTTTATTTTTCGAAGTGACGGATCCCTTCTTTTACCTTTCTCTCTCCCTCTCTCTCTCTTCCCGATGTGGGTGGGGGTCGCAGACGAAGAATACCCTGCCTGTCGTAACAAGCCACTAAAAGGAGCGATCACGGGTAGATGACAATAGAACCATGATACTACTTGTGATTGGCACCATTACGTTTATAACACCGAGAGTATTCGTGGCCTGTTATTGGTTCCAATGTGCGAGGACCACCAAGGACCTGCGTTGCTTATGAGTAGTACCCTTATGTGCGAAACACCTTAGGTTTTTGTTGTTTGTGAGTGGTGCCATTGTGTGTGACATGCCATGGGTCGGCGTTACCTGAGATTGATACAATTTTGAGGGGCCGGTGACCTGGAGTTTGGACCCCTTTACATAATACGAATCATCTCACTAATTAAGGCCTTGTGAATTGTATGACGGATCATTTTTGTTTCACGATCATCTTTTCATCAAAATTCGTTTTAGATTCTAGTCAGCGGGGATATTTTGAAGTTTTAATTATCGTGACATTTCGATTCATCTCGTACGTTTGGGGGCCGGTGACTAGTTATTAGGCACCTTTAAACGACAATCATATTCGTCGAAGGCCATTTTCCTATAGTTCCTACTTTGCTGAAACACGAAACTGTCGAGGCCTTGATGGATTCCTAAACGTGCTGATTGGCCAAAGTTCACAGCAATTGCTACCTTAACCGACGCAACTGGCCGGAGCGATATAACTTACATCACACAAGTTACTCTTGCTGCTGCTAAGGAGTCCATTCCATTTTTTTCAGGGAATCCTCGACGAAAATACGTTCCTTGGTAGAACGAAGAAATTGCAGCAGCATTCAAATAATGCCGTCGCGCTCATAAACGCTACCGTAAGCAGCCTAATGTGGAAAACTTGGTAAAATGATAAGTGCCAGTTCTTATCGACAGAGTAAGAAAGCATCGTTGAGAGATACGTGTCGTCTACGCCGCAACACAATCCGCCATCGCAAGTGTGGACAAAACTTCGACTTATTTCGGGTATACAAGGGTCATCTTCTGTACCGGGAATTTCCATTGCAGGCAGTATCGTCACTGAACCGCTCTCGATTGCTAACCAACTAGCCAATCATTTCGCGGATGTGTCTGGCTCCGGGAATTACCATCACGATTTCTGACATTTGAAGCGGGAGGCAGAACGTCATCAACTTCGTTTGACCACTCAGGACTGTAGTGTGAGAACTGCGCAGCGACTGGGCGCTCTGCAAGGACCTGGCAGATCTTGAAACACCTTAGTGAGGATAGTCTTTAAGTCTCCTTCGTGTGTTCAACCGAATCTGGGTAGAGGGTGAGATTGCGTCACAGTGGTGGGAGGGCACAGTAATTCCTGTCCTCAAGCGTGACAAAAATCCTAAGTATGCAGGAAGTTACAGACCTCTTTGTCTTACAAACTGCTTGTGTAAGTTTTTTGAGAGGACGGCCAATCGCCGGCTTGTGTAGTGCCTGGAGAAAAGATGACGTTTGTCCGAATACCAATGTGGTTCTCGAGCCACTCGCTAGAACACTGACTACTTGGTACGCCTGGGGAGTTCTATCCAGGAAGCTTTTCTCCGAAAACCGTACTTGATGGCTGTTTCCTTTGACTTAGAAAAGGCCTATGACACCACATGGCAACACGGAACCTTTTCAGTCCTGTATCAGTGGAATTTCCGAGGTAACTTGCCGGTATTTATCGGAGACTCTTCCTGTACGTTGTTGGCCGGTACCATGATTCGGTCGTTGTTTTCGCGGATGATTCGAGGGCACAACCGAGAGTAGGCTGTGCGTTCGTTGTTGACAATAAAAGGTTTCCTTTTCTTCTACCGATAGTCTGTAGTGTGTACTCACCAAAGCTCTATGCTATCTGTGAAGCTCTGCGGTACACACTGTCCGATGAGCGCCGGCAATTTCTGCTGTGTACCGACTCCTTGAGCTCGCTACAATCTATAGATACCTGTTTCCCTCGGCACGCTGTGGTGCAGCGGATCCAGGACCTGCTGGCCGGGTGTTAGCATGCCGGCACCAGAATTACGTTTATGTGGCTTCCAAGTCACATGGGTGTGGAGGGAAAGGAGTTAACCGACAATGCTGCCAAGGAGGGTTTTACCGTGCCTTCGTTGCCTTACAGGGTTCCAGCCAGTGACTATTCGCTCTCAGCAAAGTCATCTGGTTTTGTCCTATTGGGAGATGGAGAGGCAGGCCGCCCCTCTTCTGAATAAGCTGAGAGCGATAACAGGAACTACGAACGTATGGAAGACTTTCCTTGGGGGTTCTCGGAGAGAAACAGTGGTATTTTGTCGTCTTAGGTTCGGTCATGGCATAGTAACGCACTCCTACCTACTAAAGGGTGAACGGCCCCCGGTCATCTACCCGATCTACGGATTGCGAGGACCTGGTCGACCTGCGCCGTAGTCTAAATGTCCCGAGTGCCATTTCTCTCATGCTACGAGGTAGCGAGCAGTCAGCAGACCTCGTCATCCCTTTCATGAGGCATAGTGGCCTTTTATATCGTGTGTAAAAGTGTATTTTGTATTATAGGTTTTACCCCCTGCCTCTATTTTATTTCGTGTTTGTGTATTTTAAGATGATATTGTGATTTCTAACTTGAATGTTATATATAGCTGTACTTCAAGACAATGCCTTGTAGGTATGTTGGGTAGTCAGCCCGAAGGCTGGTTTGATCCTCTGCAGCTCCACCAACAGCTGTCATAAATAGCCTAGACGTCGCTGAAGAGGCGTACTAGGGAAATGAGTAGTGAGGTAGTTTCCCGTTGCTTTCCTCACTGAGCCAGTCGTTGCTATTACATATCAGTCTGCCAAGCTCACTGAAGTGCATGCACCAACCAACCCTATGAGCGATATTTTCACACCATTCATAGCAGGGACTGGCTGCATAAGGAATGGTATTAATAGCATCACTCATACCTCAGTCACTTTCATATTGTCAAAGCCAAGGATGAGACTGAGACAGGTCAATGAAAGTAACAAATTTGATATAGCCCATACCAGAAGACATAGTGCACTGTAAACACTACATCTCGCCAGAAATGGCATTACAATGCCTTATTCCATTCTAATTTGTATCTTCCATAATTTGATTAGAAAATAAGGAATTGCGAATTAGATACATTGATTATTTTAATATCATAATCACCTTTCATCATTATTTGTTTTAAATTCTTGTCAGCTGATATCTTTTAAAATTTTAACTATCACCTCTTGTCATTCCATGTCGTACCATTAGGGGCCGATGACCTAGCTGTTAGGCTAGTACTGCTCCTTTGCTGAATTGGCTTGGAACTGTCCTTTGACTGAGAGGATTTCGAGTTTGGTTCCGGGCTGGCAGGGGATTGTAGTCGTGCTTGATTTATTTCTGAGGCTTAGGAACTGGGTGTTTTTTGTTTCTCGATACACTTCTCTGCGTTTACGTATGACACACCAAACAACAGAATAACGTAGTGATGAATGAGTCACTCCACATAGGATTATCGTACGTCCCCTACCACTCTGTCGTGGAGTCCCGCCCGGTTCATAGTTTTGTCCCTGTTTTTATGGAAACCGTTGCTCGAAAATAATTCTCACCGTTTCATTTCATTCTTTGCATGTGATCTTGTGTGTTGACGTGTTTTCGCAACACGTTCACTTTTAACACAAATAGCTAAAATGTGTATGATTATGTGTTCTTCAATTTGCACAACTATAGGAAAATATTATCAATGTAATGACTGAAGTATCCCGCTTCTTTGTTACTATTTTCTCTGTTGTTTGTAGAATGTTGTCTTTATCTTGTGCTGCTGTTTCTACTTTCTTTCCGAAGTGCGGAAACGGAGTTCTTAAATAACATCCAACTAGGTCTTCGGAACTTGAAAGGATCTACGTCAAGAAATGTGAACAAATTTTCATCAAGTTTAAAATACCCGAGAACCATGATTCAGTTCCGAAGTTTATCTTCCCAAAACCGGTACTAGGCGAGTTAGAGTGTTAATTCGAAACGAAATATCTCAAGTGATGATAAGATAATGGTGGTGATTAATACAAATTTTTACTTACGTTTGATAATTCGAAGAGACCCGTTTGTGGAAAACAAAATATGACAACCGAAATCGGGAACAATGTCCGGTCATAAAACTAGCCATCAAGTGTCGACCACAGTAAATAGACGAAGTCCGTCTATTTACTTCGATTTTTTATTTTTTAACACATGTGTCGCAAGTAGGTATTTTAATTACCTATTGTCTCATTGAGGTCAGACCATATCGTACTGAACTATCTTCCATTCCTGGGATATAACAGTGTGGTCTTGCCGTCGTTCCTGAATCTTGGGTCTTCAGTGCTGCTGTTATGACCATGTAACCACTAACTAACTAACTAACTGATGATGACCAGGCATCACTGCGTCCGCAAGTGGGTATCAATCTGTCCTGCATGAACGCTATTTCCTCACTCCACTGCACAATAATGTGAAGCCAAGTGCACCGTAGATGGGGAAGTTTCTTGGAGATGTTCTCTCAGTTGCACACTTGGCATTAATTCTACACAGTTGAAAGCGTTCTGACCAACCGTCTGTCACAACGCGCTGTAACTCTCCGAGATGTTCAGGTTTAGTCATTTGTTTGACATCCCACATTCTTCAATGTACTTACTGTAGGTCAAATGTTGAAAATTGGTATGTTTGTCGTCAAGATAAATGTTACCACACTTCTTCGACAAGAACTACAGATCAATAGATCTGAAATACCGCGCCTGACCTCAACATGTATGACGGTACTGTCAGTGATGAAGTCCCACAAACTACTCGCTTCACTCCCATCACTCCCAGATGCTTTACACTCCAATCACTGAAGCTGCCTTTCAGTGGTCTTTTTCTCATTTCGGTAGACGATATCACATAATGCGTGGACCCAACTGTGTGTGCAGGATGCAAACGAAAAATGCACCCACAGTATCCTTGCCTTTCGAAGAGACCACTAAAAGGGGCGACAAAGAGGTGATTGAATTGGAACAACGAAACTACATGTAATTAGTACCATCACGCGATGAACACCATGGGTCACCTTACTTGCGAGTAGTAGGCCTAACACTATGTTAGGTACACCAGAGCACCTGGGTGTGAATCGGTTTGGGCTTTACAGTACCCGTGATTAGTACCTTATATGGCTTATATGGCTTACGTTGCCTGTGACCGGGCGAGTTGGCCGAGCGGTTAGTGGCGCTCAGCTGTGAGCTTGCACCCGTCAGATAGTGGATTCAAACCCCACTGTCGGCTTGCATATAAGTTATCATTCCTTACTTTCATGCAATACTTTACCTTATGCGGTCTCCGGAACGTGGAGCTCCGTCTCCCGCGATGAATCCTGAGGCTTGGCTGGCCCCGGCTCCTGTCCAGGCTCCCGCTCTTCGCCCCTGCACCCCGCAGAAGACCTTCTTCCCCACCACTTTCTCCACATCTCTGGAGTCCATGCTGACCACAAGTCGGACACCTCTCTTCTCCGCCTTGCGGTCGCAGACTCTCCAACTGTGGGGATTTAAGCTATGGTTCTGGCGTGCCATTCTTCCCAAAAGGACGTTGTTTTCCTTTGGTTGTTCTGCTATCCAGACCATGACTCTCTTAAAAGAAAGGAGTTTATCTATGCCCACAATTGTGAACCTGGCTCCTTCCCACGGTTGCATTTCTGTAACAATGCTAGAAAGCCATGCCTACAGTCTCGTCGTTCTCTGCGATAATGATGGCCGCACCTCTCGACAGAGAGCAATCCAGGAACTGAGGCTTAATGGGCCCCTGCTACGGAAGCTCATCTATCAGATTGGCGATAGCCTCCTCCACAGACTATACCTGTTTCTCAGTTAGCTGCTGGTCAGGATATCCTACTGGCACCATGGCCATCCTGATCCCAGCTTTAGATATCCTGGCATACTCCATCTTGTGGTTTTTGTGGGCCTGCCAATCTTCTTCTGGGGTTGCCCCCGACAGAAATCGTTTCTCCACTGGCGTCTTGGTGGGTGGAGTCCTCTGCGCCCTAGAAGCAAAGCCCTTTTCAGGGTCCCGCCTCATGTGCCCATCGGATCCCCCCACTGTCGTCGCTGTGTGGCAGTAGAAGGCCTCTCAGCTCCAGGAGTTAGGCCTTCTTTGGCCTGTTCCCGGGCCTTTAAAGCCTTCTTATACCTCCTCTTCTCAGCGCCGGAGCGCTGTTTCTTCTTCTTCTTCTGGACTAGAAGATTGCCCAACTCTAGAGTGAGCTCTCTTACTGTCGAGGTCGTATTATCCAAGGGTATCTCCGAAGAGTTCCCATCGGTTATTGTTGAACTAGTGTTTATCTCGGAGGCCCCCAGATGAGCTCTCCGGTTCTTGGCTGGCTACGGTACTCATGTAGGTCCCACGAGTAGCTAGGGAAATATAATATCCACCCAGGCAGAGCCCCGCATACCCGGGTAAGGCTACTTAATTCGAGAGGGCGCCAAGTATCTCGAAGGCTCCGTTCAAGACACATCTCCCATGTGCCATGCACCCCATTGGCACGGGTCGCGTTACACCTTAGGGTTGGGTGGTGCTTTAGCTTCCTCCTCCTTGTATACCGAATGGTTACCCAAAAGGGCTCCATTCGGCATCGCAAGAAAGAAGCTACTTGTCCCCCTCACCAGGCAGAGGATCTTCAATTGAAAAGGGTAACCGAGGGTATCCCCCTACAATTGTAGAAGCACACATGAGGGGGTATTGGCACGTAGAGGATTCGGAACTTTTATATGAGGACACACAACTAATAATACCAACGATTTTACGTTCATTGCCAGTTATAACAGCACGCGTTGGAAATTTACATATAATGATATAAATTGTTTCATGAGCACACGCATCATTTGCCTCTGATAAGTTGATTGAATCTTTAAGAAATCACGATTACGTTTTACTTATGCCAGTAGCACAACTTAAAGTCAGAGGAATTGTCCCGGATAAGAACGTCAAATATAATATGCAAGCTTTCATAGAATTTATATAAATGGAAAGTTGTTTGATCATATTTTCTTGGTGTTTACGCTTCTCAACTTCAATATTAGCTTAGGATCCGAGTTCATGATCAAATATAAGGGAACTATACATTACGAAGCCAATAATGTACGTCTGCGCAACACAGATTCTGTAGAGCTACGGATGGTGGATCGTGGAGACACGGAGACCCAAGAAGTTGCAACCTCTACCATGGAACTCGGTGGTGAATACGACTTACCCGCAGAATGCGAGGGTGCACTAGCCGAAGCAATGGTTATTAAAAAGGGTGATCTTGATTAGGACGAGGTAGAGTCCATTGTTAATGAAATTTCCATAGTCGGTCCCGAATATTTTGTATCTGTAACCAGTGTTGCTGAAGATCCAGAACTCGTAGCAGGATTAGCAGAGGAAAGGCAGGATGTGTTCAATACTTAACCTGGAGTGTTCTATGATAAACCCGGTGAAATTGAAGGATTTGAATATCATCTTAAAGGAACAGAGCGTTCGCCTTATAAAAGGAAACCATATACAATTCCTGAGAAGTTTCGAGATAAGGCTAAAGCCCACATACAACAGATGAAAGAGGATGGCATTATTTCACCATGTGTAACACCGTACATTAATCCATTGGAAAAAAGGACTTTAACCTAATGGTAGTACTAGGTTATGTCTAGACGCTCCTGCTTTTAACGAGAGTCTGTTCCTCGAATATGATCGTCATCTTTTACTGAAGGATGTTATTAGGCATTTTCATGGCAAAAATGTTATAGTTTTCTTGATGTTACTTGTCCATATTACCACATTAACTTCGATCAAGAGAGTAGACTATTTACTGGTTTTCTGTTTGATAAGTAAACTTATTTTTTCATCCGGCTTCCATTTGGAGTCAAGAGATCGAGAGCTGTTTTGATTCGAGCCCCGGAAAACCAGCTTTCAAAAGAAGTCAAAGCCATCAGGACGATTTATGTCTATGACATATTAATAGCATCTGAAACTTTGGACCAGCATATCGAAGATGTACACTTAGTATTACGAGAACTTGAGACTAAGAACTTTAAGATAAATGCTAAGAAGAGACTATTATTCCAAACTTCCGTGCTATGTTTAATTCATGTGATTAGTGGCGAAGTGTTCCAAACTAACCCTGCCAAAATTCAATGTATCGTAAACTTTCCATAACCTTAAAAGCTTAAGCATGTGAGGCAATTCTTGGGGTTATGCCAATTCCTTTCTCTGTATTGTCTCAAGTATACCAAGACGGTAGGACCCCTTACACAGTTACTGATGAAAAATAACAGATTGAAGTTGGCAGAAGGCTGTGAAAGAATCTTTACAAATACTAGGAATATGCTTAAGAACAATGTTAAATTGGTGTATCCTAATTTTTCTTGGCCATTCTTTACTGAATGTGACCATAGGAATAGGTGCGGTCCTATACCAAGTTTACCCTAAGGATCCTGATAATAAAGTATTTGTATCATGCATGAGTAGAAAGCTACGTTCACAAGAAAAATCGTGCACCGTGACGGAACTTGAAGCGTTACCAATAGTTTATTCCTTGCAGTATTGGAAGAAGCTTATTTATGGCTGCCCGTTTACGATATTTACAGAGCGTAAGGCCTTAACCTTTATTTTATCTTCGAACATGACCAATGCAAGAGTGACCAGGTGGGCTCTATTTTTTCAACAATTTGATTTGACGGTTGTGCATAAACCCGGTCGAAATAACATATTAGCCGATGCACTTAGTCGTAACCTAACTGACACACTATTGGCTCATCCAATCGAAATCCTCGATGACGCGGATGGAGAATTCTTACGTTACGTTACCTACCTCAAATGCGACGCAGGGATGGAAGACGTAGGGAACTAATCACGTTTCTCGAAGGATCGATTCCAGCTACAGATGATGAGTACCCACGCATTCATAATACATCTCACATATTTTGCTACAGAAACAGGTTACTATTAAAATTCACTGCCGCATTTATGCACGAACCAAGATCAGAACTGGTATTGTTTGGCATTGTCATTCCATTTCGGGACATGCTGGTACTGAGAAAGCTGTCAGTGTTATCAAGGAAAAGTTTACTTGGGGATATTTACGGAAAGATGTGCGCAGAATCCTACGATCTTGCGATTTATGCCACTGCATCAAACCGAACAACTACTTGTTGAAGGAATTTCCGAGACCCCTAATTCCGGAGAAGCCGGAGAGGTAATGGCCTTAAATCTATATGTTCCATCTTCCCAAGGTGACAATGGGAAACTGACATGTTGTCGTTGTCGTAGATGACTTCTCACAATATACTGTGTTAATACCTGTCCAGAAGCCCAACGATGCTCTGGGTGCTCTGGAGATCCGCCATATCATCACATCAATCAGGCATCCTGAAGTTAATCCCGTGGAGCGTATCATGAGGGATATGGCCAGATTTTGTAGAATATACTGCAGCGACAGGCATTGGAAGTGGATAGTGGTCCTTCCCGTCATGCAGCAGATTGTAAATTCTACAATCCATGAGTCAACAAGCGACATTCTTCTGATACTGCATCGTTGGATAACACCAGATAGACCATGGAACAGGATACTCCAGATACCACATCATGTCATCATCCCTCAGAAAACCAAGATCGCCAAAGCACTAATAAGAGTGAAGTCGGCTGCAACCACCCGAGAGCGGCGACAACGCAATAGAAGATTTCGTAGTCTCAATCGAGTAAGTAGTGAGGACAGATGCACTGAATGTGTGCTGAAGTATGGGGATAGAGCTAGAGCTCTATCGAGTGGGGATTGGGAGTTGGCAATGCAGGAGGAAGAAGAAAACGCAATTGTGGAAGAGGATGAAGGGTGAGGAACTAGGAGTGTCGGCAGGGCTGCTGGTGTCTGTGCTACCAGCACTGCTTATAATAAGTGGAGTGGAGTTAGGGGAGTTAAACCCACGGCCAGGCCCAATTGGTGCCCCAGGGTGTGAAGAGATAGAGGCGCTAAAAGAAGTGGTGAAGGAGGCGTGTCAGATAACCAACTGAAGGAGATTATACGTGACCATTCCAAGGAGCTAAAGAACCTGCGGCAGTGCGTTAAAAGTGAGGTGGACAAGCTAAAGGAGAAGGTGGGGAGGAATGAGACGGAGATGGAGAAAATGCGAGTGAAAGTCCAGGTGCTGGAGAGGGAGGTGGCGAAACTTAAGAGAGAAATGGAAGATGGGACCCATGCACGAATGAAGAAAAACATTTTTATATACGGAGTTGAAGAAACAGCGAAAGAAGATGAGGTGGCTTTAGTTTATAGGGTAGTGAACTTGATACGGGACAGAATGAAGATAAATTTGAGTGAAGTAGATATTGATGAGGCTCAGAGATTGGGAAGAGTGGAAGGTGGAGGTGTGAGACCAATTAAGCTCACGCTGATGTCTACTCTGATGGCGGGCATTATCCTAAGGAACGCGGTTGAGACAGGACGTAGGTAGTGAAGCGAGCAGAGAGTTGAAAGTGCTAAGAAGATACATGTGGCGTGCAAGGAAACAAGGATTGAGAACTTTCATTAGGGGAAACAAGTTGGTGGTGAGAAATGGCCGCTGGATAAGAGAATGGTCAATGGAAAGGCTGCAACATATGGACCCAATTTATTTACAGACGATTACAGAAAAGAAAGCGGTAAGCGTGACAAGAGGAGAGGAGAGCTCGGTGGTGGAGGAGGGAGAAACGGTGGTTGGTGAGTGGGGGAGTGAGGAGGCAAGAGTGAAGATGGCCGGGAAGGAGAAGAGGACGATCAGAGTATGGAGCAGGACGTAAACAGTCGTGCACCCCGGAGAGTGCTGGAGTGGAAGAGGCGGATAGTACCCGGCCAGATCCTACATTCGGCCTACCAAAGTCAAATGGAGGACTACTGAGTGGACAAGGTGAAAAACACCTTAGATAGACTGGAGTTGGGCGAGTTTTATAATGTTAAATGGGGAAGGAGTAAGGGTACGCATTGGAAACTCGTGATTAAGAGGGCGAGTAATATTGTTGAACAAGAATTGGAGGCCGAGTGCCGGGAGAAGGCTACCCTAAAATTGTTTCTGAGAGTTAATCAGATGCTAAATCTGAGAGTGGCAAATGTAAATATGGGGTGAGAAAAGGGCTAATCAGGTGGTTGTTAGGTGTGTATGTTAATAAGGGTTGGACTAAGTTGAAAGTAAATACGTTGTGTGTATTATGTGGTGAACAAAGGAAAGACTTTCATTTGCTGACAGAGTGTGAAGAAACGCTGGAAGAGAGACGGCTGTTTAATAAACAACAGTTGGAGTGGATTTCTCATCTGTGCAATGAAGATAAGCTTTTGAGGTGGTTAGTGGCGGAATGGAAAAGTGCTGGAAATTTGTGCAAGTTTTGAACTAGAATCAGAAACAGATGCTCAGTAGCCTTAAAGGCAAAGTCTCAGTTGTGCCATGAGGAGGAGGTTAGTGTAGTGGTTTGTCATGACACAAGCAATGTACTGAATCAGCACAGTGGAGTTGTCGACCTTTCTACCTGCTGACTAGTAGCGGGGAAGGAGGAGGCGAAGTGCTGGCGTGGGTCAACACAGAGAGACTTACTACCATATGCAATAGATGCTAGTTCAGGCGGGTGACACATGCCATCACATTTCCAGGAAGTGAGGTGGTTTTAACCTGGGGTTGCCGTCCTTTGGCCCTTTTAATATAATTTTTTTAATTGCCCTTTAAATTTTATTTCTAATTCAGCTGGCAGAGAGGCCAGTGGACTAAATTTTCCTTGTGTTCTTTATTTTGTGCTGTTATGACCACCAGTGTAGGGTATCATTGAATCTTTATAATGTATTGTATATGACATTTAGGTTTCCCTGTTTTTTGTCCTTGCTGTCATTGTTGTAGTTTTGCATGGCTTTTTTTCTTTCTTTCCCAATTGAAGATTGTTATTTTTCTCCGTTAAGATCGATTAGGTTGTGTAAACTGTAAGATCTGGAGAAGAATAAAGGTTTACTAAAAGATTTCGCCAACCTCTTAACCAAGAAGACTTGGTATTGATTCGCAAACCGACCACCTCTAACCCAGAGCAGCACATTTATGCCAAATTATGTACATTGTTCATAGGTCCATATCGCATCCTTAGAAACGGGCACACCAAATATCAAGAATGGACGGTACCCTGGAGGGTATTTTCAACGCCTCCAAGTTGAAGAAATATGTCAAGAAGGAAGAGTAAGAAAAGAAATTCCTTCGAATTTTCTTTTTCCACCGAGGGAAGAACATGTACCAGGAACCTCTTACGCTCTGGAACATTATTGCATTCAATGTCAAATACTGCAAAGGCACGGCGCCGATGTGCATTCAGCAAGCAAACTACGTCACGAGCTCCACGCTGGAAGTAGACCTCGAACAGCACATGAGGATAAGCAAACTTCTAGAACATATTCTGCTCACTTTTGGTCCCGACGAGATATCAGTTATTGAAATTACTATTTAAAGGCCAGCATACTCAAATTTCGTAAGTAGGGGAACAGTGGGGTTTCTCGGTCCGGTGGTGACGTCAGCAAGGTCATTGACCCCGACCAAGTTCATTGACCCCTAGTAGTGTACCTAGGCGGGTTCTGACCCCGAGGTCATTGACCCCTAGTATAGTAGAAGGGCTAGGCCGATTTGCGGATTTTGCATTTGAGAGCGAGCCTAACCTCACAGTCACCATCTTGAGGGTCGTAACCTCACTTTAACTGCTAGTTGCCCCTCCCGACGGCTAAGAAAGCAAGACTAAACTCACATCCGCCATCTTGAAGGGAGATTTAGGGCAAGATGCCTTTTCCGACGCCAATTGCACAAGATGGCGGCTATACCTGGCCCCTTATGAAACAGCTTAAGGGTGCTTGCGCAAGATGGCTGCTATACATAGGCTCTTAACAGACGCCCTAGGGGCCCTTACGCAAGATGGCGTCTATCGAATTGCCAAATATGGCGGCTATACACAGCTCCATATAGCACGACCTATACATAGGCTCTTATGAGACTCCCTAAGGGCGCTTGCGCAAGATGGCGGATATCTAATTGCACAAGATGGTGGCTATACGTAGGCTCTTATGAGATGGCTTAAGGGTGGCTGCTGCTCTTATGAGACACCCTAGGGGCGCTTGTGCAAGATGGCGGCTATCTAATTGTACAAGATGGCGGATATACATGGGCTCTTATGAGACGTCCTAGGGGCCCTTGCGCAAGATGGTGGCTATACGCGGCTTCTTATGGAGAATAATGACGGCTAAAGGCGCTTGCGCAAGATGGCTGCTATACATAGTAGGATTTCAAATTTTCCTCCACCACGTGCCTAAGGTAGTAGCCATGAGGTTTAGTGCATCGTCATTTTATATTTCGTGGCATTTCGTACCATTACGCGCCGATGACCTAGATGTTGGACTCATTTAAACAACAAGCATAATCATCATCGCTATTTCGTTGTGGGGTCAGATTTGAAGTGAGATGCTTCTACGAAGCTAGTTTTTTACGCACTTCATGACGTCAACCTCACCAGAGAATTTTAGTGTTTTATTTTCTTGATGATGATGCTTGTTGTTTAAAGGGGCCTAACATCTAGGTCATCGGCCACTAATGGTAAGAAATTAGATGAAATGAAATGACAAATTAAAAGCCCAAAAACATCCACTGACCACAATTCAAAACGTGCGGACGAAGAATGAATGGATGGATGGATGGATGGATGGATGGATGGATGGATGGATGGATGGATGGATGGATGGATGGATGGATGGATGGATGGATGGATGGATGGATGGATGGATGGATGGATGGATATGAATTTAAAACGATCAGTGGAACCGACCCACAGTGCCTCGCATGCACAGAAGCTGGCGTAGAACAATAGTATTACTCACCAAGGGACTGCTTCCATAGCACGATACTGAATATTTGTAATCGAAAGGGGTCAAATATCCAAGTTACCCGTGGAATGCAGAGGTGAAAGAAGGTGCGGGCTGGAATGGGTCTAACTACAAAGCCAAGAAATGAATTAAAATTTCATTAAAGGTTATATATTCAAAACAGCAAAACTTAACAGTTTTGATATAGAATTTCCAGTAACAAAATTAATTCTAGGAACGACAAGATTTGGTGGTATAACAGAACTTAGGCTTAAAGCCTTCACTTTACATTTTCTGAGCTCTCAGCTCCCAAACACATATATACCAAAGAGCAGAAAACCCCTAATAACCTGGAGCACTTGCTCCCACCTTCGAATATCAAGCCTCTCTGAGGCACTTTTGCCACAAAAAAGAGCTAACCCGCTCTCAATTTTTCAAGCTTATAAAGGTAATACCAGACTTTTACACATGAGTGCCATCAAGGCACAACTTACATTGAAACAGGGGTATCTTGTACCCAACCTATTGGGCCTTCGTTGAAAAAGAATAGGTTAAGTAATTGGCCCAAAATCCAAAACTGAATGGAGGCGTAAATTTGCACTCCTACACGAAGTTCTTAAAACCTAAGAGGCACTAGGCGGATGAAGCAGGGGCTATTCCCAAACTATGGAGGTGACTCGTATATATAATAAATTTAATACATTACGGAAGAGTAGAAGAACGGTTACGAAAACGTAGTCACCTCGAATTCAAAATGAAGGGGAGCTCGAGAGGGTAAAGCACTCTCTATCCCCGATTTTCAGTTAAAGTTATATGAAGATTTACAAAATTTTACATGTTTAAGAGATAGGTTACATAATAAAAAGATTTCGGACCTTCCCGAGGGTTAAACTGCTGAGCTAGCAAGAAAATAAAGATGTTAAACGGCCATTACCTTTGTGAAGAGCTGCTGCCCGAAGAAAGAGGCGCTACCCGCCCCCTGCTACACTTCCGTACACTAGGCTAGATGTTATTGAGTGGCCCAGAGACAGGAAAATCAGCAGTTTTTATACTTTCGGGGAAGATTCGAGACCTTTCATGAATAATTAAGACACACTCACAGGCGTTTATTGGGTAGCTTACAGTTACACATCCAAACCGAAGAAGAAAGACACGATTGGTCAAAAATTAATTACAGAAATTCTGGATTGGCTAAGTTCAAAATTGGCGGAAAGAAAATAAAATGAAAGAACGAAATTTAGTAAAGAACAAACTTATGAATACAAAATTTCTATAAATAAAGTTCTTCCACTTAGCACCAGGGTGCATTTTTTGTAGAGACATCTATCAGAGAATGTCCACACTTCTTGATCAATAGAAAACAAAACAAGTTGAACTCCACACAGTACTGACAACTTCGTAGTGACGGTAGTGACATCTCCTGAGAAAACTTATGAGTTGATACAGTTAAAGTTCAGAGTTTCTCCTGTAGAGGAGTACTTTAAGGCGGAAAATTCAAATGTGCGGCGTAGAGGTGTACCAACCGGTACAGTTATTATTATTATTATTATTATTATTATTATTATTATTATTATTATTATTATTATTATTATTATTATTATTATTATTATTATTATTATTATTATTGTTCCGAGGATTTGGTGGATCAGCAGAGGTGAAAAGAAGGTGCGGGCTGGAATGTGTCTAACTGCAAGTTCGTAAGATGAATTAAAATTTAAATAAAGGTTATATTTTCAGAACAGCCAAACTTAACAGATTGATATAGACTTTGAACGAACAACAAATAACAACAAGTTAAATCAGGTACAAGATCAAGAAAGCCAAGATTTAGATAGACTTTGACAAGTCAAAATATTTACAATTCCTGAGTACTCAGCTCACAATCGACATCTTACCAAAGGGCAGAAATTCCCTCAATAAAATGGAGCGTTTGCTCCCACCTTTAAATCTCAAGCCTCTCTGAGGCACGTTTACCACAAGAGAAAAGAGCTAACCCGCTTTCAATTTTTCAACCCTATGAAAGGCATTACCTAGACTTCTGAATTCACTGCCATCAAGGCACTACTTACAAATATAAACAGGGGTATCTCGTACCCAATCTACTGGGCTTTCGTGGAAAAGAACAGATTAATTAAATGGCTCCACAATACCAAGATGAGTGGAGGCGTAACCTTGCACTCCTACATGAAGATTGTTAAAACCTAAGTGGCGCTAGGCCGATAAGCAGGGGCTATTCCCATACTATGGATGTGACACGAATACAGAATAAATTTAACACATTAAGAAGGAATAGAAGAACGGTTACAAAAACATACTCACCTCAAATTCAAGATGAAGGGGAGCTCGAGAGGGTAAAGCACTCTCTATCCCCGATTTACAGTTAAAGTTATACGAAAAGTCCGGAAAGATGTACATGTTTCAGAGGATAGTATACATATTAAAGTTTTCAGACCTGCCCCGAGAGATAAACTGCTGAGCTGGCAAGAAATAAAGATGTTAAACCGCCATTACCTTGTTGAAGAACTGCTGCCAGAAGAAAGGGTGCATCCCGCCTCCTGCTACATATTCACACACAGAGCTAGATGTTGTTCGAGTGGCGAAGAGTCGAGAAAATCAGCACTTTTAAACACTCGTGGAAGATTCGAGACCTTTCATGAATAATAAAGACACACCTACTCAACTTTATTGGGTAGCTAAGAGTTACACATGGAAATTCGAAGAAGAAAGCTATGATTGGAGGAAAATTAATTACAGAAATTACTGATTGGCTAAATTCAAAACTGGTGGAAGGAAAGCTTAATATTTCCAACCCACAAATGAAAGAACAAAATTTAGTAAAGACAAAACATTTTAATACAAAATTTCTTGGAGAAAGTTCATTCCTTCGCACCAGGGTGCATGATCCTAGATTTTTGGGCAGTGACATCTATGAGAGAATGTCCACACTTCTTGATCCACCAAAAGAATAAAAACAAATCGAAATACACACAGTGGCATCTTCTGAGGAACTGTTGAATTAATTCAGTTGTTAAAGTTCAGAGTTTCTCCGGTAGAGAAGTACGTTATTGGCGGAGGATTTAAAATTGCGGCTTAGAGGTGTACCGTTCGGTACAATTATTATTATTATTATTATTATTATTATTATTATTATTATTATTATTATTATTATTATTATTATTATTATTATTATCATTATTATTATTATTATTATTATTATTTATTTATTTGTCTTTTTAAAAATACACAGGCAGTAAGCCCAATACAGTGCCTTCTTAACACAACAGTACTTATAATGCATACATGTAAGTAAAGATAAATACATAATAATAATTCTGAAGATAATAAAGACAAGGAAGAAGAATGAATGGAAAACACATATACAGAGAAAATGACAATCCAGAGTACAACAATGATTATTTCTACACTATAAATACACTATAAATTATAAACACATGCCTTTAAATGTATATTAATGACAGTGTGTGATTCTGAAAATGAATCTATTCTTGCAGCAAATGTGTTGCAAAATCGTAGCGTTTTAATAAATGGCGAGTTTAAGTGATGAGATGTTCTAGATCTTGGAACTTGAAATACCGTGTTCATGCGAGCTCCAGCTCGTGGAAAATGAAAGGAGTGAAAATTGAGCAGTCCTATGGAATTAAATTTATTTCTTACGATTTTGTTTAACGTTTTTAGAGAAATAATTGTTCTTCTATCGCGCAACGACGTGAGGTTAAAGTTACTTCTTAAATACCGTGTTGATGTATCAAAAGGGCAAAATGTCTTATTTGTTTTATAATACAGATACCGCAAAAACTTGTTTTGAACAACTTCAATAGTATGTATTTGTTCGTTAGAACACGGGTCCCAAATTACAGATGCATATTCTAATTTACTCCTAACAAGGCTAGTAAATAACTGAATAACAATAGATGATTGAGTAAATAATTTAGGACTCATTATAAACCCGAGAATACGGTTGGCATCGTTCGTAATTTTTGTAATATGGGCGTTGGATATTAATTTTTCATCAAATATTACTCCTAAGTCTCTTATTGCCGAAACTGTTTCTAGTTTGGTATACGTAGTACGACGCATTCGCATTAAGAGACATATGATTCATATCGCACCATTGTACAACACGATCAATGTCCTGCTGCAGCTCGTCCTTCTTGTGATGTATGACTTTAAAGAGTTTTACATCGTCAGCAAACAGCAAACAACTGGCATGACGAAGATTATTCGGCAAGTCGTTAATCAAAATTAAAAATAGAAGGGGACCCAAATTAGATCTTTGAGGAACACCGGAGAAGCTAACGAAGTTGTCTGAGATCTCGCCTTTAAAGGACACAAACTGACGTCGATCTTTCAGGTAATTACAGAACATTCGAAGTAGTGGTTTCGAGAACCCTAAACTGGTGCGTTTTTTAGACAAGAATTTTATGATCTACCTTGTCGAATGCTTTTTCGAAGTCTGGATAGACAACATCCGTTCTTCCGTTGTTATCCAATACATCATGCAGTGTCTGAGTAAATCCTACAAGTTTTGTAATAACAGATCTCTTAGGCAAAAATCCATGCTGACATTCTGAAATACCTGCCTTAATATGATTATAAATCTTAAAATATAGTATATGTTCGTATACTTTTGCAAAGGCGTCAATAATGGAAACAGGGTATTAGTTAGATATATTTTCATGAATGCCTGCCTTCGGAACTTGCGTAATTTTTGATATTTTCCACCTTTCAGGGAAGCAAGACTTTTTTAAATGAAAGGTTGAAAATGAAGGTTAGCTGTGGAACAAGTATTTCAGCCCATGCTTTAATTATATAACGTGGGATGTTATCAGGACCGCTTGCCTTTTATGTTTTAGTTTTCCATTAATGACTCGTTTTACCTCCTCTTCTGATATAGAAGTAATATTGAGCACATCCACAGTTGGTAATACAGGAATCTCATCCAAGTCCATGTTATCGACCGATGAGAAATATTGCGCAAGAAATATTGTCGTTATATAAATAGACATTATCACCTATTCGCGTTTCTCTTTTATTACTAGTAAACATCCAGAAATTATTAAAATTGTGTTTTATTCCATTTTCTAAGTTATGAATATATATTTTATATGCAATTTTTATTTTAGATTTTAGTTCACTTCTAAGCTGCCTAAATCGATCGTCATAATATTTTGAAAACTTTCTCTTCCTGGCACCTTTCTTTTTTCGATTTAGAATTTGGAAAATATCATGTGTAAACCATACGGGATATTGAATTTTTGAATGAGATTTCTCTCGGATATGCATACTTCAAAACATTTGTAGAGTGAGGTGTAAAAGAAATCTATTGCAAGGTCAACGTTCTCAAAGGAATACAACGGGTTCCAGTCAAAGTCACGCACTTCACAGTAAAGTTTCATAAAATTTGCATTTTTGAAGTCATAATATTCACGGCATATGTTCTTAAAAATTGGCAGTTTCCTGGTTGGAAACGATAATAAAGAGCGTGCGGGATGATGCAAATCTTCTGGTACCAGTACGAATTCTTCATGTTTTATATTAAGTGGTATGTTGGCCAAAACCAAGTCTAGTGTTCTAGAGTTAAAATTGAGAACATTGTTATATGATTTCAACCCTAAATACGACATAAAATTTGCTAGACTACGACTGGCCGTTGATCCTTCAGAAAAATTATAATTTACATCATTAATTTCAGCTAAATTAAAATCACCCATAATGATGCAATCGACATTATAAGGTGATCAATGTTTTCGACATAGTTAATGTAATCCTGATATACAGAATAGCCGGAAGAGGGAGTTATATAGACAACATTTATAAATAACTTTCGCTTGTTACCGAAAATTTGAAGAGTTAGAGATTCACATGGTTGACTATTGTAAACAGAGGATGGCTTTACACAGTATCCCCTTTTTAATAGCTATTAATACTCCACATCCACGTGACTTTCCTGTTAGTGATGCGTCCCTATCATTTCTATATACTACATATCGATCATCGAATAATTCACTATCAAATACATGATTCGCCAAGAACGTTCCAGTTAACACTAGTACATCAAATGAACAGCAAAGGAGATTTTGAAGAAATAACTCACACTTGGTACGAAGTCCTCTAACGTTTTGGTAGTAAATTGACAAATTGTTCACTGATATTTAAAAGGCAATAACAATGTTAAAAAATGTAGAAGTTAACAAATGACTGATCGTTGGAAAATATTCAAACATTAAGGGTAGTAAAGAAAACCAAAACGCATTAGAGTTTACCTAAATCTTCGGCACTACGAACGACATGAACAGGAATTCCGTCTTCTCTCCTGATCATTATTTTTCCACTGTTATTAATCCATAGGTATTTATAAACTTTGTCGCACTGCAGCTGTTTTGCCTTAGTAAACAGAATTCTCCTCCCTGGGGATAAGGACTGATTAATGTGAGAAGTGGATAAGTTTCTTTTGATTTCTCGCCTCTCAAGAAGCTGTTCCTTATGACATCTGCGAACGAACTTCACAGTAATGCCTGCAGTTGGACGATTGTTGACCTTTTTTAATCTATGGCAAGCATCAGTCATGTCCCCTTTAAGCTCAACATCTAAGACCCTAGCGACATTTATGACGGTCTGAACAACGTTTTCATTGGGAACCTCGGGAACACCATATATTTCAAGAGTATTTACCCTAGAGTATTTTTCACTGTCATCACATCGGATCGAAAGGTCATGTACTGTTTTCTGGAGCCGCTGATTTTCGGATAACAGATTGTCAATTATTGTTTGCTGATTATCAAGAAGTTTCTGATGCTCATCTAATCTCTCGTGGCAGACATTAATTGAATTACCTAGCTGTCTTTCAATATCAGTAGTTGATTTCCTTAGAGCTGTCATATCCTCCTTCAGAGTAACCAGAAGTTCATAGATGTCACCAACAGATGGCATCTCAGGTACTGGCATTTCATCACTGACAGTTCTCGATCTTTTTTTACTATGACAAGCTTTGCACCTCCATTTATGATCACTGGATGAGAGTAACTTCAAGTCTCTGACTTGGAGTTTCATACATTTAGAATGAAACCATTTACTGCAATTAGAACACTGTATTTTAGCAGTGGTATCCTGCCTGGAAACGGATTTTCCACACTCCAAACAGGCGCGCATCGCAAGCGTAGGCAAAGTCGATATCTCGAACAAACAGTGAAGAACGTACTCCGGTGTTTTGAACTCGTTGGGTTTTGCAACACTGACCGCCTAATGTCTATATACAATATCCTTTATAAAGAATACAAATTGAACCAGTATTACGGCTATCTACCAGCGAAACTTAGTGTTATTACTGTTCGTTAAACTGAACTACATCGGTAGACACACCTCCAAGTCAGGAAACAGCATAATCAGCAAAAATAACACATTTACACCGGAGAACTATTCACACACGTCCTCACTCAACCAGCATCACAATGATTATTCACAATTATATTAATAATAATAATAATAATAATTATTATTATTATTATTATTATTATTATTATTATTATTATTATTATTATTATTATTATTATTATTATTATTATTATTATTATTATTATTATTATTATTATTATTATTGTATCATCAATATTATTGTTATGTCCATACTATTATTATTTTATCTGTGAGATTAGTATTATTGCGTTATAATTATTATTCAATTCAGTTCTGCAATGCTTGTCGCTTGCGTGATTGTAGTTAAATGTATGCATATATACGTGTGTGTAGATTAACACTAAAGAAATGTACAGTAAAGAGTTGCTGTATATCAGAAGTGGATATGACATTTTGTGCAATACTGCTGGAGTAAATGCAGAGTCATCGCTACGTCATGGCTACGTCATCGTGAGCATTTAGCGAGGAGCTCAGTTTCTTTGAGTTAACTAGGGAGCCGCGGGCTATTTCACCATTGTATGTAACATTTGTCGCGAGATGGGAGTAGATCATAGTTATTTCTGGAGATTACGTAGGTGCGTCAACCTAACGTCTATATAAGGTGGCTGCATATTGTAACGTCAGTCATTATTCTACTGGAAGGGGAGGCCACAGTTGGCCCTTAAATGAACGAGATGGAGTGGCCTCAATCAGTCAACGGGAGTCATTAGTTAAACGGAAGGTGAACAGTGATGGAATCATAGAAGAATACACTTGCAAATAACTCATACCATACAGACTTACAAAGAAGTCATATGATATGGAGAAGAAGCAGTCACATGGATACATCACCAAATTAGGCGTGACACATCTACAGCAAACACCAGATCTAAGGAATGCGTCGTACTTACACTCAAAGTGTTGAAGGTACAGTCAAGTGAACCAGTGAGAGATATAATACGTATAAAATTGTTAAATGCCTGTCAAGAAGAATTCAAATTCATGCCTAGTTTCTTTCAGTTGCAATGTCATAATTTCATATTCTCATCTGTTTTAGCGCAACAAGACTTACTATTTTTTATATACAATTTGAAGAATGTATTTTGTTCTATCAAATTAATATTTCGTTCCATTTATACAGTAAAATTTCTTAACCTCAAATTGAATGGGGATACCGAAAGTCCTTTTCCCAGAACTTATATGGTATGTTGTCAAAAGTAAGCTTATTACCCCACACTCTAGAGATAGTCAAGATTCCCATTCTATTCTTGCTGCACTGAGTGGTAGCTGACGCCCAACAAATAACGTATGTGTAAGTAAGCAGGTAAGAAATAAGTGTGAGTCCGACGATTGTGTATTTTATTTAATGAATATTAATTTTCAGATTTTTCATTTTAAAAGCAGATATTTTCATAATTTTCAATTTAAATGAAGTTTGATATGTTTCAAAAGATAGTCAGAGAATAAGGAACTTTTCACTATAAAAGTAGAACCATGGTATTTGTCATGTTGCGGTACTGATCAAGAGTAGCGTAGACTCGCGGTATTCCACACATTATGGTACTACTCACAGGTAAGGAAATTCGCACATGTATTACAGACCTACGCTGTTTCACACATTGCAGCGCCATTGACAGGCAATGCAAACCTATGGTGTTCATCACCTAAGTGTACAAACCACGGGGTCTCGTACTATCCCGTGGTGTTCGTCATATAGTGGGTACTAATCATAGCCAAGACAGAACCATGGGTCCGTCATCCCATGGTGTCGCTCATATAGTGCAACTATTCACAGGTACTGTAAAAGCCGCCACGCTCCCGTTTGCTACTATCACAAACCTATTTGGTACCCAACATAGTGGTACTACGCGCAAGTAAAAGCGACCAATGGTGTTCCGCGCGTGGTGGTACTAATCACAAGTAGTTTCATGGTTCTAATTTGACCATCCCTTGGTCGTCCCTTTTTGTCGCCTCTTACGACAGGCAGGGAATACCGTGGTTGGATTCTTCGTCCGTTTCCCCACCTACAGGGGGTTGTGTGTTTGGTCCGCGAGAGGTACATTTCCTCCCAGTCTACCGGCAAGCCGGTAAGGTTCCCCCTATCCGCCACCCGGGACGCGCCATATGGGAGAATCACTCTCCCCCTGTTACGCCAGGCTAGTAGGTTTGTGGAGTGTTTTATTATTCGCTAGTGAATGCTTTTGAATTTGACTGCAGTTTTTAGTTTCCTTAATGGGTTAAGGGAGTACTTATACTTATACTTATACTTATACTTATACTTATACTTATACTTATACTTATACTTATACTTATACTTATACTTATACTTATACTTATACTTTAAGTACACTTATACTTATACTTATACAAATTAGAGTCTTGATCAGCTGAGTCAGACATTTTGAATAATCATCTCATATCATGCTGTTAGGAACCCTTGGCCAAGGTGTAGGAGACCTTAAAATAATAATAATAATAATAATAATAATAATAATAATAATAATAATAATAATAATAATAATAATAATAATATGCCAGGATTTCATGGAAAACTCAGGTGTACGAAGCTGCTGGGATGACTGGGTGGAGAGAGAAGTGACCAGAATATACGTTAAAGAACTCAATTTTGAAATTTTATCCCCTGTCCACATTGTTCAGCAACCAGACAATCAGACACATGGCGATGTTCGCTCAGCTGTAGCTTATATCTCCGGATTGTCATCATGTCCTGTCCAACTTGTGCACCTACCAGCCACACTGCGATGTTCGCTCAGCTGTAGGTTATATCTCCGGAGTGTCATCATCTCCTGTCCACCTTGTGCACGTACCAGACATCCAGCTACACGGTGATGTTCGCTCTGCTGTAGCTTATATCTCCGGAGTGTCATCATCTCCTGTCCACCTTGTGCACGTACCAGACATCCAGCTACACGGAGATGTTTACTCAGCTGTAGCTTATATCTCCGGAGTGTCATCATCTCCTGTCCACCTTGTACAGCTACCAGACATCCAGCCACACTGCGATGTTCGCTCTGCTGTAGCTTATATCTCCGGAGTGTCATCATCTCCTGTCCACCTTGTACACCTACCAGACATCCAGCCACACTGCGATGTTCGCTCTGCTGTAGCTTATATCTCCGGAGTGTCATCATCTCCTGTCCACCTTGTACTCCTATCAGACAACCAGACACATGGTGATGTTAGCTCTGCTGTAGCTTATATATCCGGAGTGTCATCATCTCCTGTCCACCTTGTACACCTACCAGACAACCAGCCGCATGGTGATGTTAGCTCAGCTGTAGCCTATATCTCCGGAGTGTCATCATCTCCTGTCCACCTTGTACTCCTACCAGACAACCAGACACATGGTGATGTTAGCTCTGCTGTAGCTTATATCTCCGGAGTGTCATCATCTCCTGTCCACCTTGTACTCCTACCAGACAACCAGACACATGGTGATGTTAGCTCAGCTATTGCTTATATCTCCGGAGTGTCATCATCTCCTGTCCACCTTGTACACCTACCAGCCACACTGCGATGTTCGCTCAGCTGTAGGTTATATCTCCGGAGTGTCATCATCTCCTGTCCACCTTGTACTCCTACCAGACAACCAGACACATGGTGATGTTAGCTCTGCTGTAGCTTATATCTCCGGAGTGTCATCATCTCCTGTCCACCTTGTACACCTACCAGCCACACTGCGATGTTCGCTCTGCTGTAGCTTATATCTCCGGAGTGTCATCATCTCCTGTCCACCTTGTACACCTACCAGCCACACTGCGATGTTCGCTCTGCTGTAGCTTATATCTCCGGAGTGTCATCATCTCCTGTCCACCTTGTACTCCTACCAGACAACCAGACACATGGTGATGTTAGCTCAGCTGTAGCTTATATCTCCGGAGTGTCATTATCGCCTGTCCACCTTGTACACCTACCAGACAACCAGACCCCAAGCAATGTTTGCACAGCTGCAGCTAATATCTCAAGAGTGTCATCGTCATCATCAAAGTTTGTGTCATTACCAGACAGTATTTAACAAAAACGGTGGAGTGCTATCATTCACGTTTTATGATCAAATCATGTCAGCTCACTACGACGTGGTTCGCGATTGTGGTGTGACCACGATGTGACATATGTGAGCTATTTGAAGGCTTGGGGGACGAATTCATGAGGGACACAGGGCGAAAACTATGCACTCTTACTAATCAATTTTCATACTACAGCAGCCAATAAGACGGAAAAGTCACCATTTACTTGCACTGATGGAAATAAACCAATCTGTCTTAGAGCTAATTTGATTTCTAAGTCAGTAAATGTTCTAATACCATCGAGGTCGGAGAGGAACAACAGTTGAACATGGGAGGTTGCACAGGGTTGATGAAAGTGAAGAGTCCAGCACAAGTAATCGGAAGCAATGCCACGACTATGCTGAGGTCCCCATGGTCGCCTAACCACGCTGCTAAGTTGAGATCTCCTATGATGATAATGATGCTTGTTGTTTAAAAGGGCCTAACATCGAGTTCATCAGACCCTAATGGTATGAAATGAAATGACAACAAAAAGTTCAAAATCATCCACTGACTGAGATAAATAAATGTCATGAAGAATGAATAGATTGACATAAACCCAAAAAAAACCAGTGGATCCAGCGCAAAAAAGGTCATAAATAATACTATTACTGACCAAGGGACTACAAATAAAGCATAATTCTGAATTCAGGATGCTTGATGTCTAAAGGGGTCCGAAATCCAGGTCTAAGGCCCCTCAGAATGGTAGATGTCGCGAGTAAGGTAAAACCATGGTATTTGTCATGTTGGGGTACTAAAAATAGGTTACCAAGACTCACGGTGTTCCACACAAGATGGTACTACTCAGAAGTATTGTACTTCGTACAGGCAACGCAGACCTATGGTGTTTCTCACACAATGGCGCCACACATAGCCAAAGCAAATGGATGGTTTTCCTCACCCAGGTGTACTAGTCACGGGTACCGGTATTCCCGTGGTGTTCCTCACATAGTGGGTACTAATCACAGGCAACGCAGACCGATGGTGTCCCTCATATAGTGGTACAACTCACAGGCAACGCCCAGACCCGCGGTGTTGCTCACATGGGTACGACGCACGGGTACTGGAAACCCTCAGGCCAGCCTCTTTACTGCTGCTAATCACAAACCTATTTCGTACCTAATTTAGTGGTACTACTCGCAAGTACAGGCAACTCATGGTGTTCCCCGCGTGATGGTTCGAATCAAAAGTAGTTTCATATTTCTAATTCAATCATCCCTTGGTCGCCCCTTTTAGTCGCCTATCACGACAGGCAGGGGATACCGTGAGTGTATTATTCATCTGCGTCCCCCACCCACAGGAGGTAAAGAGAGAGAAAAGAGAAGAAAGAAGTGATCCGTCACTTCGAAAAATGAAGTAACGGACGAAGAAAAGCAAGGGCCACGAAGGTCGTGAAAATGAAAGACTCCCTAGGCCTCGAATGCACTAATACCGTCGGGGTCGGAAAAGAATAGGAGTTCACCAAGGGAGGTCGGACAGGATAGACGAAAGTGAGGAGCCTGGCATAAGTAAGTGGAAGCAATGCCTAGACTCAGGTAAGGGCCCGTGGTCGCCAATACACACTCCCAAGTTGAGAGCCACTTTGGCCCCTTTGAGCCGCCTCTTACGACAGGCAGGGGATATCAGGTGTGTATTCTAGATGTGCGCCTCCAATCCGCAGGGGGTAGTGTGTTCGGTCCGCGCGTCCCAAGTGGCCGATAGGGTGTCCTAACCGGCTTGCCGGTGGACTTGAGGAAAATAAAATACCTCTCGCGGAACAAACACATAGCCCCCCTGTGGGCGAGGGACGCAGACGAAGAATTCACCCACGGTACCCTCTGCCTGTCGTAAGAGGCGAGTAAAAGGGGCGACCAAGGTATGATCAATTTGGAAGCACGAAACTACTTGTGATTAGTACCACCACGCGGGAAACACAATGGGTCGCTTTTACTTGCGCGTAGTACCACTATGTTGGGTACCAAATAGGTTTGTGAATAGTAGTAGACGAGGGCTCGACGGCTTTTACAGTACCTGTGATTAGTAGCACTATATGAGCGTCACCATGTGATGAGGGAACCGATGGTTCTGGCTCGCCTATGATTAGTACCCACTATATGAGGAACACCACGGGAGAATACAAGTTCCTGTGGTTAGTACCCTTATGTGATGAACACCATAGGTTTGCGCTGCCTGTCAATGGCGCCGCAATGTGCGAAACAGCGTAGGTCTGTAATACATGTGCGAATTTCCTTACCTGTGAGTAGTACCATAATGTGTGGAATACCGCGAGTCTACGCTACTCTTGATTGGTACCACAACATGACAAATATCATGGTTCTACTTTCCTAGCGATAAGTACCATTGTGAGGGGCCTCTGATTTGGATTTTGGATCCCTTTCGACTATAAGCATCATCGATTCAAGTGCCTTGGTCAGTAATACTATTGTTCTACGCCAGGTTCTCTGCATGTGAGGCACTGTGGGTCGGTTCCACTGATCGTTTTAAATTCATATCCGTCCATTCATTCTTCGTCCTCGCATTTTGAATTTTGGTGAGTGGAAGTTTTTGGACTTTTAATTTTTCATTTCATTTCGTCTCATTTCCTACCATTAGAGGCCGACGACCTAGATGTTTGGGCCCTTTAAACAAGAAGCATCATCATCATCATCATCATCATCATCATCATCATCACAAATGTAGCACAACGAAGTGTACTAGTGTGATTCTCGTGCTACATAAATCATAGTCAATTAGTTAATTTATTAATTAGTGTACGGTTTCACCCCCTGTGGAAGGATATGCCCAGGGTATCGCCTCCCTGTTGTAGGGAGTGACTAAAAGGCGCGACCAAGTAATGATTGAATTAGAACCATGAAGTATTTGTGATCAGTACCATCACGCCGTGGAACACTACGAGTCGCCTTTACTTGCGAGTAGCACCATTATTAGGTACACAATAGGTTTTTGTTTAGTAGCAGCAGAGAGTTGGTTCACTCTGGGATTAATACCGCGGGCTTATATTGCCTGTGATTAGTACTATTATGTGATACACACTACGGGTCTGGGCGCTGCGACACCGTGACTGTGCGTTGCCCCACTATGTGAGGAACACGATGGACTTGGTTGTCCTATGTGTGGTGCTTGCTGTGAGAAACATCATCACTCTTCGTTAATACTTGTGAGTAGTACCATAATGTGTCGAACATCGTGAGTACACGCTACTGTTGAGTAGCACTGCCACATGAGAAAGACCGTGGGTCTGCTTTACTAGCGATACGTGGGGCCGTTGTCCTAGATTTTGGACCCCTTTAGACAACAAGCATCTTCGATTCAAGATTATGCTTTGGAAGTACTCCCTTGGTCAGTTTTTACTATTGTTTTAAGATAGTTTCTGGGAAGTTCGGATATTGCGGGTCGAATCCACTGATTGTTTTAAGTTCATAATCATTGTTCATCGCGGTCTTTTTGAATTAAAGACAATGGATCAATTTAGGATTCTTTAAAAGTTTCAGTAAGTTATTGCATGTTGGGTCCGCTGATTATTTTAAATTCACATTCATCCATGCATTCTTCATCGTCATGTTTTTAATTCTGGTCACTGGATGAATGTTTAACTTTTTAGTTAACATTACATTTCGTACCATGAGCTGTCGATGATCTGGGTGTTAGGCATCATCATCATCAATTTCAATAAGTATGTTTTAACTCAACGCGTATCCATGGAAATTCTTTGTAGTGACAGCACATCATTGAAAATATATATTAATACTTGCGGTTGAGCTTTAGTACTTTATGTAGTTATAAACTACAAATGCGAAATTTCGTTATTTTCAGGATCCGGGTTCCCTTACAGCTACATAATTTGATTCTATTTCATAAAATAGTTTAACATTATTGATGACTGATGGAATTTGCTACACGTGAGAGTCGTAAAAGGAACTACAGAGCTACTTTACTGATCTGGCAGCTACGTTTGTGTGCTCTGTGTGAGTTAACAGGTCCTCTCTCTCTCGCAGCATATGAATTGCTTTTTTAATCTCGCCGACGGATTACCGTGTTGGTTTTTTCTGTTTCTCTCGCAATTCACTTGTTGAGCTGGCTCATGTGTGGACACTCCGTTACGTGGTTTTGTCAGGATTTTAATTTGGTTTTGTTGTTGACCTCGCACACATCATATATACGGAAACATTATTACAATAAATGAATACGTAAAATGAGACTGACATACGAGCACGTGGATATGTGAGTGCCCTGCTCAGCTTGAATGCTCCTAATAGTCGTATTCTCCTACCGTGTTAAGTGGACTTTCAGCGAAGAAAGGAACTGATCAAGATGGCAGTGAGTATAAACTTGTAAACATCACAGAGCTCTTTAGATCTGTTGAAAGAGAGATACATTTCATTTAAACAGAGTTAAATGCGGATAAAATAGCAAATAGAAACTGGTGTGAGAAGGTTTTAACTTCAGCGAATAGTATAAAATAGATTCCTGACGTTCATAATGAAGAACTGACAACGGTAAACAATACCCTAACCTCACAAATTGACCTCAATCAAACTAAAACATGTTCTAGTGCTGTTGAACTCCCCAAACCAAGATAAGAAAATGTCGCGATGATATTACCAATGAAAGACAGTGATATAAAAGATTCAGAACACACCCTGAAAATATACACACTATAACAAAATCTACCTCAATCAACATTGGAATCAACAACATTACGAAAACCAGAAACAAAGGCATAATTATTGAACTAAGGAATAAAGAAGAATGTGCAATAATTGTACGAACTATTGAATGATCTAATGCCAAGCTATGTGCAAAAATTCCTTTAAAGAAGAACACGAAAATCATTATCCATTGCACAGATATTAACTTTATTGAAGAGGAACTAGTAGATGCATTAGTAAACCAGAATCCTGATGGTAAAACAGTAATGGAAGAGGACAAACAAGAAATAAATATCCATGTATTAACACGTGAACTGACACAAGGAACACGACGAAGACCCAGTGCAGTGGATTTGGTCAAAAGTAGCAAAAAACTGCCGGGAACTGGACCCGGGCCTCTTACAGACAACAAACATATAAGAGACGCAAAGAAATAAAAATATAACAGTAATAAGGGCAAGAAAAATTTTTTTATGGAGAGGTAATCAAAAAACGGTAGCATACGTAAAACAAGGGACCCAAAAGTCAGATAGCTAACATTAATAATATGTGGTCCATAATCAAAATACATCAGACTCATTGATTACGGCACATTCTCACACGCTTACCTTCATAAAAGACGTGACGAAAAGTTTGGAATAAGGACTTCGGATCTATATTAATTAATTGAAGAATATGAATTCTGGTTGGTACAAAACATTTCTTTGTAGCACATCGGGTCTAAACAGTCATAAGTTTAGGGAGTAACAGCACCTAATCATAACATTCTCCCTTTCAATTCCCCAGATAAGACATAAAACTCTCAACAATAAAAATCACGTCCCCCGAGAATACAATATCATTAAGTAAAAGAGCTTACAATGGGAGAAGAGGGAAGGGTGCACCGAGCTCATAAAATTCAAGCAGAGAGAAAAAGGGACAAGGGGCGTTTTCCATGGTTTCACACAAAACAACTAAAATAACACAGAAGGCGCTCAGCAAAGAATAAAACAAATTCAAGTAAAAAACAGGTAATGAAAGCCAATGACGGCAATGTGAAACGAACAATAAATAAATTAGACACAAAAGGTTTCACGGACTCAAACGTCAGAACCACCCACGCTCACACATAGACCGAGAGGTTAGGTCGCCGAATAGAGGGACGTATAAGAACGTCAACACACAGCACATAACAAAATAAACAACCGCTCTCGAGCTCAGACAGTATGAACCAGAAAGTGGTCCATCTGAAAGAGACGGAGTGTCTCCAACACCAAAACACACAGAAGCAGGCAAATCGCGTAGTTAGTGTGAATTCATACCAGGTACATGAAGTGGACATGAATTATACAGAACAGGCGATAAAATAATACAAGATGAGCTCAAGCGGAATGTTAATGAAGCGACATGAGTTAAAGGTCTCGGCCACACACAGCAAACAATCACACACACACACACACACACACACACACACACACATGAATCCGTGTCACCTGCTGTTCTCAAAATAAACATAGTGAATCGGTAAATGAACATACCGAAAGAAGCGTGTGAAAAGTAAAGATAACACACAAATAAATTAGAAACACATATAATGAGGGAAGCCTTTCTAACCAAACCATGGTGAGCATAGAACGAAACAATAATAAAACCAAGAGAAGATTAAAGAAAAATAAATACCTCGATTACATAAGGCCGAGATATGTACAGACATCTTGAATCTATTAAAATATCTATTATATGCCACAAAGGCGACTTGGAAATTCAATCCTTCTATCTTCCCAAGACAAAAATCTCCACATCCCACCAACCAGAAAGATAACACAACAAGGCGGAGCAGAAAATAAATGCTTTAACCTATGCTAACGTATGAGATGCCATCTACCGGAATAAGGAAAGATTACATAGTGGTAATAACACATGATGGGAAAGAGTAATAGTTCATAGATATAAGAGTTCGCTAGGAACGTGAAGACATCAGTAAAGGCAAACGTACCATAAAATGATATGGTGCGGTTGACAAAGTCAAGAACTGGCAAGAGTAAGTATTTAATAATTGAGGTTACTTCCATGATTTTTCAGTCTAAAATAACTGGTGAAAAGCTCTACATAGGTTATACCCGGTGCAGTGTTAACGAATATATATCTGTGATTCGTTGTTATCGATGTTCGGGTTATGGTCTTTTTTTCTTCTGATTGTAAGGAACAACTAAGATGTTGTAATTGTGTTGAATCACACGACTTAAAGGATTGTCCTAAAAATCAAACAGAATGCATCAACTGAAAGTTACATAATCAGAAACAGATTACAAGGCAACAGCACGATCTAAGGAACACTAATCGCCCTGCAACATCATTCACTTATCCAATATTTATTAAAGTACTATATATATTACTAAATACAAAATTAGTAGTAGATATTATAAAATTCAAAATTAATTATGTCTAAACTGAATATTTGTCACCAAAATGTGCATAAATCAATTGTACCAACGCAGGAACTTACATTTAATTCAAACTAGAATAGTGTTACACAGGAGGATAAAAATTTGCTGTGCATTCAGGAACCCAATACTAGGAACAACAAGATTACCGGTTTTCGGACATAGCAGTTATATACATATCACTTTGTAGATAGTAATTAAGAAGAGAGAGTTTCAGCTGCCATCATCACAAGATATCAAAACAGCCTTCACTTAATGCAGTACTGTAACCCTGATAGAGTTCTTTTCGACAATTTTTACAGCAAGGAGGTGTATGTATGTAATGTTTATCTTGATTCTGCAATCGACATTGCGATATCATTGGACGAGCTCCAAATTATATTCTCGGAACTAAAAGGGAAACCTCTACTCATAACTGGTGATATAAATGCTAAAAATGCAGCATGGAGCAGTCCAGTCACATACAAACGTGGCAAGCTATTTTATGATTTCTGTTGTAGTAACAACTTTTTCATTCTTAATAATGGAGATGAGCCTAGATATGTCCGTGGTGATCATGAAAGTTTCATTAATGTGAGTATTTGTAACTCTGCATTTCTTCAGTTTAATCCGGATTGGACTGTAAGAAGTACAACATTTTCTGATCACAGACTTAGAGAAATAAAATTGGAATACAATCCGTATAGGATTATGCCAAATACCTCAAAGTATTTAACTCGGATATACAAAACCAAAAATGTTAAATGGTCTCATTTTCAACGATCAGTTAAAACGAGACTAACAAACGTCCCAGGAAAAATACAGAAATGCACAATATCAGCAGAAATTGACCAAATAGTCGATAATTTTACAGATGAGATCATAGCCATGTGTGATGTTCATCTCCCACAGATTTCTGAAGCACAACCAAAAATCTCTTGGTGGAACTCAAATCTCAACATTATAAGAAAACGAGTCTTAACCTTCTACAGAAGATGGAAAAGATCTAGAAGTGCAACTTTACGAGAAATATATGAACAAATATATTATGAACTTAAAAGTGAGTATAACAATTTGGTAATGCAGGCAAAAACAAATGCCTGGAAAAAGTTCTGTTCCTTACAGAATGCCAGTAATCCATGGAACATTGTGTATAAAATATGTCGGAAGCCAAGAGACTTCAATAGGGTACTGACCCCGATAAAAACAGAAAACGGTTTCACCTTATTTACACTGGAAACAGCAAATGTTTTGATGGACCATTTTTTCTCGGTAGAAGAAAATGACAATGCATTTCAAATGATTGTATCAAATTTTGCTGCTAATTCACCAGAGACTGAAGATTACCTCGTTTTCACAAATAAGAAGGTGGACCGAATTATCTCCAACTTAGACGACCAAAACGCTCCTGGACTGGATGGAATTTCAGCCAATATTGTTAAACATAGTCATTACTGTCTACCGTCTTTTTTTATAATTCTTTCTAATATGTGCCTCAAGTTATGTTTCTTTCCCACTTGCTGGAAGTAATCTGTAGTCAGAATGATTCCTATGCAAAACATTAAAAATGTATTTGTCGTCAATACATTCCGACCATTATGCTCTTAGCTTTGCTTGGAAAAATTTAGATAAGTTGTTAATTGATCGCATTATGTATTTTCTTCTTGCAAACAATTATTTGAGTGATAGACTATTTGTATTTTCTCCACAAAATTCTACAGAAGACTCCGTAACATATGTTGTTGATTGGGCTAAGGAAATCTTCTTACATCAGCAAATTGGCGTACTGGTATCTCTGGTCATTTTGTTGCATTAGATAATGCATGGTGGTCCTAAATTCTTCATAAACTAAAAGTTAAAGCCTGTCCAAAGGATTTATATAAAGTAACTCAGATTTGTTTTAGTAATCGCAGTGTGCAGTTAACAATAGGTACAAGAACAATAACTAGGACTCTTGTTAAGGGATTTCCTCAAGGTTTGTTTGCAGTCCAGGTTTCTATATGACGATTTACTGCAACAAACTCTTCCACAAAATTGTAATATGCTGACGATGTTCTTCTCTTGGTTAAAGCTAATACTGTGAAGGATTTGAATATTTCAGCAAAATCTGCTTTATAAATCATATATAAGTGAGGATGTTATAACAAATTACAATTTAATCCTATCAAAACTGCTGCAAAGTTAATAACAAGAAAAAGAAAAGTGAAGAAACCAAAGATCAGATTGAACTCAAAACAATTAACATTTGCAGACAAAATACCTTACTTGGGAGTCATAATAGATTGTAAATTAATATTTCGAGCTCATTTTCAGTGCTTAGTTGAAAAGCCTGGTAAATTCTTGCAAGGATTATCTATTGCTTGTAAACCATCTTGGAATCTGAATTCAGTTATCTTGAGCATAATATATCATGGATCGTTTGATCCAATGATATTATATTGTGCTTCAGTATATCAAAATGTCCCGGAGAAGAAATGGGCTCAATGTAAATTTGCACAAATACAGAGAGGATTTATACTCAGAATAATACGAGGTTATAGAACAATATCCACAGATGCTGCCATTGTTACAGCTGGTATAGAACCTTTGCATCTGAAAGCCATAGCCAAAGCTGAACTGACTAACATTAAGAAAGGAAGACAGTACAATAAGTTAATACAAGAATATGATATTGAGCAAAAAGTAGATGTCCTTGAATGTGGTTATCTAGCATATCATTACTTTACCACTGAACGTTTTCTCTCACATGAGACACAAGTTAACACAGACGGCTCATGAACACGCAAAGAGGATTGCACTAATCTAGTAGGAAGTGTCTTTGTTGTGCACAAAGATGAAGCAGAAATAAGACTATGAAACTTTCCTCCCAGTGTTCTATTTTTCAAGCAGAACTTCTTGCTATAAAATATGCAGTTCAGTGGATAAAAGAAATAAAGTTTAGTGCATGTATACATAGTGACTCGCAAGCAGATCTGAAATCTATAAGTAACAAATATATTTTAAATTCTTTGGCATGTGGCATTAGAACACATCTCTCACAGGATGGAATACATGTCTGTTTTAAGTGGGTTAAAGGGCACGAACGTCTATAGCTAATGAAAGAGCAGATGAGCTTGCTAAAATTGTAGAATTTAGTGACAGTAAAACTGTATATAAAACTGCCCCTATATCAAATAGAAATGTGAATTATATAAATTCACAATCAGTGAATGGTAAAAGCTGTGGAACTCAAGTAATAAGGGTGAAGTTACAAGAATAAACTTTTTCCCGCGGTACAGGACCGTTTGGACTGCAGTTTATTGAAACCAAACTTCATCAGCACTCAGTTTATTTCGGATCACGGAAAATTTAAATTTTATTTACATAAATTCAAAATTAGTAGTAATAACAGTTGCGTTTGTGGAGATGAAGAAACTGCGACTCATCTTATTTTTGATTGTCCATTCTTCAGCAAAACTAGATATATTTTGCAACAACACTTAAATTGTTGTACAGTAATGATAGTCCAACATACTTTTAGGATATTTCACAAGATCTGTTGTTTGAATTATTTTTTTAAGTTTATGCAGTTTATTTCAGAAAAAATAAGAAAAGAGTTTTCCCTTTTCTCCCTGTTTAGTTAATTTGTGTGTGTAATTGCTCACTTAATAAAATTGGCACTATATGTTTGTACTACTTATGGTAACCAGTTATGACCTACAGCCCTAATATGCTATACAAAGTACGGTTTTTCGTGGATAATATACAGTTCTTGCATGTACTTCATCCAATCAAAATACACACATTCCCCTTACGAGTACATTCGCTTTCTAACCATTCTGTTGGAAATTTTTGGTATTTCCACTAACAGGTGCCTTAATATTTTCACCAACTTTCGTATTTAGCTTAATGTATACATGAATGCCTTATTTATTTTTAATCGCTTTTACCACAATAAGGCATTGGTTATTGTCTCTGAGTATTTTCTTTTCACTTACATTCTTATCTTAGCCTGCGAGAAAATATCATGAAGACCATGTCATCAGAGGACAACAACCGTGATTTTTGACTTCTTAAAACAGCTGTCATCATCATCATACCATTTTAAAAATTTTCAGAATGGAAGGCTACTAATTTGAGACAAATAAAATATCATTGTCGCGCGCTGAGGTAAATGTTTAAAGGTTGACTGGTCATACCTTACAAGGACACTTATTTCATTCTGATGTTAATAATGCTGTATATAGGTTCACATGCCAGTCTCATTTAAAACTCCGATGAGTGTCCATTTTAAAGGATTTCATCGAGCAATTGGACGTCAATACTATCGTTTACTAGCTTCCTCCACAATTAAGCTGCCTATTCATATGCGAAGTAGGCGCAGATACAGTCAGGGTATGATTCTATTTTTAAATTACCTCAGCTGACTTCAACATTTTACAACATCAACGGCGGTGTGTATACTAATCGGCCAGAGGAGTACCGAAAGAAACGAGCTTTTTGTTCGGAGCACGTAGGCCTCGTCACAGAGCACCATTTTCCCTCATCCTGCAATATAACGAGTACTAGGAAGATTTTAACTACAAGTATATTCATATTTTGTACGAATTTTTAAAACCATATTGTTCTTTGATATTTCTAATCTAAGTGACCATTTTAGGCGTTTATTCCGTTATCTGTGTGTGGCTTTTTTATGTTAGTATTTAATTACTCGGTGGCTTTGATACGGGCTAAGTCCGGCCGTGTTTGAGGGTGCTCAAATATGCCAGGCTTGTGTCGGAAGTTTTACTGGCAGGTAAATGGATTCTTTCAATAAATTTCGGCACACCGGCTTTTACAAACCCCCTACATTATTTAGTGGGATTTACAATAAACTATTTATTTATTTATTTATTTATTTATTTATTTATTTATTTATTTATTTATTTATTTATTTATTTATTTATTTATTTATTTATTTATTTATTTAGCACGGCTGAGTAGTTCAGAAGTTGAGGCGCGGGCCTTCTGACTCCAACATGGCAGGCTCAGCCCGGTGGCATTTGAAGGTACGTCAGCCTCATGTGGGTAGTTTTACCTGCACGTAAATAAACTTACGCGGGACTAAATTCTGGCAGCTCGGTATATCCGTAAAACGTACAAGTAGTTAGTGGGGTGTAAAGAACAATAACATCATTATTTTACTAGCAAGTTTACCCGTGCAACACTACGCTATTCTACTTTGTATACAGATATCGAAGTACATGCAGTGAATATCTTCTTTTCAAATTGCACGTCTCTTAGCGTTTTCCGAGAAACATCATGGGGAGGTTCCCATACGTTGTTTCCAATGTAAAGTTCGAGTTGCAGAGTTGTGATGATAGCGGCAGGCTCACTTGCCTACTGACATTCACAATGAAGTTGGGAAGTTTTCATTTTAAAGGCAGGCCACATTATCTACTGTGCGGTCACAATCGATTTGGAGAGTTTTCGTTAAAATGGCAGGCCGTCTTTCGTACTTCCAGACAGATAACCGTTGAGGAGATTTTATTATAATGGCCAGTCAAAATTGAGTTGTGCTGTTATCGTTATAATTGAGAGGTCCATTTTCTTATTGTCAGTCACACCGAGCTGGTGAGTTTCCATTATCATAGCAGATCATAGCAAGCCACTATGCCTAATCCCAGTCATATTTCAAATGAGTAAATTTGTTTATAATGACTGAAACCCTTGCCTACTCCCAAACACAATCGGTTAGGGGAGTTTTGAACAAATTTGCATGCTCCCTTGCCTTCTGCCAGTCAAATCGAGAAGGGAATTATTCATTACAAGGGTAGGCCCTCTTTACCAATGCCAGTTACACAGGAGTTGGAGGAGGATCCCGTTCCTACTGCCAGTTAAAGTCGATGTGGAGCGTAATGATTACAATAGCAAAACCCTCCTGCTGAGAGTCAGCATCGATTTGTAAAATATTGATTACAATATCAGACACACCCTTTCTACATCGCTAAACATCTACTTCAATGAATATATATATATATATATATATAGATCAACATACGAAATATATGCATGTTTACAATATTGCAAACTTTCATTTACAGATTAACTGCTGCTGCTAAACGGCACGTTATATCGACAACGGTTTGTGTCATAACACGCCTCCGACGGTATTAGAGTGCTCGAGGACTAACCAGTCATTTATTTACACGCCCTTCGAAGCCCTTGTCTTACTTTGGCTGATACCTTCATTTCTCTAAGTGTTGGATGCATTCCGTTTTTAATCTGCGATTAGTGTTATATAGAGGATGGTTGCCTCTTAAAGCAATAATTACCACCACCGCCGCGACTTACCGATTAGTCATGAAACACCTCGAAATGAAGGTCTGCACTGTCACTAAATGTATTTTGATATTTTTCGGAGGTAAAAAGTAAAAAATTGAAAGATCATGGAGGCTTTCCGTTAGTTACAGGCTAAGACATATAATTTTGCCAAATTTCAATATTCCAGGTGTCTAGCAGATTGTGCCGCAATCTTGATTTGGGGGAAGGAGGGTAAAAAGGAGGACTTTCATGAAATTAAAGCTAATAAACATGCAGATGGTCATTCTTACACCTATTTCGCCAAAAGAGTCAATGTACAGATAAAGGTCGTTACGATTTTATTTACAGTATATAGGCTAATTTCCTTATTTCTTAACTGAACGCTTTGACAACCGTCGTCAACAGTTTGTGACTGTACTTTAACATCAAGGCGTAACTGAATTTTATATTTAAAATAAACTGTTAGATCTTATCGGTCCACATTGAAGGGACGTTACTTACAGAACAAGACACCAGGTAGGGTCCGAACTCACAACATTCCATTTTCGCGTAGGTAGCTCTGTCCAACTTAGCTATGCTAGCCTAGGTCATGTTAGTTCGGTTGGGAAGGGTCTAAGCTACAAAGCGTGATGATGATGCTGATGATGCTTGTTGTTTAAAGGGGCCTAACATCGAGGTCATCGACCCCTAATGGTACGAAATTAAATGACAAAAAAGAGTTCAAAATCATCCACTGATCAATTTTTTAAAAAAATGTCATGAAGAATGAATGGATGGACATGAACCCGAAAAACAAAAACACAAACAAAAAAACAGTGGATCCAGCGCAAAACATGTCATAAATAATAGTACTACTGACCAAGGGACCACTTATAAAGCACAATCCTGAATCGAGGATGCGTGATGCCTAAAGGGGTCCAAAATCCAGGTCTAAGGCCCCTCAGAATGGTACATGTCACTAGTAATGTAGAACCATGGTATTTGTCATGTTGGGGTACTCATCAAAAGTAGCGAAGACTCACGGTGTTCCACACAAGATAGTACTACTCACAAGTATTGTACTTCGTACAGGTAACGCAGACCTATGGTGTTTCTCACACAATGGCGCCACACATAGCCAACGCAAACGGATGGTTTTCCTCACGCAGGTGTACTAGTAACGGGTACCGGTATTCCCGTGGTGTTCCTCACATAGTGGGTACTAATCACAGGCAACGCGGACACACGGTGTCCCTCATATAGTGGTACAACTGACAGGCAACGCCCAGACCCGCGGTGTTGCTCACATGTGTACGACGCACGGTTACTGGAAACCCACAGGAGAACCCACTCTTTGCTGCTACTAATCACAAACCTATTTCGTACCTAATTTAGTGGTACTACTCGTAAGTACAGGCAACTCATGGTGTTCCCCGCGTGATGGTACGAATCAAAAGTAGTTTCATGGTTCTAATTCAATCATCCCTTGGTCACCCCTTTTAGTCGCCTCTCACGACAGGCAGGGGATACCGTGGGTGTATTATTCGTCTGCGTCCCCAACCGAAAGGGGGTAAAGAGAGAGAGAAAACAAGAAGAAAGAAGGGATCCGTCACTTCGAAAAATGAAGTAACGGACGAAGAAAGGCAAGGGCCACAAGTGGGGTGAAAATGAAAGACTCCCTAGGCCTCGAATGCACTAATACCGTCGGGGTCGGAAAAGAACAAGAGTTGACCAAGGGAGGTCGTATAGGATAGACGAAAGTGAGGAGCCTGGCACAAGTAAGTGGAAGCAATGCCAAGACTCAGCTATGGGTCCGTGATCGCTAACCCACACCCTCCAAGTTGAGAGCCCCTTGGGCCCCTTTTAGTCGCCACTTACGACAGGCAGGGGATACCACGGGTTTATTCTACATGTGCGTCCCCCACCGGCAGGGGGTGCTACAATGCGTAAGTGAAAATTAGATATTGGCTTCATTGTTTTCTTTGTTAAATTTTCAGATGGCATTATACATCTCACCCACTGATTAGTTTATAACCACATGCAGGTTTATCTTATTCCGTGGATAGTGTTACCTGGCCAGAGAGAAGGCGTCAACTTCGAGTTGGTCCGCTCCTCCGGGAGGGGAATGAAAACCTTTCCTATGTCCTAGGTAATGTTATACCTAATCATACCTTTAGGATCAATGCGTCATTTACTCCTCTTAGATCAGTTATCATGAACATCAGCTTCTGCTTCTCTGTACATTTGATAGGCAATTAAACAATCTATTCGAAGTTACTTAGCTTCTTTATAACCAAAGGTTCCCAAAGTAAGGGTGCACGGTAGTCCATCGACATTTCCAATGAAAATGAAATTTAATGTCATTTGCTTATTTTCTCATCTTTTTGTTTGAGATAAAACCTAGCGAATGTTAAAAATGTATGATGTAAATTCAGAGATGTTTCTGGAATCTTGGAGAAAATCCCCTCTGTGACAGATTTCGTCCAGATGTTTGATTGATTGATTCACTGATGTTTGTTGCTTAAAGGGGGTTTAACATCGAGGTCATCGGCCCCTAATGGCACGAAATGAGAAATTAAATGAAAACTTAATATTCTAAAATCCTCCACTGACCAGAATTCAAAGCATGAGGGCGAAGAATGAATAGATGGACGAAGATGAATTTAAAACGATAAGTGGATCCGACCTATAGTGCCTCACATGCACAGAAGCTGGCACAAAACAATCATATCACCAACCAAGGGACCACCCCTGTAGCATGATGCTGAATCGATTATGCGTATAGTCGAAACGGGTCCAAAATCCAGGTCGTCAGCCCCTCATAATGGTATTTTTTCGCCAGGAGAGTAGAACCATGCTATGTGCAATGTTACGCTACTAATCAAAAGTAGCGGAGACTCGCGGTATTCCACACATTATGGTACTATTCATAGGTAGTGTAATGCGCACATGTAACACAGACCTATTGTGTTTCGCACATTGCGGCGCTATTTGCAGGCAACGCAAACCTAAGGCGTTCCTCACATAAGTGGACTAACCGCAGGGACCCGTACTATCCCGTGGAATTCCTCACATAGTGGGAACTGAGCATAATTAAGGCAGAACCATGGTGTCGCTCATATAGGGGTACGAATCACAGGTACTGTAGGACCCACATCCTGATTCACAAACTGTCGCTACTAATTATAAACCTATTGCGTACCTAACATAGTGGTACTACGCGCAAGTAAATGCAACCCGTGGTGTTCCCTGCGTGATGGTACTAATTACAAGTAGTTTCATGGTTCTAATTGGATCATCCCTGGTCGCTCCTGTTAGTCACCTCTTACGACAGGAAGGGAATGCCGTGGGAGAATTCTTCGTCTGCTTCCCCACCCACAGGGGGTGTGTGTTTGGTCCGCGAGAAGGTATTTTATTTCCCTCAAGTCCGCCGGCAAGCGGGTTAGGATCCCCCATCCGCCACCTGGGACGAGCCCTGCTACGCCTGCGTAGTAGGTTCGTGGTCGTCCAGGTGTGAGGAGAAAATATTCCTTCGTTGATCATGAACGTTTTTGAGTCAAGTTTGCAACTGCTCCTCTTGCAGCTAAAAAGAGTATTTCCTGGCGGCAGATGAAAGTGGTATGCTAAGGGGCTGTCAGCTAACCTCTCTCTTGCACTACAAGAAGATTTTACGGTAGAACACTCAACTGCGAGTTCAATAAAATTAACACTTTTCACAATTATTAAAATCTGACTGGTCATGACCGTCCTGATTCCCGAAGAAAATCATTGTTTTCCTCAGTACTTATTTTTGTGAACCTATCTCTCACCTCACTTATTTGAAATCAAAGTTAAGGAATGAACTTGAACTTGAGTGTGTTTTCAGATATTAAAACCAACCTTGTAGATTTAATATTAATAGAAAATCAGCTTTATTCTTCACAATAAACTGTGTAGCAGTTATACAATCTATTCGAAGCAACTTAGCATCTTTATAACCAAAGGTTCACAATGTAGAGGTGCACGATATAGTTCAAGAGGTTGCACCGACAATTCCAATGAAAATGATATTTACCATCATTTTCTCATCTTTATGTTCAAGATCGAGATACAACCGAGCGAATGTTAAAAATGTATGATGTAAATTCAGTGATGTTTCTGTACTATCATTTTGCCTTTTGATTTTAATATATTTGAATTTAAATATAATAATGCATAATACATTTTCATTTTACTTTATTTCAAAACTCAAAGGGGCCCGTAAAGTTCTTTCTCCAAGGGATCCCCTGATTGGGAAGTTTGAGATCCACTATTTTGAAGTTTCTTTTTATAATTTGCTCCACGTCGCGCCGACAGATAGGTCTTAAGGAGACGATAGGATAGGAAAGGGATAGGAGTGGGGAGATATTGGCCGTGGCCTTACTGTAGGAACAGCATCAGCATTTACCTTCTGTGAAAATGGGAAACCGTGGGAAACCATGTTCATGGCTGCCAACAGTGACATTTGAATCCATTATCACCCTATTACAAGCTACCAGTGTTGTGAATGATTAGTGAAAATCTGCGCAGTTACCATGGACCGATCGTATCATGTTAAGAGTAGACCAGGTTTTCCGAGGATACATTCTGGGTGACTACCATCCACACCTGGTGCTTTGCCTGGCTTAATATCATCATTTGCAATAGTTACCTCATTCTCAGTAAAAGGGCTGGATTACTCTGATATATCTGGGACCCTGTCCTTCAGGATTTTCAGATTCTTCTTTATTCGTTTCGTGAATACTTTATCCCTGCTACTTTTGGATGTCGTGACTATATGAGATGCAATTTTGTTTGGGTGAATTTCTGACTTCATTCGTGTAATGGGTTTTCCATCCCCTAGCTTCCTGAGAAGGGACCAAGCTTCACGACTGGATTTTGTAAAGTCAAGAGATTCAACTTTTGAAATCCACTTTTGTCTTCTTGCAGAACTTCAGCTATGTAAAAGTTGATCTGGAATTTCGTTATGAAACCGAGGTTTTGTTTTTGTCTCCTTTCCACCAACGTTTTGGGATTGCCTATTACGGTGTAGAAAACTGTATTGTAATTTTCTTCCGCTTTGAACGGTGTTCTCACAATTTTTCATGTTTAACTCTGCGAGCGCATGTGAGCTCTGATTGTTACCGCCATCTACGGCTATAATGGGAACTATTTATCCCCTTTCTCCTTGAAGCTGCTCCGGCCAATCAGCGCTTGGTGTCAGCCATCTTGATGTAGACACTCTCTCTGGCGCGAAAGAGAGGGAAGCGAAGCGAGCAGTTGCTGCTTGGCAATCATGGCTAAAAGTCGTTGGCGTTCTGAACTCAAAGCAATGCTTTGGGTTAGCATCATGGACGGTGGATAGTAAATCATAAGGATGTGGGGATGTGCTCCACACCCTCATCATATTTTCTTTATGTTCTCAATTTGTAACCTCGTGAGTGATTGTTTTTAATATGCTGCGAAGGAAGATCTCCAACTGGTAAAGTGCACATGGCCGAGCCATGTATAAATCATACTACTGATTGAGCAAGCAACCAACCTGTAAGTCAACCTTTGTTATTTTGGTATTTTCATCGGCGGTGAACTGTTCGTGTGATTTCTTCGGAGGAAACTTATTAATTATCAAAGTTGTGCGTTCGATTATAATGATGTGGACCTTTTCATTGTTGGGTAAAATTATAGTGCCCTTTCAAAACAAAGTATCGGGTTGAAAAGACCTTGTTAATTCAGAGTACCTAGTGTATTACATTTCTCGTAATGGAATTTAAGTGTTACTTGGGGTAATTTCCAAAGAAAAGCAGTGGTGTAAAATTTTTATTATTATTATTATCATCACACCGTAATGATGTTACTGCTGCTCTGAAATTATTTTGGTTTTTAAAAGTAGGGTAATACGTGGGAGATCCAGTAGGGATTACTTGTGCTATGCTGGTTTATTTTAATTTAATATCCTTTATTTTTTGGGGCTTTAAACGTGTTTTGCGTATGATTTTTGCCCTTATGGGGTCCATTGTTTTGGTGCCATTGTTGGTCCTTCCATCGGGATTGGTTCTCCCATGGTTTAACAATTGCTTTTGTTGCCGGGGTAATGGATGTTGATTTTGGAATGGAATGATGTTGGTGATGATTTTTATGTTGGGAGACTACCCTGTCTGATGTTGGTTCAGTATTTTTGACACCCCATTGTGTATTTACTGTTTCTTGGGCACCCCAGTTGCTCTCTTTCCCTTTTCCTTCTATGTTTGTAGTGGTGGGTTTCTTTCCCTTGGTAACTTATTATGAAAAGCACTTAGCATCCCATGACTGGAACTCCCACTGTATTAATGGTTCCCAGTTTGCTGATGTGAAACGGATAGAGAGTAGGAACCTCTCAAGGAATAACGGTGAACCAAGAAGGTTGTATTTTCTAATTTTTAACAAAGTATCCTTTCCAAATGGAATCCTCTGATAAATGATTTGGTGGTTGTTACTAAGTAAACTGGTTGAGGTGATTGTAATACTTCCTGCAGCCTATATCTTTCTTGGCGACTGGCGCTTTGTGTTTTAATTTCTTAATTTTGGTCTGTTTCAAACTCAAGGTACCATTTAATTTACTTTCATTATTTTCTTACCGACCGGCGGTTTCAAATGATTTTTCATTAATTTATCTTTGGGTGTTTCTTGAGTTTAATTGTGTATTTCCTGTGGTTTTAAGTGAGGTCTGCCTCCCTTATTTTACCTAATTTAAATTAATCTCTTTGAATTTTAAAGGCCTCCTTATTTTAATCCTATGTCATCTGATTTTATTTAGTTTCTGGTACCTAGTTTTTCTAATTTTACTAACTACGAGGATGTCATTCTTTTTGATTTGTTAATCTGAGTTTCATGAATTATATATATTCTTTTTAAAAAAGGAAGTTTTGTCTTTATTTCCACGCAACATTTATTTGACACACTGTCGGTTGGTAGCTTGATCCACCTGTTTTATTTTGTCTACCACCTGGAGGTAAGTTTGCCTTTACTATGTTCCTTTTGGTGTTTTCTGGGTGTGTAGTATTTATCACGCTTCCGTTTTGTTCCTTTCAACTGGATCTTTGTCCTGTGTTGTGTTTTTACTGCCAATCAGTTTAGTTGGCACCGGGTAACCTAACTGGTGGGGCAGTAAGTGGTAGCCTCGTCTCTGCCATTTATTCTTTTATTTACCTCATCTCCTTGGGAAATGGAGATAGGTACCTGTCTGTTGTTGAGCAACAGGGTGATTGTGATGTCACTTATTTTTAGTCCGATTTGTGTCGAGGTCCTGACGGGCTACTGGTAGGTTATGTTGTGTAGAACATGGTTCCCCTTTTCCCTGCTGGTCATCTGATCTGAGGCGTATTTCACGTTCCTTTTAATTTGATTAGCTGTCCGGGTGGGAAATAACTGGAGTTTGCGGACGTTGGTTGGTCTTTGGGTTGTGCTTGTGTTTAACCTCATGAAATTTATTTTCTCAAAACCGCTCCTGTTCTGTTTTTCCCATGGTACTGCTATGGTCTTGTGAAATTTAATTCTGTCCATCCCGGTTACTCGTTGCTGGATGCTGTTGATAGTTTGGTCGTTGATGACCAACTTGAACGCGTGCCCTCCATCTATTTGAGCTCTAGATGTCTCCGCCCGTTCTATCAATTTGCTCTTCCTGAGTAAACCTTTACCCTGTAGCCATGGATTTGTTTTTTGCTAAACTTGTCATTCTGGTGTACTTATTCTGATCGCTATACTGTTTCATATTTTCCTTCTACTGGGTTATGTATGTGATTTCTTGTGTGGCACTGTAAACCTGAGTATTACTAATTTTTGGGAAGATTTCTGTTGTATATTTGGTAAGCTAGCCTTTGGTTGGCTCCACTATGGGTGGTTCTGCGGCGTTTCTGTGGCAGTTCTGTGGAATTGCATGGTCATGTTGCCTATATCCTAAACTGTACTTTTCGAGGTACGTGGTATTTTTTTTTTTTTTTTTTTTTTTTTTTTTGCAGTCATGTATCTACCGTCTCGTCATCTTGTTGAAACTCCCTAAAGTAAGTAATTGGGGTTCGTTTAGTTTTCCTTTCCTAAGGTTAAGCTGTGCTACCGTGTTGTATTTAATGTGTAAGTGTGCTCCTTCGTTGAGGGCATTTATTCTCCTTAATTATTTGGTGTAATTATTAAGTGACCTTATTTAAGGTGGTTTCTTTCTGATTTCGGAAACCTTGATTGTGCTCCGATTGTATGCATGTGACTTATCTGTTATTGTAATTTTTGCTCCTTGCTATTTTTTTAGGAAAATATTCTGTTTAGTAAGGTTCCTTTCCTTTTCTTTACTTATTTTTTCCTTTTCCTTGCTCTTGGTACCTTCTCAAGCCAAAGATATACACTAGTGCCAACCTAATTAATCACGTGACCTGCATATTTTGGATTTTATCACCTTATTTATGATTACTCACCAACGTTGCATTTTCCTTCCCTCCCTTTGGTCCTTGTTTTTTCTTTTGCGGGCCATTTCGCTGTAATTGAAACAATCTTGATGGTGCGTTTCTTTATTAGCAACCCGATTTAATAAAGAAAATTGGTTTAAAGGTTGGAAGGGTATTGTAAGAGGTGTTAGGTGATCTATCCTGAACTGTAGTGGACGTAAAATACTGTTTTCTGATGGTCCATTGAACTTGTAAACCAAAGTGTGTTTGGTGATTGAAGTCTGCAAGCGAAGAACATTGGTTCTGGTTATGTGAAAATTTTTAAAACTTCCAGATTCCACATGAACTCAGGAATAGTTATGGTAAAGCGTTTGGTATGAAACTGTATGTGAAAGGTAATCTAAAGCGAACTTGGTGTAAAACATGTTGGAAAATTGAATCCTTAAACTGTTTGGAGATTGTGAGTTTCAAAAGAAAAACTGTGTTGTGGCGCTGTGTAAGTTTATCGTAACCTATAACTTCCGGACCTTGAACTGTGTTCAATGAACTTAAGGGTTGATTGGTGGTGAGCTATGTACATTGCCCGTTTTGGAATGCTTTAACTTCTGCATGCTATGACAATCTGAAGATGGACTTGGTACCAGTGACTTTTATTTGTTGTGGGCTGAATCACTTAAAATCTAGCTTAATTTCATACATTGGACTACGTCATGGAGTGATGTAAGAAGATATGTAACCCTTAAAGGGGGGGAGGCTGAAACCGAGGTTTCGTTTTTGTCTCCTTTCCACCAACGTTTTGGGATTGCCTATTACGGTGTAGAAAACTGTATTGTAATTTTCTTCCGCTTTGAACGGTGTTCTCACAATTTTTCATGTTTAACTCTGCGAGCGCATGTGAGCTCTGATTGTTACCGCCATCTACGGCTATAATGGGAACTATTTATCCCCTTTCTCCTTGAAGCTGCTCCGGCCAATCAGCGCTTGGTGTCAGCCATCTTGATGTAGACACTCTCTCTGGCACGAGAGAGAGGGAAGCGAAGCGAGCAGTTGCTGCTTGGCAATCATGGCTAAAAGTCGTTGGCGTTCTGAACTCAAAGCAATGCTTTGGGATAGCATCATGGACGGTGGATAGTAAATCATAAGGATGTGGGGATGTGCTCCACACCCTCATCATATTTTCTTTATGTTCTCAATTTGTAACCTCGTAGTGAGTGATTGTTTTTAATATGCTGCGAAGGAAGATCTCCAACTGGTAAAGTGCACATGGCCGAGCCATGTATAAATCATACTACTGATTGAGCAAGCAACCAACCTGTAAGTCAACCTTTGTTATTTTGGTATTTTCATCGGCGGTGAACTGTTCGTGTGATTTCTTCGGAGGAAACTTATTAATTATCAAAGTTGTGCGTTCGATTATAATGATGTGGACCTTTTCATTGTTGGGTAAAATTATAGTGCCCTTTCAAAACAAAGTATCGGGTTGAAAAGACCTTGTTAATTCAGAGTACCTAGTGTATTACATTTCTCGTAATGGAATTTAAGTGTTACTTGGGGTAATTTCCAAAGAAAAGCAGTGGTGTAAAATTTTTATTATTATTATCATCATCATACCGTAATGATGTTACTGCTGCTCTGAAATTATTTTGGTTTTTAAAAGTAGGGTAATACGTGGGAGATCCAGTAGGGATTACTTGTGCTATGCTGGTTTATTTTAATTTAATATCCTTTATTTTTTGGGGCTTTAAACGTGTTTTGCGTATGATTTTTTCCCTTATGGCCTCCATTGTTTTGGTGCCATTGTTGGTCCTTCCATCGGGATTGGTTCTCCCATGGTTTAACAATTGCTTTTGTTGCCGGGGTAATGGATATTGATTTTGGAATGGAATGATGTTGGTGATGATTTTTATGTTGGGAGACTACCCTGTCTGATGTTGGTTCAGTATTTTTGACACCCCGTTGTGTATTTACTGTTTCTTGGGCACCCCAGTTGCTCTCTTTCCCTTTTCCTTCTATGTTTGTAGTGGTGGGTTTCTTTCCCTTGGTAACTTATTATGAAAAGCACTTAGCATCCCATGACTGGAACTCCCACTGTATTAATGGTTCCCAGTTTGCTGATGTGAAACGGATAGAGAGTAGGCACCTCTCAAGGAATAACGGTGAACCAAGAAGGTTGTATTTTCTAATTTTTAACAAAGTATCCTTTCCAAATGGAATCCTCTGATAAATGATTTGGTGGTTGTTACTAAGTAAACTGGTTGAGGTGATTGTAATACTTCCTGCAGCCTATATCTTTCTTGGCGACTGGCGCTTTGTGTTTTAATTTCTTAATTTTGGTCTGTTTCAAACTCAAGGTACCATTTAATTTACTTTCATTATTTTCTTACCGACCGGCGGTTTCAAATGATTTTTCATTAATTTATCTTTGGGTGTTTCTTGAGTTTAATTGTGTATTTCCTGTGGTTTTAAGTGAGGTCTGCCTCCCTTATTTTACCTAATTTAAATTAATCTCTTTGAATTTTAAAGGCCTCCTTATTTTAATCCTATGTCATCTGATTTTATTTAGTTTCTGGTACCTAAAATGCACTTGCAATGTATGTCAGGAGAATTTCAACGGAGGATAAGGTCAAGAAATTACAAGAAAAATCTACAACATTCGGAGAAGAAGCTATGCAAGAACGAAGAGTGCAAGTTTACGCCTTTACCTAGAAACAACCTGAACCCTCCCTGGGATAAAAGTGTACACGTGTCATTTATGCAACAGTGCGTTTTCGCGAATTGTTGTTCCAGAAAAACACAATTGCATTCACTCGGGGGTGAGACTACACAAATGTACAATTTGTGGTAATATGTTATCATGAAAAAACTACAGATTAACCAATATAATAATGCTCTTCAGGACTTGCTCACCTGATGAGCCAAACTGAGCACTGTCCCTGCATTGCAGGAGGCCATAGCCCTTAGGGGATTCATACGGCTAATTTACTAACATTTACTAACCTAGTTTTTCTAATTTTACTAACTACGAGGATGTCATTCTTTTTGATTTGTTAATCTGAGTTTCATGAATTATATATATTCTTTTTAAAAAAGGAAGTTTTGTCTTTATTTCCACGCAACATTTATTTGACACACTGTCGGTTGGTAGCTTGATCCACCTGTTTTTTTTCTACCACCTGGAGGTAAGTTTGCCTTTACTATGTTCCTTTTGGTGTTTTCTGGGTGTGTAGTGTTTATCACGCTTCCGTTTTGTTCCTTTCAACTGGATCTTTGTCCTGTGTTGTGTTTTTACTGCCAATCAGTTTAGTTGGCACCGGGTAACCTAACTGGTGGGGCAGTTATAACCACTACCGATGTATTGTTGATAAAGATTATCTGTTTCCTTACTCCATCCAGGGATATACTATCTAAGAAAGCCCTTGGGGATGTGCTTTTCTACTGTAGATATCACAGCTCCCACGAATCTCTCATGTCCTATGATTGTTGGTAGTATCTTTCGCTAAACATTGTCAAGGTCATCTGTAAAGGCAGACCAGTTAGCTTTATTGAAGTCGTGGGATAGTTGAAACTAGAGGAATCTGGATTCCAAGCTCATAGAGGGCTGGTCGGTGCTAGCTATGAGGAAAGTCTGTGAGCATTTTCCGGATGATTGGTAAAGATGTATCGTTTTTGTTTCTAGACACAAAGCATAGGTCAGGGCAATACTCTAATCTCCATGCTGTAGATCTAAAAGTACCTCGATCCTTGGCGTGAAAACATGGAAAAGGTCATTAATTTCAACCCAACCCATTACCGCCTCTCCATTGTCGTCGTTCGTTCTATAATTCCACTCCTGATTATGGCTGTTGAAGTCCCCTACATAGACAGCTGGGTGTGGATGCACATCTAAAACTTGACTAAGCCACTTGACATTGGGTGGTTTATAGATATTTGAGACTACAGTGTCACCTATTCGAGTAACGAAGTGTGAATATCCTCGCTTGTACTGGAAGACACAAGTTAGGCATTATCTACTGTGGAGCGTACGTAGGTGGCATTACCATACGCCTGATGATAGGTAGCTCCCGGAAGATATTATCCTGGAATCTTTCCTCTTGTTCTCAACTGCAGCATGAGTTTCTTGGATAACTACTAAGCCAACTTCATAAGAAAGTAGCAGTTTAGACAGCGCTTCACTCTTGGATCGGCTAATGCCTTCTATATTAATTTGGCAAATACGGACAGTAGGTCCCAGTCTCCTAGTAGTAGTAGTAGTAGTAGTAGTAGTAGTTTGGTCCTGAAAAGGACCTTTGTGAAGCCATGTTCATTAATGTTGTATCTTGACCAGGGGAGAACTATGTCTGGTCGTCTTTTCGCTGTTGCTCGCTTAGCACCACCCGGGATCACGTGTAGGGTCTGTCTGTCTGTCTGTCTGTCTGTCTGTCTGTCTGTCTGTCTGTCTGTCTGTCTGTCTGTCTGTCTGTCTGTCTGTCTGTCTGTCTGTCTGTCTGTCTGTCTGTCTGTACACGCATCACGAGAAAATGGCTGAAGAGAATTTGATGAATATCGGTATACAAAGTCGGGTAATATGTCGCTACAATCTAGGCTAAAAATAATCTTATTCACGCTGACTGAAATGGTAGTTTAGGGGAAGGCTAAAATTTAATTCTCAAATATTTATGTTATTAGTGGCCATATCTTAATGAAAATCGGTATACAAAGTCGGGAAATAAATCGCTATAACCTAAGCTATAAATAATTTTATTCACGCTGAGAAAAATGATAGTTTAGGGGAAGGCCTACAATGGAATTCTATAATATTTATGTTATTAGTGGTCCTATCTCAATGAAAATCGGTATGCAAAGTCGGGGAATAAGTCACTATAATCTAGGCCATAAATAATTTTATTCACACTGAACGAAATGCTAGTTTAGGGGTTGGCCTAAAATTTTATTCCCAAATAATTATGTTATTAGTAGTCGTATCGATAAATACTACAATAGATATGTAGTATTATATTTCCGATTATTTATGTCTTATACATTGTTACCATACCGGCTATGATCAGAGACATTCATGAATTTGGATTTTTGTTACTAAGTCCTTATCAGCGCCGAGTCACGAGAAAATGGGTAAACAGGATTTAATGAAAATCGATATGTAAAGTCGGAGAATAAGGAACTAGAGTCTACGCTATAAATAATTTTATAATACGCCCTAATATCATAGAGTCTAAAGAAAACTAAATGTGAAGAACTACAATGTAGAAAGCTCACAAAATTGATCAACAATAACATTACATTGATCATTGTTTGTTGTGATGTGCTTTGTCATCTGTCTACACTCATCTCCGATAGATAGTGTCCGGTTCCATGGATAAATGGTTAGCGTGCTGGTCTTTGGCCATAGGGGTCCTCGGTTCGATTCCCGACAGGGTCGGAAATTTTAACCACCATTGGTTAATTTCTCTGGCACGGGGCCTGGGTGTATGTGTCGTCTTCATCATTTCGTCCTCATCACGACGCGCAGGTCGCTTAAGGGAGTCAACTCAAAAGACCCGCACCTGGCGAGCCGAACATGCCCCGGACATTCCCGGCACTAAAAGCCATACGCCATTTCATTTCCGATAGACAGGATTACTGCTGCGTACCGGGTATTTTTTTAACATTTGCCTTACGTCGCACCGTCACAGTTAGATCTTACGGTGACGATGGGATAGGAAAGGGCTACGAGTGTGAAGGAATTGGCCCTGGCCTTAATCAAGATACAACCCCAGCATATGCCTGGTGTGAAAACTGGAATCACGGAATAACATCTTCAGGGCTGCCGATAATGGGGTTCGAATCCACTGTCTCCCGGATGCAAGCTCACAGCTGCGTGCCCATAACCACACAGCTAACTCGCCCAGTCGTACAAGTGGAACAGTCTGCCTAAATACTGGCGGGAAGTACTTGGGGAGTTAGGTAACTTTCTTCTTTACCATGCCATTCCTCTGTTTCATAAATTTGCCGATACTAAAGGTACGTAAACACACTGACTCATCATAGCATTCGAGATATTCAATCCCTACTCTGAGGCACTGATTGGAATGAGAAGTGTGCATATTTAACGGAATAATAGCAGAGAAGTGTTCACGGCTGTCTGTGGCCTGGTCATTCAAGCTCTGGGACATTATACTGTTAGATCGGCACCGTAGTACTGTTCGAAAGTGAGAAAATATGTAGTTTTTCATTTGATCGAGTATTTTATATGATAACATTGCTTTTTATTGCTACATTCCTACTGACGTTTTTGTAATGACCTATGTTGACTTCAGTTAGGAAAACCACAAAGTCAGTCTTTCTGAGAACCCCGTAGGGAAGCACGGGTACATCAGCTAGTACATTAATATAGAGACCGAAGCTGGATATTTAAACAGAAGCAAAATAACATGCGAGCTGTCCGACATCGTAAACATGAAGCTTCGCTTATTTTAACTGGAGCTTACATGAATCCAGTTGATTTAAAACTTGTTCTACACGCTTTGACACCATAAATATAAATATTACAGCATGTATACAAAACTCAGTGTATTTTAAATACCAGTTTTACAATGTACTCTCAAATAACAGTAAAATGGATGGTCTCATCATGAAATTTCAGAATGTCTAATCTGCAATATTATAACGTCTCTTAAGTATTTATATAGGATGTAATAAACCTATGAGGGATCTTCCAAGATTCAGCATACAATCTATATGTATACTGATTCAGAGTTCCTATAAATTTAAATCAAAATTTGTAATCATTGATTTTCTCCAAAGTTGGACAGTTATTCATGTACCGTCACGCGGGGAACACCATAGCGTACCTTATATGCGAGTAGTACTACTATACTAGGTACACAATAGGTTTGTGATTAGCAGCAACAGATGGTGAGTCGGTATGGGTCTTACAGTACCGTGATTAGTTCCACTATATGCGGAAAACCACGGGCTTACGTTGCCTGTGATTAGTACCATTGTGAGAAACACCACGAATCTGGGCGTTGCTTGTGATTAGAACCACTATACGAGCGACACCGTGAGTCTGCGTTGCCTGTGATTAGTATCCACTATGTGAGGAACACCGCGGGATAGTTCGAGTCCTTCTGATTAGTATACCTTGAGAGTTACACCATGGGTTTGCCTATGAGTGGGGCCGTAATGTGAGGAACACTATAGGTCTGAATTTTTTGTGCGTATTGCATTACCTTTGAGTAGTACCAAATTGTGTGGAACACCGCAAATCTACATTACTCACGATTACTAACGTTACTTGAGAAATATCATGGTTCTTACATTCCTAGCGGTAAGTACCATTATGTGGGGCCGTTGACTTGGATTTTGAAACCCTCTGGACAACAAGCACCATTGATTCAGGATTGTGCTTCAGAAGCAGCCTCTTGGTCAGTATACACTATTGTTTTATGATAGTTTCTCCTCTCTTACCATTAGGGGCAGGTGACCTAGATGTTAGGCCCGTTTAAGTAACTAGCATCATCATAATCATTATCATCATCTTACTGAGCAAGTGGATGCGTGGTTATGGTCAAGTGGTTGTCTCCTTGCATTTGGGAGATAGTGAGTTCGAACCCCAATGTCGGCAGCCACGAAGATGTTTTCCGTTGTTTCTCATTTCCAAACGATGGAAATGTTTGAGGTGTACCTTAATTAAAGCCGCGGCCACTTCTTCCTAGCCGTTTCCGATCCCATTGTCGCCATAAGACCTCACAGCAGATTCCAGGGAATTACTGGACAGATTATGTGTTTTGGAATACTTCTCCGTAAAAGAAAAATCAGTCTTTTGAAGTCAAGAACAACAGGATTCATGGGGAGAAGAATAATTACAATGAAATTCCACTCATAGATGTGGGAACTGCAGTATTATGGAGCTCTAGGGATTAATAGCGAGGCCGATAACCTCAGATATTAGGCCCCTTTAAGTAACAAGCATCATCATCATCATCATCATCATCATCATCATCATCATCATCATCTTTTTTCTTGCTAGGGGCTTTACGTCGCACCGACACAGATAGGTCTTATGGCGACGATGGGATGGGAAAGGCCTAGGAGTTGGAAGGAAGCGGCCGTGGCCTTAATTAAGGTAGAGCCCCAGCATTTGCCTGGTGTGAAAATGGGAAACCACGGAAAACCATCTTCAGGGCTGCCGATAGTGGGATTCGAACCTACTATCTCCCGGATGCAAGCTCACAGTCGCGCGCCTCTACGCGCTCGGCCAACTCGCCCGGTGTCATCATCATCAGGGATTAATCAATTAGTCTTGAAATGATAAATTATAATGAGAAGGACTGCAGCTGCTATCCTCATATTCTGGTCAATGGTGATGAGTAAGTTGAGTGGATTGTAATAACTGAGGGAGCGTTACGAGCAGATTTCCTGTTTGTGTAACGTAACTAAAAATTTCCGTGGGAGGAACGGATAGTTACGGTACAGTGATTTGGAGAAGGCTTATGACAAAGTAATAAAATAATAGATATTGGCCACAGAGGGAGGTTATGGAATCAGAGGTAGACAGTAGGTGGCTGTGCCGAAGCTGGCACGTAATACAAATATTATTATTAGTCTGCAAGAATGTTGCAAAACCACTGTGGCCCTGCAACAACGATGCAAGTCTATTGTCCTTTTGAAATAAAGAGGTCTGTTGATGTTTAAGGTCAATTTTTACGTTGCACTGCAGGTCTATATTTCTTTTCAAGATAATAGGTCTATTCTTTTATGTATAATGTATATCCTGCAATAATCTTGCAAGAATTTTGTTCTTTTCAAAGCAATAAGTCTATTCTTGTTTTTTGTGTATAATTCTTTAGATCTATTGTTTCATTTGCGGGCCCCGCGGTGTAGGGGTAGCGTGCCTGCTTCTAACCCGGAGGCCCCGTGTTCGACTCCCGGCCTGGTCAGGGACTTTTACCTGCATCTGATGGCTGGTTCAAGGTCCACTCAGCCTACGTGATTACAATTGAGGAGGTATCTGACGGTGAGATAACGGTCCCGGTCTAGGGAGGACCCGTCGAGCTGACCACACGACACCTCATAATCTGCAGGCTTTCGGGCTGAGCAGCGGTCGCTTGGTAGGCCATGGTCCTTCGGGGCTGTTGCGTCATGGGGATTTTTAATTATTTTATTTTGTACTATTGTTTGCCTGCAACAATGTTGCAAATCTAGTGCGTCAAGTGCTAATTACAGGTACAGTGGGATAGATCATGTGCAGGTTGCAGGTTGACAGTCTCCATCGTGCCAGTGGCGTTCAAAATGCTTAGCAGCCATGTACGCAAGTATAGGCCATATGCGGCATGTGTCGACAAGGTGGGTCACCTTGCTGGGGTTGGCATAGAGCTTTGGTAGGTCGTGTGTGACTCCACAGTAAAGCATTCGCTCAGGTTTCGAACCTACCGTAGTATAATAATAAAATAATAATAATAATTGTACCGGGAGGTACACGTCAAGCTCCAGCATTTAAATAAACGCTATCTAGCACATAAAAATTGAAACAACTAGTGCAAGAAGTTGGGACATTGACTAAAACATGTCACTATTAAAGTGATAAAGGAAGGTGTTATTTTATGGTTTCCTAAACTGACTGGACTTCTTTTGTTTTTTGAGTGTATCAGAGTTTACAACAGCGATTTCAAGAAGTTTGGACTTTTCTCCATAGATGTCTCTATTAAGGAACTTATGTCATGCACTCTGGTGCAAAGTGGAATAAATAGAAATTTGTGTTAAGTGTTGGGGCGGGGGCTCAACCTTTGGCAGGAAGAACATCAGATAAGGTAATGGCCACCAGTTTCTAACTCAGTAGTTATCTCCGCAAGCCGACTCGAGGGGAAGGTTCCTGTCTTTAACTATGTAACAGTCAATTTCCTAACATGTAAACTTCTCTTTCTTCTCATGTAAAAGTTCAATGAATTCATAAGTACTTAAACTGAAAAACCGGGAATAGAGAGTGCGTTACCCTCTCGAGTTCCCCTTCAATTTATCCCGAGGTGACTATGATTTTGTAACCATTTCGTTTGTAAATTGTAGCTTAACTCGTCCATCAAGTCATCTTAGTAGTGTGGGATTAGCTTCTGCATCGTCGGGTCACTGGCCAAAGTAGCATATTAATCTTTGATTTCAAGGAGCGCAAGTTTCAGTCTCCATACATTTTGATTTTTTGGGCCACTAACTTTAACCTGTACCTTTCAACAATGGCCCGGTGGACTGGGTACTCAATACCCCAGTAACATTCCTTTCATGTAAAGTGAAAAGACTACCAATATGGTATTGTAAATTCTAGGTTATGCTTAGAAAGGCCTGAAATTGTAATTTTATTGAGCGAAGACTTTCCAATCTCCAGTGTAAAAGGTGAAAGTTGCCTTGCGTAGGCGGTTAGGGTTTGGGAGCGCGGCCTCCTTGGTTGAAGTATAGAGCATCGAGGCTCTTTTGTAATGTAATATATTGCAACCTTACCACCCCCGCCATTGCCCCATAGAACCGCACGACAGCATGATAATCCCCGTAATATTGGGCTACCGCCATATAGCACCATACGCCAAGGCGTTCGGTGGTATGGGACCTTTTTAGTCTAGAGTCAAATGCCACCTCATCTAGGAAAAACGAAAAAAAGATAATCTTCAAAATGATGGGTGAGCAAAAACTCTTTCGACCGTGCAACGATCAACTGCACTTCTCCGTTGCATAGAATCAAACCAACGGCCTCCCAGGGCTACCGTGCGTTCGCGACAAAAAATCAAAATATAACATATAACTATCTTAAAGGCATGAATGAACGGAAGGAAATTTAGGATGCAATGTTTTCCGGCAAAATGACAGCAAACAAATGTTTAATTACCTATTTATTAATCCTTGATAAATATAATTAATTAAAATTTACCCTGAATAATTATAATATAATCATAATAGAATATACAATGTCCGATGGACTAAATACAAAATTTTGAAATATCGAAGTTGATCTCTCCATTCCCTCTTTGACATGACGATAAGTATTACATTGAAATTGGTATAAAAATATTTTTTTAAAAATCAGAAATATCCTTTTAAATGCGACGGTTATCATTACGAACTGTCTTCACTATTAGAAGAAACAATTATCTATACAACAACAAAAAATCGAAGATAACTTGGAGTGGTCGCCTAACTAATTAATTATAAATCAAAATAAGTAAACAAAGCGAACACTAGTCGATAAAATCATAATAAAAATGACTGATGTCGGGTCCTGGAATCGAACCCACATCACAATGAATCCAATGACAAAATAACGAGATAGAGCTCGTTTTGTCATCCAAATAAAAAAGTAAAACACAACTTAAAGAGCGTATATTAAAAAACATATTTCAAAAGGAACTATAAACAATATACGCATGCAACTGGCTGTATAATGAAAAAAAAATGTGTGACAAAGAAAAATCCAAGGTCTGCATCAGAGTGTCGTGTACCGACCTCCCACGGACTCGAACCGGCGGACTGCCAGGTGGAAGGCAGCCGGGGTTCGCAGCCGAGTCTTGAGCTCAAGGTGTCAGAGGAGATTAATTAGTGTTAGAATGATGATCAAAGACAGGAGACACCTTGTAGCATTAAGGTAATTGAATAATAATTATAGTCAGATTTAGTTACTGTAAGAAAAGGGAAATATTTCAAGAAGTTACATGTAGTGGAGAGAGTTTGCGAAGTGCGCTTACACAAGTGTTGACTAAGAGCGGAGACTTGTTGATCACAACAAGATATTTACTGTGTATCGACAAACAGAGCTAGTATGCCAGCGGGCCAGGCGGCCCGCCCGATGCCCGACAAAGGAACAAAGCTGAGTACACGGCCAGTCAAGGCCATTACAGATGCGCTTTAGGAAAACAAGGAAGGATGAGGACAAAGTGAGACAGAAGACAGTAGTGCCTAGGTAGCAGCACTTACTGTGACAACTATTGAGAATAGCCACTTGAGGGAGCCACTGACAAGATGATCAGTTTGGCAATGCCCGTAAGACCCAACCCCTTGGTAGGAGGTAGGGATAGAACTTTGAGTTTAGGAGCGGAGATATAACCCCTGGCCAAGATGGCGCGGGGCCTTCTTCCAGCCAGTAGTTCGTACTTGACAGAACGAGATTCTTTTCGAGCATAGCCCAAGTGCCGCAGGGCAAGATTAAGATAGACGCGTAGTAGAACAGTAGGCGCGTGGAACAAGCTCGCTCTCTCTATAGATCATTACATTCAGACTTGTAAATATACTGTACATAGTAGTTTTAGTTGTCCTCAGTAATAAAGGACAGAGAAATAATTTCATCTTTTATTTCGGGAGTGCGGGACGAGTCATACCTACAAATTACCTCCCTACATTCCGCTCGGCAGGTCAGGTAATACTTCAACATCCAACTGCCTGGTGACCAACCTACGAGAACGTCTCTCAGGACAGGTAGGTCACGACAGGCAGGTATAAAAATTTGGTGTCAGGTAGTGCAGGGTCCCGAGTTCGATTCTCGAACAGTGTCAACTCACCGAAATAACGTGAGAGAACCGCGACTTCGTAGAAGATTGTCCGTAAGAGAACCGCGACTTCGCAGAAGATTTCCGTGTGAGAAAATCGCGACTTCGCAGAAGATTGTCCGAACCGCGCTACCGCGTACTTTCGTTCGTGTGCCGCGCATCGTAGAAGAGGAGCATCACTACCACAGCCCAGCAGTGAAGCACCATTGAAGATTAAGGTAAGCTGAATATTATTTCAAATGGCACGACAGAATAGTTCAGTACCAGCAGACCAAGGGACTGAGATGCTTGACGAGGTGGAATCAGTAAGTATGAGTGGGCCTTTTGTTACAGTAGTAGAAGGACATCGCCTCATTGGACGAGAGTTTGATGGCAGTCAACCAGATAGATTGCATGAGTTCATAGCTAACGTAGATGCTGCTGTTCGTATGATTAAGGATGACGATCAAGAGTTGTTTTTCAAGTACATTTTAACTAAGGTTACGGGCAGAGCCCGAGATAAGTTGTTGTACAGACGTGATATACATAATTGGGAGAAAGACAAGCGGGCATTGATAGAATATTATGGCCAGCAAGGCACGTTAGATTTGTACATTTGTCAAATGTTCCAAACAGCGTAGGACTCGCGAGAATCAGTCGCACTTTGGGCGCACAAAATAGAAACATTGTCAGCTTCTTTTAGAGAGGCAATACTTGAAGGCGAATTAGAGGAAGATCGCGATGCACAATTGCAAATAACAAGAAAAATATGTGCTGCTAGTTTCATACAAGGGTTAGCCAACCCTCGAATACAAGCTAGGGTACAGTGAGAAAAAGGCATTACTTTTGAGAGGGCAGTTGCACTTGCTCAACAGGAAGAAACCGTAATAATGTCAAAGAAGGCACGAGAGGGCCTACAACACAAACAAAGTTCAGGGTTTAGCAAGCGCAGAGAAGATCAGGAGCGCAGTGCAGTACCAAAGTGGCATACTAAGCCAACACATGCTAGGGAGCGCAGTGCAGCACCACAGTGGCATACTAAGCCAACACATGCTAGTGTTAGGGTGGTCTGCTACAATTGTAGCAAGGAAGGCCACATAGCAAAGAACTGTAAGAACACAGGAACGCAGGGGGTTCACACCACACAGACCGCTAGTTCCAATACAGCTACAGGGGACACCTTCAGTAAATTAAAATGCCGCTATTGTGGGAAGACAGGGCACATTGAACGTGACTGTAGAAAGAAACAGAGGGACAAGAAACAGAGGTACGAGAAACAGTGCGCATAGTACGCACACAACCAAACACAGTGACAGGTGAAAACAGAACTTGTTATCGTTGCGGCCGAAAAGGTCACATACAGGTGAATTGTCTACAAGGTGCACGCACACAAAGTGCACACACACAAGGTGCACGCACTCAAGGTGCACGCACACAAGGTGCACGCACTCAAGGTGCACACACTCCGGTGATGCTTACGGATAACCGTAGGTGCTATTCGTGTGGCCAACAGGGCCACATTCAGAGGAATTGTCGAAAAGCCCAAGGCAAGTCCACGGGCAACAGGGCCATGAAAGGCCAAACTCAGAGTGATCGCATAGGGGGCAAGGCCGTAAGATACCGAGCCCAATGCGAACATTGTGATAGGTGGTCACATCGAACCCAAGACTGTTGGTTCAAAAAGAAGGGCGGCAGTACGCAAGCCGCGAAAGCCTCCGCGGCTCAGGCGGCAAACTAGAACGGGCCCGTAGCAAGGGGACAGTTACGGAGGCCCGCAGACCAGAAGGTCCCAAGAATTCTGCCGTACAAGGCACGGTGCTGATTCAGGTCGCAAACCAAGGAAGACCGTTGAGCTTTTTAGTAGATACTGGGTCCGATATCAGCCTAGTAAAGAGGCAATCGGTACCCAAGGAATGCCTGATTGACGGCAGCAAATCAATTGAATTAGCAGGTGTAAGAAAGGGAATAATTTACACCCAGGGTACTGTACGTTTTGCCATTGGTAACACAAGTCACACGTTTCATGTGGTAGGGAGTGATTTCCAATTAACACAGGATGGTATAGTTGGGCAAGACCTCCTGACAGATAGCGTGATCGACTACAAGGAGGGTCATGTCACCATAAGAGGGCGACAATACCCTATGGGGGCACGAGAGACGAAGGTGATCCGTCTCGAACCAAGGACCCAGAAGGTCGTTGTTATAGAAGTAGATCGAAATCTACCTTTAGGAATTATTGAGAAGGAAGAGGTGATACCAGGGGTGTACCTCGCAGGGTGCCTAACCAAGTCAGAGCGCCACGAAGCAGTGGTTAGCATGATGAATACCACTGAAAAGGCAGTGACTTTACACAGTCCACGAGTGCACATACAGGAGGTAGATAAGACCTGCCTAGCACAAGTGCGAAAGGTAGAGCAGAACAGTAGAGTGGCAAACGGAGAACCGGCCACCCAGAAGCCCAGATCACAGCGGGTGATAGACTGTTTGCGAGTTGATCACCTCACGCAGGTAGATAAGGAAGGGATATACGCCATCTGTGCTGAGTACAATGATATCTTCCATCTTGAGGGAGATAAACTAACTCACACTGACGTACTACAGCATGAGATCCCTACACTCCAAGATCAACCTCCAATCAATGTACGACCGTATAGACTTCCCGAAGCACAGAAAGGGGAAATACAAGCTCAGAGAGACAAGATGCTGAATGATGAAATTATCACACCTAGCACATCAGCCTGGAATGCGCCATTACTTTTAATTCCGAAGAAATTAGACGCCTCAGGGAAACAAAAATGGAGGGTCGTGATCGACTTTAGAAAATTGAACGAGATAACGATAGGAACCAGTTATCCCCTGCCATTAATTTCAGAACTGTTAGACGCCCTTGGAAAGGCGAGATACTTTTCAACTTTAGATCTCGCGAGTGGCTATCACCAGGTGTTGTTGAAGCCTGAAGACAGGCCAAAGACAGCATTCTCTGCGCTAGGACGCAAGTACGAATTCAGGAAAATGCCCATGGGTTTGATGGCCGCGCCAGCCACGTTTACGAGGCTGATGAACAATGTGCTCACAGGGCTAACGGGTATAAAATGTCTGTGTTACCTGGATGACGTCATTGTGTACGGGAGTTCAATCCAGGAGCACAACGCGAAGCTAAGGGACGTATTTCAAAGGCTGAGAGAGAACACGCTGAAACTCCAGCCAGATAAGTGTGAATTCCTAAGAAACGAAGTAGCGTTCCTAGGGCATGTAATCACTGACGAAGGTGTCTTACCAGACCCACGTAAAGTACAGGCCGTTAAGTACTTTCCGAGGCCGACCACTAGCCGCCAGATCAAGCAGTTCTGCGGACTGAGTGGGTACTATAGGAAGTTCATGCCTAACTACAGCAAAATCGCGAAACCGCTGTATCAGTTAGTGAAGAAGGACGTTCCCTTTGTATGGGGAGACGATCAGGAACAAGCGTTCCAGACACTAAAGCAAAAGCTAATTGAGGAACCTATATTGCAGTATCCGGATTTTGAAAAACCATTCGTTGTTACCACTGATGCGAGCAACGAAGCGGTTGGGGCAGTATTGTCACAAGGACCTATCGGGAAAGACCTTCCAATAGCCTATGCAAGTAGAACGCTTAACAAAGCAGAAATGAATTACAGCGTAACTGAGAAAGAATTGTTGGCAATAGTGTGGGCAGTAAAGTATTTCAGACCATATTTGTTTGGTAGAAAATTCACTGTTGTGACAGACCATAAGCCGTTGAAGTGGGTCTTCAACGTGCAAGATACGTCTTCACGCCTGCTAAAGTTCAGACTGAAGCTGGCGGAATACGACTTCGACGTCGTATATAAGCAGGGCAAACAGAACTGCAATGCAGATGCCCTGAGTAGGAATCCCACTGAACCCAAGTGCCAAGCGCGAGTGGTTAGCTCGGCTCAGCACAGGTCTCACTCAGAGACAACAGTAGAAACTCAGGCCTCAGACGAGAATAGAGAGGAGGTACTGTCTTCAAAACCCGAGGACGCAAAGGCAGAGGGAATTGAAGAGGACGGTAGCGAGGTTTCCGAGGACGCTAACGCAGAGGAGGTCTCGCCCGAAGGTAGCTCATCTGAGGAAGAGCACGAATTAGGCGAAGATGAAAAGCTAGCCATTTTGAAAGAATGTCATGATTCTTTGGTGGGAGGCCACCAAGGAATAGCGCGCACGTACGCCAGGGTACGTGAACGAATTCAGTGGAAGGGCATGAAAGGGGACATTGAGCGCTATGTACGCACATGTCCCTCCTGCCGAAAGAATAAAGGGACCAGACCAGACGTCAGGGCTCCCATGAGAATCACGGATACCCCGAACACAGTCTTTGAGAAGATATCCCTAGACGTAGTTGGACCTCTTCCGTTGACAGAGGCAGGAAACAGGTACATACTGACATGCCAAGATCAGCTGTCAAAGTACCTAGTAGCGAGTGCCATGCCTAATCAGGAGGCAGAAACCGTGGCGTGGACGCTAATCAATAACGTAATAAGTATCTACGGGATACCAGAGCAGATTCTCACTGACCAGGGTAGTAATTTCATGAGTGATGTGTTTAAGACGCTGTGTAAAACGCTGCGCATTCGGAAAACACACACTACGGCCTTCAGGCCACAATCGAACGGTAGCATAGAAAGATCCCATAAGGTGCTCACGGAGTACCTAAGGCATTATGTCTTCTCAGGGGAGCAGAATGACTGGGACAAGTATTTGCCTACAGCTAGCTTTGCGTATAATACCACAAAGAGCACAAGTACAGGGTTCACACCCTACGAATTAATTTTTGGAAGGAAGGCAAATATCATAGGTGTGCTGCAAAAGCCACCTGAAATGAATTACAATGAACACCAGAACGTGGTGGAGGAACTGACGGCACAGCTTAGGCGAAATCACGAGGCCGCCAGAAAGACCTTAATAGAGCGAAATGAATTAGAGAAACAACACTACGACAAAAAGCAAAATGAGGTCACCTTTCAGGTATGTGATAAGGTTCTCTTGCACAATGACGCATTGCGAAGAGGAAAATCCAGAAAGCTAAGCCCAACATTCGAAGGTCCTTACGAGATAGTATATGTTTCAGGGGTGAATTGCACCCTACAGATGAACAAGAATGGAAAAAGGGTTAAGGTACATAAGAATCGTTTGAAATTATACTTGTAGATGAGTGAAGCGAGAACTGTGAAGCGAATGTATTCACAGATAAAAGGGTAACACATATCCGTCTTTACCTTGCAGGTAGACAGCAGATATGGCGCGAATGCTAGGATTGTTGTCCATCGTAGTAGCAATGATAGTCGTGACGTCACATCGCTACAGAATAGCCGGAGAAGTACTGGATGTCAAGGTGACACCATATGAGAGTACTCCAGGGGCATACTTCGACAATCAGGGTGAGATACAGTTATACCATACGGAATGGACATTAGTTACCTATGTAAACCTGAATAAATTAAGTGATGTATTTTCAAATGTCAAGAGACACATACACTGGACTCAAATAATATGTAAACATTTAGAAAGAAGTACTAACCTAACATGTCAACAGGATGTTAAAATGCTAAGTGCACAATTAGATAGAATTAAGGAATCGAAGGAATTAATTACGAGGATTACTAAACCAATAGGGGAATCGGATAACACTAGGCGAAAACGAGGCCTAATTAATGCAGTAGGTTCCATCGCAAAGGCGTTATTTGGAACATTAAGTCAAGAGGATGCCGATAAATATGACTCAAAAATTAGTGAGTTAGAGCAGGAACAGCTTTCAATTGTGAAAATTGCAAAAGACCAGATGATAGTAGTAAAATCAACATTGCAATCTATGAACAGCACCATTTACGATGTCACAGCCAATGAGCAGAGATTAACTCAAAACATTGCAGAAATTAGATCATATCTTGCCAATAGCACGCTTCAGATTACAGAAGCACTTAAGCAAGTAGAATTGGAAAACTCAGTGAATAGGCATTTAATTGAGATTGAAGGCCTTCTCATACAACTGTATGAGCATTACAGTGTTGTATTATCCGGTATAATGAATGCTCAGGTAGGAGTCATTCAGGTGCAAATAATTTCACCAGATGATATTATTAAAGGTTATAAGAAAGACAGGGAGATTTCCCTAAAGGATTGTCCTTGCCATTTGATTTAAAATCAGCTTACGGCTACTTGATTTACAAAGTAGCCACAGTGGAAGAGTTCGCTAACAAAAATTATCTAGTGTACGTCATCAAGACACCCCTTACAGATAGGGTAACTTATACAATGTTTCACATGATTCCATTCCCCACGTATATGAAGAGTAATCCACACCATTTTGTTTATCTTCAAGAGACCAAGGACTATATCCTTATGGACAAAGAAAAAAACTTATGTTCAGTTAGACAAGGATCAGGTAAAACAATGTAAGGTAGTAACACCCAGTTGGAAACTATGTCATGTTAAATTCCCCATTAATGCAGTGTACACTCAAAAGAGTTGTGCAGTCCAGCTTATCTTAGGAGTTAGTCAGATTCCAGATGATTGTGATAAAAGAGTACTTCCCGTTCAACAGCTCATGTGGATACCGATCAGAGCTAACAGATATATATACGTATCCCCAGAATAAGTTAAAGTAACATGTATGTGTAAGGATACCACCAGTGATATCAGGTTAACAGGCACTGGTATTCTTGTTTTAAGTGCAGGTTGCACAGTATATGGGCCACATAGTAAAATACAAGGTGTAGGTGAAGTGAACACTACACAAAGTAAAGACTTTGTACCAGAAGTCACACTTGATTATGACTGTTGTGAACAGATAGGTAGTGAAATCAAGTTAGAACAGATACCCGAAATGAATAAGTTGTCCTTAAATAATTTGCTAAATCACATTAACGATTTACAATGGGCCACCCATAAGACACAAGAAGTGGAAGATATGGTGAGACAAAAAGAAGAACTGCAAAGACAAATGGTCTATCAGCATATTAATGTGTACAGATATATTGTGTGGATAGTTGTTGGTATCATAAGTTTAATTTTAATTTGTTACTGTTGTAATTGTTGTTGTCCGAAACTAGGGTTTCCAACAAAAAGATGGTTTGAAGACGCACGGGCTCATTGCCCTAATATAAGTATAAAACAGACGGCAATCACGAAGGGAGATAAGGTTAAGATTTCAGATGAGGATTTAACCATATTCCAACGTCCCAGGCGGATCCGGGGACGCCCGGAGATGTCTGAGGAGATCATGGAATTACACTCCAGGCCTGCTGGGGGACGCCCTAGTACGCCTGTGAGATCTATAGAAGCAATAGAAATAGATACAAGTGTTAATCAAAGTAGAGAACAACCTTCCCCTTCACCACAGGGTCGCCGATCCGTACGTACCGGCAACATCAGAGTATAAATATTGTAGGACAGAAATGGACGCAACGTATGGTTGCATCCATTTCTTCCCTAAGGGGGAGATGTCGTGTACCGACCTCCCACGGACTCGAACCGGCGGACTGCCAGGTGGAAGGCAGCCGGGGTTCGCAGCTGAGTCTTGAGCTCAAGGTGTCAGAGGAGATTAATTAGTGTCAGAATGATGATCAAAGACAGGAGACACCTTGTAGCATTAAGGTAATTGAATAATAATTATAGTCAGATTTAGTTACTGTAAGAAAAGGGAAATATTTCAAGAAGTTACATGTAGTGGAGAGAGTTTGCGAAGTGCGCTTACACAAGTGTTGACTAAGAGCGGAGACTTGTTGATCACAACAAGATATTTACTGTGTATCGACAAACAGAGCAAGTATGCCAGCGGGCCAGGCGGCCCGCCCGATGCCCGACAAAGGAACAAAGCTGAGTACACGGCCAGTCAAGGCCATTACAGATGCGCTTTAGGAAAACAAGGAAGGATGAGGACAAAGTGAGACAGAAGACAGTAGTGCCTAGGTAGCAGCACTTACTGTGACAACTATTGAGAATAGCCACTTGAGGGAGCCACTGACAAGATGATCAGTTTGGCAATGCCCGTAAGACCCAACCCCTTGGTAGGAGGTAGGGATAGAACTTTGAGTTTAGGAGCGGAGATATAACCCCTGGCCAAGATGGCGCGGGGCCTTCTTCCAGCCAGTAGTTCGTACTTGACAGAACGAGATTCTTTTCGAGCATAGCCCAAGTGCCGCAGGGCAAGATTAAGATAGACGCGTAGTAGAACAGTAGGCGCGTGGAACAAGCTCGCTCTCTCTATAGATCATTACATTCAGACTTGTAAATATACTGTACATAGTAGTTTTAGTTGTCCTCAGTAATAAAGGACAGAGAAATAATTTCATCTTTTATTTCGGGAGTTGCGGGACGAGTCATACCTACAAATTACCTCCCTACATTCCGCTCGGCAGGTCAGGTAATACTTCAACATCCAACTGCCTGGTGACCAACCTACGAGAACGTCTCTCAGGACAGGTAGGTCACGACAAGAGTTCCAACCAATGATCACTAGGATGACATCGACATACGGGTCAATAAAAAACTCCATTTCTCAGTTATTCATAATGTCAACAAATGAATAATAGTACTGGCGTTCCAGTTATTTAATTTCTTTATAGAAATCAATATGAAAGAGTAAAATAATCCTTTAAAATATAATCGGTTTTGTGCGCACTTCCCTGCATTCAGTCTTAGTGGACAGGCTTGAACAATACACCTGGCAGTGACCCTTTACAAAGGGACGAGCTAACTCGCTCCCCTCTGAATCGTAAATCCTACAATGTCCAGCCACAGCAAGTAATGGCCGGGCGTGACAGAACATTTCTTGTCAACAGCTCAAGGCGAGACCAAATCGTCTCACTTAGAATCCATCATTGGTAAATAATCTCATTTCAACTGATATCCTCCTATCATATTCCAATGCTCCACTGGCTTATTAATTCATTGCCCTATCACAATTCTTTAATTTAATTTCAAGCCACTATTCGTCTTCTCAATTTCACATCCATAGACATAGAATGACCGAGTTCACATCCATCCAATTACAGAAATTATCACAGCCTATGTTTTCGTACAGTTTAAACTCAGACAAAAAATATAATACGGATTTAAACATATCCATAATGTTATTCTCATACAGAGAAAGGGAAATATTTGACATTAAAGGAAAACACTAATCTCAATGGGAGGGCGTTTGTTCGTTGTCCAGGCTTGTCACAAGTTACGCATATAATTAATACAGCTATCTACATATTATTATCATGCAAATTACGTGAAAATAAGAGTGCCTTCCTATCTTCATGGTATAAGCCGATAGTTCATTTTGAAGACACAGTCACCATGCAGTACCACAATAGGCTTGAATATCCCGTAAATAAAATATACATATCACGGTTTGGGATCAATAATAATACAAATCTACATTTTTCCACCTAACCTGAGCACTCTCAGACTAACTAATATTTTTCCATTAAATCACGTACATGCATTACATTAGATATATTTTTCAGGCCCATGTAATAGACTTTCAATTCCACCTAGATGAATATGAACGATATGAAGACCGCTCACAAGTTCTCTCTCTAATTCAAGAATACATGCAATTTACATTTCTAACCTAATTTATGTGATCTACTTATTACATAACCGTGCATTTATTTAGATAAACTTTTACATTTTTGTACATATCGTTATGTCGTGAAATCCGTGGCTCGGGCCTAGGGAAAGGCCCTTATCGTCGTTTAACCTCTCATAGCGCTCACGTGGGTCTCAGGTTCAAATCCACTGCTATTCCTGCTGAGCACGTTCATAATCCCGGGTCCTCTTCTGCACTATAACAACTTTAATGATGTTGACATATGTTGCGACACTTTAAAAAATACTGTAACACAGTTCTTGCGGTCACATTACTTAAACACTTTGAATACTATCATTTGTATAAAAATGTAATAGTCTCGAAGATGCCAAATGTATATCTTCACTCTCAAATACAGGTAAGGTCAGAACACCAGCAAACCGTGGGTATGCCTTGAATCTTTCGCGTCAAGTGGATGTTGTGTCAACATGCCCGCCCTTTTTATAACCTAAGACCTACACGCCCAATAGACGGCGGTCAGTCCGCACCATTTTTTTAATTAATGGTTCTACATGTTGTATGACATCGGTAATTCGCTCAAATGTGTGACTCAGATTCTTAAGTCCTCTAGTTATGTGCGGAACTTTTATCGATCGGCCGTTTCTTTAAAATTTATTATCAAAATGATGCCCCTACAGAATCCCCCGTGAGGGATCTGCGTACATAGTGAGCGTGCTGACGCTATAGTTGTTATATAATCCAATGATCGCGTATTTTTTCACACGTTAATATTTTATAAACAACTCGAATTTTGGCAGAGGTCTATTATGAAACCGTATGACATCCCGAGTTTTCCCATACTAATTGTTATGCATATCTCGAAATCATATCATACATATGAAGCTTGCAAGTTGGCATCGCCGCGTTTCGGCCATTTTCTCAGCGGGTGGAGGTATTAGTATTGATTTTCTTTCCTTGTCATTTTTCGTCTCTCTCTCTCTCTCTATCTGGGGATTCCTTCAGTTACGACGGAGTCGTGTTTACCAAGTTAGAAGGGTTGTGTAAGCATGTGCAACCTAATGCAACTTTCTGTAATATGTACAAGGGAGCTTAACAAAAGTTTTTCACTGCCTAGAATAATTAATAAATAAATATGTACGTGACCGATACGGTCAAAATATATATTTGTGTAATATTGAGTGGTGCCTTTGGAAGGCCGTATCTTGTAACCGCTGGAGCAAAGTGCTCTTCAGAATTGTAATTTAGAATTTCCTGTGAAACAAATTAGGAGATTCGTCTCCTTGCCTACCTAACTAAACGCATCATTAGTGATGTTGGGACCTTTGTAAATTATGAGCTTGAAGTTCAAACCGTAACTAATCTATTCTTGCATTTTCTGCTTTTCTATTTTGTACAAAACTACCTCTGTACCTTAAATCTTAAATATTACGTTTATTTTAAAGTTTTAATTAAACTTTGACTATCGTAGATAGACTCTTTTCCCACCAGCACCTTATTTCAGCTCTGCGTTCCACAGAATACCCAGGAATAATAATAATAATAATAATAATAATAATAATAATAATAATAATAATAATAATTCCGTGTGGCTATTTCTAGTCGAGTGCAGCCCTTGTAATGCAGACTCTCCGCCGAGGGTGGGCGGCATCTGCCATGTGTAGGTAATTGCGCGTTATTGTGGAGGAGGATAGTGTTATGTATGGTGTGTGATTTGCAGGGATGTTGGGGACAGCAAAAACACCCAGCCTCCGAGCCTTTACAATTAACGAATGAAGGTTAAAATCCCAGAATCGGCCGGGAATCGAACCCGGCACCATCTGAACCGAAGGCCAGTACTCTGACCATTCACCAACGTGTGGGGCACCTACCGTAGTGTGCATCATGCAGTTTCCAAACCAGTTGAACTTAGGGGGTGAACGAGACAATGGTTATTTGGGATGGGTGTTAATGAACATTTACTGGACTGAATTCTGAGTCATATTGCCAAGCTGCGTGAGCGTTAATCACAGCCCGGTGTTGACGTCGTGAGGTACGTTTGAGTCAAACATGCGTTTAAGGAGAAGAAGAAGGTAGTGTCAACAGCTTACCGAGTTCGAAAGAGGCCTGCAATGGGCCTACAAGAAGGTGGATGTTCTTTCCGCAGAAAGGTTTGGCAGGGATGTATCCACCACGCATCGGTGCTGGCAATAACGGTCGCGGGAAGGCACTGTCTCAAGAATACATGGGCTACTGCGGAGCAGGAAGAACACCATAAAGGCCGCGTATCTCTGATGGATCTGCAGCAGCCAATAGAGCTTCAGTTGGCACCAGAATGAATTGTAGCAAATGGAATACTTGAAGGACAGCTCCGAGCCAGACGCCACTAACTCCGAATCACTGCCATTTGAGATTTCAGTGGTATCAAGCTACAGCTTAGGGGGGGCGGAATGGAGATCCGTTTCTGTCTTGGTGCCAGTGATGGCTGTAGCTTGGTAAGGAGGGGTCCAGGCGAGCGCTTAGAAACAAGTTGTCTGCGGCGTCGACATACAGGATATACACCGAGAGTTATGGCATGGGGAGCGATTTCCTTCGACTGCAGGAACACTCTCGTAATTATCCCAAGAATCTTGGCAGTGGATTTCTACATGAGTCTGGTGATTGAACCCGTTGTGCTGCCAGTCATTCGCAGTATTCAAGAGGGTGTTTTCCAACATGACCAGCTACCTTGGCCTGCAAGATCACGAGACCTTTCGCCCATTTGGGACATATGAGTCATTATGGATCATGCAAAACCAGCAAAAATCATTGTTCATTTGAATAAAAAATGCAAAAGTGTGGAACACCACCCCATAAAATGACAGACGGCACCTCTACGACACAACGAATGCGTATTTGCCTGTTTGCATTCAAACCCGTGGCGACTACAGAGGTTATTATTGTACCACCAAGTCACCCGTCTTCTCAAGCATACTGTACTTGAACATCTGAGCTGGAAACTTTAATCAAATAAATATGTTACCTAGCAGTCAAAATTGTGTGCATGTAAACTGATGTGTTCTTGGTGTTGGTATTTCATTTTCCGCCAATGCACGACGTGTTGGTTATGAAAGGCGTCCATTTGTGCAAATAGTCGATTCGATGTTAACGGAGGTGAGGAATGCAGTGTACAAATCATCAGGTGTTCACAATAACACCATTGAAGTGGTAGTGTAACGGTACGACAGACGTCTTCTTGAGCTACGCCATCTCACGTCTCATGTCACAGTTAGTAGAGACTAACTTCTGACCAGATCAACGACGATCATGAGGTTTTCCACAAACTCAAGAGCGTAAGAAGAACAACTGAGTGAAATTAGCACACACGTTGTTTTCCAAACGCAGTTTCTTTGAGAACCAAGCTCGGTGCGTGTGCCGTTGGCAAATTGCTAAATCCTAAACCATTAGATGTCGTGTGTACCCAAGCTGAAAGAGTTTTATAATTACAAGCACCTAATGGATTTAATAGATCGTGTATCTAAATAATTACGTCCATTTCATTAATCTAGTGCTCCTTCACACTTGCGATCCTCCATTATTACGACAGAGTGACCTAAATATGAGAGTTTATCAAGAGCTACATTTTTGTATCATTGAAAAGAGGGCAATTAAGCTCTAAAACATATGCAGATTCCGCAAGATTTTTCTCAGGTGTAGAAAGAGTGGCTTGTCTGTACGTCACTGTTACCTCACTCGGACAAATGTGATGCACCGCCTACGGGAAAGGGACGCAGATGAAGAATACACCCACGGTGTCCCCTGCCTGCTGTAAGAGGTGACTAAAAGATCAACCAAGAGTTGATGAATTACAACAAGAGACTACATGTGATGAATACCATCAGGCGAAGAACACCATGGGTCCCTTTTACTTGCGAGTAGTACCACTATGTTAGGTACACAATGGGTTTGTGATTAGTAGCAACAGTGGGTGGTTCACCATGGGTTTAAAGTACCCGTGATTAGTACCACTATATGCGGAACACCGCTGGCTTACGTTGCTTGTCATTAATACCATTGCGTAAGAAACACCACGGGTCCTACGCACTGTGTGAGGAACACCATAGGTCTGCGTTACCTGTGCGACGTACAATACTTCTGAGAAGTACATTAATATGTGGAACATCGTGAGTCTACGTTTCTTTTTATTTGTACCCCAAAGTGAGAAACATCATAGTACTACTTTACTAGCGATAAGTAGCATTATGAGGGGCCGTTGAGCTGTATTTTGGTCCCCATTAGACAACAAGCATCATTGATTCAGGGTTGTGATTTGGAAGCACCCATTGGTAAGAATATACTATTTTTAAGATATTTTATGGTAAGGTGGGGTATTGCGAGTCGGATCCACTGATTGTTTTACGTTCGTAATCATTGTTCGTCATATTTTTTAATCCTAGTCAGTGGATTGATTTTGGAATTATTTTGAACTTTCAATATCTTGAGTTGGTTACACTGGTTGTTCTAAATTAACATCCATCAATTCATTCTTGATGATGATGATGATGATGATGCCTGTTGTTTAATGGGGCCGAATATCCAGGTAATCGGGCCCAATGGTACGAAATGAAATGACAAACAAAAAGTTCAAAAAATATCCACTGACTAAAATAAAAAAAATGTCATGAAGAACGAATGGATGGCCATGAACCCAAAAAAAGAGACAAAAACACAAAAATCAGTGGATCCGACTCAAAAACACCATACATAATAGTTTTACTGATCAAGGGGCCACTTATAAAGCACAGTCCTGAATCGAAGATGCTTGATGTCTAAAGGGGTCCAAAATCCAAGTCAAAGGCCCCTCAGAATGGCACTTATCGCGAGTAAAGTAGAACCATGGTATTGTCATGTTGGAGTACTAATCAAAAGGAGCGAAGACCCACGGTGTTCCAAACATGATAGTACTACTCACAAGTATTGTACCTCGTACAGGTAATGCAGACCTATGGTGTTTCTCACACAATGGCGCCACAACGCAAACCGATGAGGTTCCTCACCTAGGTGTACTAATCACGGGCTCCGGTATTCCCGTGGTGTTCCTCACATAGTGGGTACCAATCACAGGCAACGCAGACCACGGTGTCGCTCATATAGCGGTACAACTCACAGGCTACGCCCAGACCCCTGGTGTTGCTCACATGGGTACGACTCACGGGTACTGGAAACCCACAGTCCACACCTACTGCTGCTACTAAACACAAACCTATTTCGAACCTAAATGTAGTGGTACTACTCGCAATTAAAGGCGACCCATGGTGTTCCCCGCGTGATGGTACTAATCAAAAGTAGTTTCATGGTTGTAATACAATCATCCCTTGGTCGCCCCTTTTAGTCGCATCTCATGACAGGCAGGGGATACCGTGGGTAAATTATTCGTCTGCGTCCCCCACCCACAGTGGGTAGAGAAAGAGAAAAAAGAAGAAAAACGAAGGGATCCGTCACTTCGAAAAATGAAGTAACGGACGACGAAAGGCAAAGTCCACGGAGGGCGTGAAAATGAATGCCTCCCTATGCCTCGAATGATCTAATACCGTCGGGGTCGGAAAAGATCAAGAGTTGACCAAGGGAGGTCGGACAGAATAGACGAAAGTGAGGAGCCTGGCACAAATAAGTTAAGCAATGCCATGACTCAGCTAAGGGCCCCGTGGTCGCCAATCTACACTTCCCAAGTTGAGAGGCCCTTGGACCCCTTTAAGTCGCCTCTTACGACAGCCAGGGGATACCGCCGGTGTATTCCACATGTGCGTCCCCCACCCGCAGGGGGTAGTGTGTTTGGTCTGTGAGAGGTATTTTATTTCCCTCAAGTCCGCCGGCAAGCTGGTTAGGACCCCCCTATCCGCCACCTGGGAAAAACACAAGGCGGAAAGAAAACGGACAAATCAGAGCAGAAAGGTACACAGAATAACAGACAGGAAGTCACCTCGGTTCACAAGAAAATATTACAATACCGGCCAAAAACGAAAATCATTAAATTTAAAATTAAATTTTGCCAACCAGTTCAGCGAATGCACTGGTTTGGTGGCCTGGAGGACAGTGTCGGTCAGAACCCACAGTCACT